>NC_039495.1:7874835-8195288 GCF_003590095.1 Trichoplusia ni | reverse complement strand
TAAGTTAAAGGCTGGTTTAAAGTGCCCGATAAGTTATACTTTTGGAAATTTAAAATGTAGTGTATATTTTTTAAATGTCAATATTTCATTGTTTTTTATTCTATATACAAGTGGAGAAATGTTTATTTTACTAATTGAAATTTATTTCAGTTTCAGATAGTCTGAAATAATAATGTAGTCAATATCAATAAATATTGAAGGATGGAAATATTGGATAAGTTTGTTTAAACATGACTAGAAACACTTAAACTCCTAGGAATTAAGTTTCCTTGTGATATAAGTAAATTCTCATCTGATCTACAATTTATTTATTATGTAACAATTTACTCACGTGAGAAAACTTGGGTAAGGCTGGGCTACGTTTGGGTCCGAAACTAGTCGGGGCTATCCTGATGAATACACGCGAGTAAACCGTTATTAAATAATTAAAAGTCCACCTCGCTAGGTTTTTATGAAACACGTTAAATTTCATACTTAATCAATCAAAGGAAATTGACAGCGTATGTGCCAAATTCTGCCCAGGATGAAGTTTTTGCACCCGAAGTCTAACCCTGGATTGAAAGGCAAGAGGAAAACGCGTTTTCGGTTGTAAATCGATTGACCGAAATACACTGTCTTCACTCTAGGCAGTACTAGGTCCAAAATCCTTTCCGATTCTCATTGTCCTTTCAATAATATCATAGAAACTACCATAAAAAAGAACTTGACGAGTATTATCTTTGATATATACCTTCTGCTTACACTCAAACTTATCTCACATTAAAAATTATAATTAAAACCTGTAATTCAATAAAGTACCTTAAGACCTTCAAAATAAAGTTCAATATCGCTCAACGTCCACTAGCAGATGATTTGGAATCTCCCTCGCTGTCACTCGACCACTCCCCTTCGCTGTACTCCCTCTCTTCCTTCTTTCTTCTCTTATCTCTTGTTACCTCTTCGTCTGAGGACTGTTGTCGGAGGAAGTTGATCAAGGTGCTCTCGATGTCAAGACCTAGTTCTTTAGTTGGTGAGGAAGTCCTTAACTCCTTCAAGGTGTTGGTGAGGTCAATGTTGACAGGTACTGGGGCTTCTTCTAACTCCTCCTCAGTCTCTTTCCTGCGTTTTCTCTTGTTCTTGGAGCTGTGTTTCCTTTCCTTCTTGCGTTTCTTCTTTTTTGTACTGGAAAAAGATAGGACATTAGTATAGAGTACAATGCTTTTTCTAGTTGATGGATTCTATTTTTGTTAGACAAATCAAATGAAAGGGTGTTTGCATGTCATCGGGATAGAAATTAGAATACTTAAAAAATTGGTTCTGACTATAAGATGAAAGCCTATGGAACACTATATTGTTCAGTATTTCTTTTAATTTAGAAAGCTAACTTCTTTTTTCATTATTTTAATGAAGACGTTTTGTAACTTTAACAAAAATATTTAGTGAAGACAGGAAGAGAGAGGGAGATAAAATATACATATTATAAGGTCGAGACTACTTACTTGTCATAATCCGATTCATCATTTTCATCTGAGGACCTGTCAAGACCAAATGAAAATTACAATTGGTTTCATATTTAAATTACAAACTCTCAAGTTACTATAGCAACTGATAACTCACTTATACTTTCTGCGCTTGCTCTTCCTGTGGGTTTCACTGTCATACTCTGAAACAAAAGATTTGTTGAACTATAATCAAGTATGAACCAAGAATAGAACTAATTATTGAACAATATTTGTAGGAAAGTAAACAGCTGTATATTGATTGATTGATATGCCTCGTTCGATTTCGGCCACAGCTGCTAGTGTTGCAAGACACCAGCCAGCTGCGAAGAACATATTGCAGTAAATAAGGGTGTGCGCCAACACAGGTGCGAACTTCGTTCCCTTACCCTCGCAGCCCGATGAGAAGGATCTGACGCGACCGGAGACAGATAATGCAACACGGAAGTTGTGATATAGTACCTAGTGGTAGGATCCAGGAGCGACAAATCAAAGCATTAGAATTTGTGTGTTTTCAAAATATACATTGCATCTTCCGTGTTTTAGAAGGCACGTGAAAATGTGAGTCGTGTGCTAGATGTGTCTCCGGCAGCGTCGAATTGGCATCTCATAGTGCTATTAGAGTTAAAGAAGAGAGAGTTCACTTGTGTTAGTGTACACTTTTGTGCACTATTTTACGTCCTTCTCAAAACTAATCGCCATAGCCGAAAATGTTATTAGGAAATATAATTTAGCTTGAGCTAAGATCCTAAATAGTAAGCTTCTCACCTCTCTTATCCCTGTGCCTTCTCTTGTCCCGTCGGCGTTTCTTCTCTTCTTCTTCTGCCTTTTTCTTTCTCAATGACTCCAAAGTGTCTACCTACAACGGAATATTATTGTTAGTTGTGAGGAAGTAAATTTTATTACGTGAATTGCGATCAAAAGTATAACATTTGAGGTAGTAAGGGGTATCCGTGTTGCCCCGTTAACTGGGTTGAGGTCTGATAGGTAGTCGTATTTTGAAAAACACTAGTACCTAGCTGTATTCGGTTCAATTCGAAACCAAACTCAACATAGTTGAAAAATCGATAAATTGATGATGAAGTTAACAAATAGGTACTGTATAGACGCACTTTTTTAACAGAGCGATGCAGTTAGCACAGGCTAGCTTCAACAGCTTCATTAGACTATCCTTAAGTTTATAATTCTAAAGGCCGATTTTTCTATAATCGGTTAACTTTTACCTGAGGAATAAATATAACCGGTTGACATATTTTCTATACAAAAGCTGTCAATATATTCGCCGAATAAAGTTACCTGGCGATTGAAAAATCAGTCCTACTATACATAGGCTTCTAAAAAAGAACGTAATGAGTATCTTTACATAATATGGTTAGTTCCACGTACCATAGCGCTGGCCAGTGAGGAGGTGGGCAGCGCGGCGGCGGCGGGGTCGACGCCGACCTTCCTGAGGAACTCGGCGGCTCGGCGGCGCCGCTCCTGCTGCTTGGCGCGCTCGCCTTCCGTCTCGCACTCTGCTAGGACACACGTTATGTTACAGCTGAACACACCACACATTTAGCAATATTTTTTTAATTAGTCTATACAGTATACACGCTACTCTCTGCTGTGATTCGAGCCTATTACGTTCTGACGTAATAGGAACGAACGAAATTAAAGGTATAAAGGACTCTGATACTATCAACTCTCAGAATAGAGGATTTGTTTGTTATAAAAGAAGTTGCGAGGAAAAAAATCTGTTACCAGTCTGGCCAAAACTCTGTCAAGTTATAAGACCGCTATATTTAAAAAATAAGTTTGAATATAATTTTCAAATTAACTTATTAATTTAATTAAATGATAGAGTCATAAAGTCAATTTAAACTGCCTTTTTCATGTACTCAACAGTGAATGCTGTAACTCACCTTTTAGAATCCGACTGATCTCCAGTCAAATCAATCAAATCATCAGAATTGTCCTCCAAAGATATGATTTCATTTTCCAACTCCTCTTGCTTGGGCTTGTACTTCTTGCTTTCTTTCTCACTCTCTCGCTCCCTCTTCTTTTCTTTCTCTACACTCTTACGTTCACTCCTTCTTGAATCTCTGCTTTTAGATCTGTAATCCTTCTTTCTATCTCTATGTTTCTTCTTATCTCTTCTATGAGGGCTTCTTCTGTAAGGGCTATCCTTTCTACGAGGACTCTCCTTATCTCTTCTACTAGGACTCTCTTTTTTCAAAGGGCTCTCTTTGTTCATGATGAAGGGATTCTCCCGTCTCTTTAAGGGACTGTCTGTGTCTTGCCGGCTCACAGGGCTGAGATTCTCCTTTACCTGTGGACTGTCTATCTCCATTCCGAAAGGGCTGTCTCTTTCCCACTCACACCTTTCTATTTTATCAAGCGGCTCTATGTTCTGAACCTGCATGGTGACAGGGTTCAATGGTTTTTGGGTGGTTTCTGGTGGGACCGTGACTATTGGTTCTTGTTTGGGTATGGAAACACTCTCTTCAGGTAGAATGGTGTTGGTGGGTGGTGGTGTGGGGTTGGCCACTACCGTTACAGGTTCAGCAGCCTTGACTGGCGGTTCTTCGTTTATCTGTCCATCTATCTTGTATACGACTGTGGGAGGAATGTCGTTGCTAGGGAATGTTTGAGGGGCGACCTTCGGCGGTTCTCTGACCTCTTCTGGTTTGTCTGTCTGTTTGTCTTTGTCCTGCTTTTCGGAATCCTCGTCCGAGCTTGACTCGTACGGCAGCGCGGGCTTTGGAAGTATTGGATCTGGTTCCTTTAGCTTCTTTATGGAGAATGACACGGGCGCTAAAAGAGAGGGATTATTATTCTATAGAAGTGATATAACAACCCATACTGTTTCACTTGATTAGGAAAAATTTTAAAATTAGATGTCTTGTATATATTATTAATATTATTAAATGCGCCGAAAGCAGTAACTGGGCTAAATTTCTTAATATTACGTAATTAGGATGTCTTAAATCCTGATAATCACAAATGTTCTACTACTATAACGCCAAGTAGATCAATATAAATACGTTTTCTACACCACTAACTTCTGATCACTTACCAGAAGCCTTCTTCTTCTTATCCTTCCCATTGACATCGATCCCTCGCTTCTGCTGCATCAGCCGCCTATAGTACGCGTGGTACTGGTTATCTGGCTCTAGGAATGTGAACCGCGGGTCGTTCTTAGCGCGCACGATGTCTGCGAACTCGTCGCCATTACGTGCGACATAAGACGCCATCTTGTCGATCACTATCTGTACGTCTTCCGGTGGTGTGATGATGGTTGGTTTGTCTTTGCTGTCCGTTGAGGAGCTGTCGTCGAAGTCTGTTGGAGAGAAAGAGTATTTTAAGAATAAGTAGCTGCTCTGGTGATCTTAAGACAATTGACATAAGCACATCAAGAAGTGAAGAGAAATTTAGGGTTTATGGTAGATTTATAAAGACTGTATTGATAGATAAATATATGCAAATAAGACTAAAGGAAATAATGGTTTTAATATACGACTTAATGTTATGTTTTTAAAATAGACACCAAAATACAGAAATTAGTTTAACAAAATAAGTTTGTGTGATCCACGACTCTTGTTCAGAATCTTTGTACATGTAACTTGAATGTTCGTTGAACCCCCCAAGACACGAGGACAATGCCTTAGTATCAAATGAAACTTCGCTTAACTTACCGGATACATCAGAATCTGAGTCAGTATTGTAGTTCTTCATGAGACTGAGTCCTGTTGACTTGAGCAGGGGTGGATCCTGAGTGGTTGGCTTCTTCTGATCCGGTGGGTACTGGTAGTACGGTGGCGGCTGATACGACAGCACGGGCGGGATTGTTGGAGGCACTACAATAGAGGGTTGAGGGTGAAGACTGTCGTTGTGGTAACCGTTTTGTCCAGCAGTCCATTATAGATAGTCGTTTGTTAAAACTAAGTGGTGAAAATGATATAAATAGGTATGTAACACAGAGAATTAGGTTATTCTTTATTGTGCATCACAGAAAATTTAAAAACATGTATTGTTAGCTATGCTGTTTCCCAAATGACACAAATTGTTAGCTTGAGCCTTTAATAAGAAGAGAACATAAGACTGGCAAAATGAGCTCTGTGCAGAATCTAGAAGTCAACCTCAACCAGTACTCTAAAAGGAATTAAAAAAGTTCTTCAGCATTTGGGTGATTGTCAGGAAAAAAGTAACACAAATTGAGGATATAATTATCCTTACCACACTTTTAATACTGCAAATTGTTTAATTAGATGGTATTCTGTGTCTAAGCTCGTACAGTACGACGGCTATTAATAGTTTAAGTAAGAAAAAATTCAATGAAATACTACAGTTACTTTAACCGTCTTTAACTTATGTATTTTTTTCCTGAGAAACGCCCATTTCAGGTTAACAATGTCGTTTCAAACTTGACAAAAGCTAGAGTACTTCAGGTAGTTACCATGGTTGGTGTCGGGCCCCTTCGGGTACATGACGGGCGCGCGGTAGATGCAGGCGGGCGGCGCGCGCGGCGGCGAGGTCCCGGGCGGCGCCACGTCGGCCGCGCCCGCGCCCGCGCCCTCGCCCTCGCCGCGCATCTTGCTGATCAGCATCGTGTAGTCGCAGTCCGCAGACGGCTTGTAGTGGATGGACGGGATCGCTGGAGCCTGGTGGAATGTTACATTCTTATCTTCTAATATATAAAATTCCCGTGTCACGATGTTAGGTACCCTACTTCTCCGTAACGGCTTTACCGATTTTTATCAAATTTTGGTAGGTCTGAGAATCGGCTACTATCTATTTTTCATTACCCTAAGTGATAAGAGTTGTCCACCCTTAATATTTTGTCTCCACTGTGATCATCGATTGTTAGGCGGTGCGTAGGTCGCCGGTACAGCTGGTTATTATATGACATCGTTAATGTCACCATTCTAGCACTTATATAATAATGTTAGTTTCATATATTTCCCTTTTTTGGTATCATCGACTAAGCGCTAAGAAGTTTGCCGGTCAGTTATTTATATGTATCTTAAATATGGCGGTGGTGGTATTATAATTTATTAATCGAAATAAATATTTTCTTCCTTAATTGATTGATTGACTTGTATTCACAAATAAATGATTTTAATGTTTCTGTTATAACCAGACATTGAATCTTCTATTTATTGTTTCAAGAAAATATAACAGTAAAGTATCTGTTTTCGAACTCATTTTAGTGAGCAGTTTATCTCTTTCTCTTATATCGATGTTTTAATGACCTGAGGGTGTGTAAGGTGTTTTGATATATTCTAAATTATAAACAATGAATTCTAAATTCCTAATACTTACAGATTCGATAACAGTCGACGCCAAACTCGGATGTAGATATTCTTCATTTTCTGGAGGCTTCTCTGTAACAAGGAATTATTTCTTTATTAATTTTATGTGTAAAAGTTTACACATAAAATTTTACAGTACTCAAAAGAAAACGACTCCCGCGGTAAGGATATTAATCCTCATGACGACGGGGATTTCGTTCGTTTCACAAACATACAAATAACAAAAACGTGAACAAAGAAACCTAAACTCAGATCAATCGTGGATCTCAAGAATGCCTGCCCAACGCGGGGATCGACCCCGCGACACTCCGCTTACAGTGGGTTTGGCATGGTGACCTCAAGCAATCGTCTATCCATGCAGTCAATTTTCTTCAATACCACAGAAAATAAATCACACCATATAATAATATGATGAAAATGAATAAAAGCTCAGTTTTATTTACATACCTTCAACAACTTCAACTTTTCTCTCGGGCCACTTCCCACCCTTCACAAGTGCTATCAGTGATGTATAATAAGGGTGTAATGAGGACTCTCTATTGAGGAACTTGAACTGTGGATTGTCGCCCTGTTTTGCCTTTATCAGGATCTCCATCTGAGCACCCTGGGATGCTATGAACTTTGCCGTCTTCTCTATTATAGCATTCTGTTTGAGGGTTTCAGGCTGTTGGAGAAATTTTGTGTTTTAGAATGTTTGAATTTAGATTGTGTTTTGGCCAGATTGTGAATTTTGATAAATATTTTTATAGCTTTGCTGCAGTGTTCTGGTGGTCAGATAAGAAGCTGTTGTTTATGTGTAGCGTCTTGTAACTTAAAACAGTCCTAAGTCTTAGCATTAAATTTAAGATGTAAGTTTTGTTGTCCTGTCTGTTTTGCAACTACCCTAATGAATTATCTATCTTGGAAAACCTAACTGATTTTTTTTTATTAATTGCTATTTAGCAGCCTTCATCGAAATAGCAGTAATAGTAGCATTCATTAAACTTCATATGATGTAAACAGGTATTTATATTTAATAGGTATTTTTGTAATATATGTATTTTTTTATATATCATACCAGGAGTTCTGACAACAGGTTCCGTCATACATAACCATAAGCTAATCAAAGAGCTCTTCTCTTCGATTTTGTTATCCTACAGCAATTTAGAAGTTAAAAATAAGTGTGTAATCTGAAGATTCTGCTTAATGTTTGATATATATTACATTCTAAATTTTAAATTGAGTATCTGCCTATCTTAAACTCAAGTTTCGTTTAATTAATGTCATTTATAATAATGTTATTCCCATGGCTACAAACCAATTTGATGTGAAAATAAATACATTTATGTAAAAATCATGGTTTTTTTTTTATTCCTATATCCAAAGAACAAAGGGCAAACCCTGATGAGTATTGAGTATTTGTGTCACTAAAACTACAAACCAAACTACCTCACTGTGTTACAGTGAAAGCAAAACTCTCAATATTAAAGGGCAGTCTTTAATTAAAGTTAACTCACAAACACAGTATCAGTTGGAAGGAGTGCTCTGAATGCGGGAGCTGGTGTGAACGGTTCCTCGTCAACCTCCGGCGGTTGCGCTGGAGGCTGTGGTTCTGTGGGGGTGTCATAGTTGAACCCCACTTGACCGTAGCCAGCTGCGTGTAGACGCTTCAACTCCTCCTCTGGAAATTGGGATATTTTAGTTTGAGGTTGATATGCTAGCTATATTGATTCTGTACTGTCTGCACTTCTCAGCATCATAAATTCTTTACAAGACTCATTAAGGATTGATGACTGATGCTGTCGTAGACCAACACACAATTTTTACCTGTCAAAATTTGTTTACCACCTAAGCCTACATTGTGGAATGCAATAAAAAATTGAATTGAATTAAATCAACAATCATAGTCTATAGATATAAGTATGAGTATGTAAGTAAATAAGACATTACAATTGTAAGCTTACCTTTGTACATTTCTTCTTCATCTTCATCAGTGTGGAGCGCGCGGTACCTCTCTTCATCACAAAGCTGTTCCACGTCTAGCTCACTCCTCGTGAGTTCCACGCGGAAATCGTAGCCTCCCGGAGGTGCCTCAAGTGATGACAGGTCGTGCAGAGCGCCCCTTGCATCATACCTGTCCAGATATTTACTTGTATTAATTTCTTACCAAAACGGAACCATACAAGCCAGTCTCATTGATGACCCATTTCGCAGTGAGATAAAATGGGGTTATTATGTGCGCATTTATACCCATAATGTTAGAAAGAAGCTGAAATAATATTAAATTATCATAAATGTTTAATTTAAGCTTTATTGCACTGATGAATAAGAATTAATTCTTAAGCTTCGAAGTAATTTCTACTAAACTTTCAGCTCCTTTCTTAAATCACACAATATTCTATTAATGTTTTAGTATTTGTACAAAATTAGAATATTTTTTATGACCTAAATAGATGACATCTTTTACTATACATATCTCATGTTAGTCAAAAGCTTGTACATACAAGTATAAAAATTTAGAATATTATACAATGGTAATAAAAAATACCTTAGAGTATAACCTTAGCGCATATCCTACTTCTATTTCTATAACTATAATAAAACCGAATTAAATGTATTGTGCATTTTATTAAATAAGAGACAATAACTTTAAAGATTTTCAAAATATCTTAGCATAGCAGTCATCTCTCATCTGTGTTGTTTAACACCTGGGCTTTTAACATAGTATTTATACATACTCAAGTGAACCGTTGCAGGCTATACATACCACCGGTGCGTGTCACCATAACATAACACGACGCTGCGAGCACCCGAAGCGCCCGGCGCTCGCTCTTCGTACACATCGAACTTCGTACAAACATCCTCTGCGAAATACTTAAAGATCTTCCGAAAATTTAATTTTTTCTGACATATAACTATCTTTGATAGGTTTATAGCGCCACAGTTAGCAGTCTTATAGTAAAAAACTGGTCGAACCTGTCGATTTTCAACGTTTCATCCCCCATCCACGGAATGAGGTGTTTGCCTTGGTCAATGTGAAGGGCTTTATCATCGTCCCTGAACAATTTGCACGAGTAGCCGAACACGAAAAGATCTTCTTTCTTCTCCTTGAAATCACTCTTTCTTAATATACCGGAGTCACTTTGACCACCAGTCCACTTTAAAGACATTTTAAAAACAAAAAATCGAAAAGCAGTAAAAACTCAGAACATTAGCCGAAGTCGCACCATGATAGATTCGTTCAAAAACTATTTATTGGTTAATCTTTTTTTCGTGACATTTGAGGTTTTACGATTATTTATGCCAGACAAATAATTATGGAACTAATTTAGAAACGAATTAAAATTGCAAAGAAAATCATTTATTTATTTACTATGGAAAACAATATAATTATATCAGAAATTATCGATTTTTTACCATGAAGTTTTTGAACGCCAGAATCTAAACTCTTCGTTCGGAAATTTGAAAGAATATCAAGAAACAGCTTTCATATTACATTATATTAAATACTGTTAAATAAAAACAGTGGATACGATGAGAAGCTTTATTGTATTAATTATTTGCTGCAAATCAGAAAAGAAGCAAATGAAAACGAGTACAATAGGTAATGGTTAAATCTAGAGCCAATTACAAATCAAGTTAAATTTATGCGTAAACAAAATATATTTGCAAACTACAAATCGATGAAGAAAATAAATAAGTTAAAGAAATTAATTATGTGGAATATTTATTTCATTGAATTTTACTGGTTACTTATAATTGAAAACTGATGCACGGTCCTTTCATTTCGGACCACAAAGAACGCCGTTTTTCTAAAAAAAACGAAACAATGGCAACTGGATATAATACGGACAAGTTAAGAGTGTTAAAGATCACTCGATAACGCGTTACTGCGTAGCATATTAAATATGGTCGAGTTATATACGTTTCAAAAGGCATATGGCGGACGTTTTATATATTTTTGCATCGAAAACTGATAAAATCTTTTAGTTATGAGTATCTTGTGACCGCTAGAGCGTATTTGTTAAAAATTAGATGATAAACGTTAGTTTTTAATGTGTAAATAAGTCTATTATATCTAGAGTCTTATAAATATTGATAGTATTTTCGTGCGTGGACGTTTTGATCCGTATTGTTGAAAAACGAAAAGTCTGTGATATAAACAATACATAGGTGATAGATTAATTTCCTGAACAATTTTGTATATATTGTAAAGTTGTTATAGAATTTTAGCAAAAGTAATATATTGCGAGAAGACTGAGTAACTGAGTGGAGGATTTGCGAGCTATGTCAGCTGTGAACCTATTGTCTTCGTTGAGGGAGAAACCGACCGACGAAAACCCGGATGATGGCTCGAACCCCGAAGGTAATACAAAGACACATTTATACTTATAGCCTAATTGTCATAATACCTTCACTAGTGCATTATCTTGCGTCAAAAACTTCTCTGCAGTTTTCAAAACATTGACCCTAATTCCTTTAGTTTTCTTAGGCTTGCTAAATGATTTGCAGTTATAGTTATCACTAGAAAGTTGACAAACCTCATTTGATAGTCAACTCCTTGTATTCAAGGATCTAAGTAAATAATTTTGCAGGTTTTTATGTAGGTCACAACATAGGCAGATGACTGGAATGGTGTACTGCAGTTATCCTTAGCTTTAGTGACCTAATATAGAAAAATAACTGTTTATCTTTGAGCTTTACATTAGTAATATTATACATCATAATGATTGCATGGTTATAATTTTGTTTATTGTATTGGTACTCAATGATAAAGTATTTCTTTTGAAATAAACAATTATTATCCATATAAAGAATATTCTTCATGAAAAAGCAATTATGAGGGTAAGTGATTGTAATTTTTGCATACATTGTGTAATTATAAATATGTACTTATGCTAATCAGACAATTACTATTTAAGATATTCAATATTCATAAAAATAAACTAAAAATCCGTAAGCAAAACTGGAGACGGAATGATCCAGTTGCATTGAAACCATCTTCAGTTGCACTGTTTTTTCTAAAAAAATATATTTAAAAAGAAGTAGAAGGGAATATTAATATGATAAGAATAAATTATGAACAACTATAACATTTGCTGACAAATGCAATATGATCACATTAACAAATAGGTAGGATGATTCCAACACTTAGCGTTGACTCCTGTAGATACTCAGGACAAACAAAAAAAAAAATTTTTTCTGGTAACACAAACTCAATGTTTTTACAGTTATGTGCTAAATGTTAACTGTTCTTTTATCAGTATATCAGAACTTAACCACATTTGAATCAACAAAGGATTTGAACTCGCTTATTGACATACCAACTGTATCATATGTTATTATAATGTTTTGATGCCTTTGTATGCAAATTTTGCATATTGAACCAATGAAAACAAATGATTTGCATTGTTATTTACTAACCGTTTGAATTTATTTGGTTTTTTTTTTTGGTATATTCACTTGATAACAATAATTACCTAAAAAATCGAAAGCATTATTTTTTTATTGAAAGTATGAATAATTACTGACTTATAGAAACCCTCCTGAAAATAATCTGCTTCAAATTATGTTTCATTTATAAACAAAACTTTTTAGTCATCAGTAGTAATGTTTATCTTTGTATCATAATAAACAGATTGTTTCTGCATCTTTAAGTATAGATTAAATTTATCACTGATAAGTTCTAATCAATGATTAATAGTAATATTAAAAGGCAACAACTTTAATAATTTGACAATGAGTGCTTGATGATTTTGCATTTGATGAACTAGTTGTATCGGTTTTTCTTTCTAATTCTCAAACCCTACATCATTTGGTCAATGATCACGGGGGTTTTCATTGAGACTTTATTTATTTTATTTATGTTTATATAGCATGTTGGGTACAGAAATGCCATTCTAAGCGAAACCGCGACACTTCGCGCCCCACGTTTCGTGTGGTGACCTATCTACCTGTACAGTCGATTTTTAAACATTGTCTTTGATTGGATCAACCCTTAAAACAGCTGGAAAAGTCTACACAACTGAATATTGCAGACCTATAGCACAAGTTAGTATACCCAGGTATAAGCAATTTGTAGCATTTAACAATATTTGCACATCTGAAATGACAAGCTTTGAACAAATATGGTAAACAATTTTATGAAAACAGTATAACAAAGAATGGGTATACAGATGGAGGGAGAATAATCTCATAAGTATGATAGTTATTCCTACATTTGGAGACAAAATAAGTAGAAGAAGACCAATGCTAGGTTTCACTCCTGAAATAGTGTGATGTCTGTTGAGTTGAATGGAAGGACAGGGTTAAAAGTGTTGTAGAGTAAAGAATTATCTTGTTTACTTTTGTTTTTAGAGTGAGTCTTATGCATGGCAATACTATAGTTATTCAACAAGTGGAATGAGTCAATATTCCAAACATTACTTTTTTATAAAGCTGCCAGTTTTCTCAAGTAATATGTAATTATTACTCTTTATTTGACCTATTTAGCAGGTAAGTAAAATATTACGGGTCTCGTAAATCAAAACATTCAAATCTGCATAACACTGCATTATCCGTTCATGAACTGAAACATAACTAAAAGTTATTAAGCTCTGGTTATAATTACAGACTATTTATAATAGGTCTGTTAAAGTAAAGTCAAGCTATTGGCCCGTCGACACAGAGTATTTATCATGCTTTGTGATATTGTGATACTCCTCGCTGCTGCACGTAAACAATGCGTCGCAGCTAAACGCGCCGTTTAAAAAAAATACTTACTTTTTTATTGGCAATGGTTTTTTGTAGTTCTAGTGTATTGTCATTGTATTGATCGGTATTTTAAATTGTGTTGTAAAGTGACTGAACTATATCTGTGAATGTAATGAGGTTGATTGGTTTTATGCTTCGCCTATTCTATTAAAAATGTAAGGACAAGATGATGCAGAACGATGAAATCAAAAGAAAACTTGAGGTAAAGCATCAGGTGGAACACTTGGAAGGGCTATAAATTTCTTGGGTGATATATTGGTTGGTTTTGTGTAGCCTGTTGGCACCCTTAATGTCGCGAGTCCAAAACGCACTTGCAAGGCTTTATTAAAAAAAAAGTGCACACTACCAAAGATTGTAACGGTTATTTGGTATTCGATCATTCAATCTCGTACATCCCCTAACCGGAATGCTGACTTATAACCCTTATTTCTTAGTTTTTTTTTTTATTGAATATGCCTTAGGAAGCATAAACATCTGAACTTGTGGGGCTTGTGATGTTGTAAACGAGTTGCAACGCACATTTATCGTGAGCGACGAACAGCTTTTCAGCGTATTCCCATATTATTATTAAATATCTATATTAAAAAAGAATGATGCTGCACTTAGTGCATGTCTTGTTGAGGGGAAATACCTTAATTGTTTGTATTTTAAGATTGGACTTCAAGTTACTATGACGAACGAAAAATGCCTTCGATTAGTGATCATTCAGAAAGAGAGGCCACTCATGAAATTTAATTTAGGAAGTTAATCATAAAGATTACCAGAAAAGGACTGCTATAGTTGCGTAGTAGTAACCAACTCATTTTAGTGCAATGTCTACCTTCATATTTATTGCGAGTTTTATTACTTAGAAAGTTTATAATTTTTACGGCGTCTTTAAGTAAATCACCAGTCTTAGAAACTCCTTAAACAAAAATGCGAAAATATGTATATGCAAAATAGTTGTTCGTAGATTTTATAGAAACGATAATATTAACCAAAGTTTATAAAATGATAACTTTTTGGTGCAATAAAAGACGCGAAATCGGCGCCAGTTTAATAAGATAATTAATTAATTATTTTTTATGAGAAGCATAATTAAACTGCACGAATAATATTTTTCACTTTCGTGTTTTTCGGTCATTAGGTATGTTTCAATATTTAAGAACGCTATGTATTTAAAAAATGGTCACCCTACAGCGCCCTTAATAGGGCTATACGGGAATGATTTTTACTTTCATTAATAACTCGTTAATCGTTTACATACATATTATTAAATATTTGTATGATTTTCCCAAAAAAGATGCCGAAATGCTGTTGATATACCCATAACCCAAGTTCCAAGCTTGCTTTATCCCAAAAACTCTTTTATTTTAAACTGTCCTCCAAAAATCCAACCGATTCATATCACATTATAACCCTTTTTCCGTTACTAAACGTTGCCCTAAACCCTTCGATTGCGTAACGTCATCTCGATCCCTACATCCCTGCGGCCCTAACATTTTGCATGCAAGAATAATACGCGCAGGGACGATCAAGGTCAGGAGAGGAGCTCCCCTTGTATACCTACAGCAACGTATGCAACTGCTCCCGGCGTCGCTTTATTGATTTTGATTGCATATTTTGACCCACATAATAAATTTCTCCTAACGGCTTAGCTTGGTGTTTTGCACACATCACTATATATTATGCTGTCAGGGGATCTAGGAATTGATTATTATTGGTTAAAATAAGATCGAGATGTCGATGTACTCTTTGGATCCTGATTTATCATATCTAGGTGACAAGTACGAATAAAACTTTAAAGAATGTAATATCATTATGAACACACTGATTCTCACGGATTTGATGTTATAAACACATTTCAACGTCATTCTTCACTCGTTATCTAGCATCAGAACATTAACATTCGAAAACTCAAACACAGATTTTGATTTGAGTATCATTGACAACAAGAATAACAAAGTCGGTAGGCAATAAATCGGAAGCCACCCACAATATATGTAAAAATAATCTGAAGTTATTGATTTAATGTGTAACTTCAACAACAACAAGATCTGAATAAAATAAAAAAATGTTGGAATCAATCGCTTATCGTCCGTGCAATTGTAGTAGATAATAGTATTTTATCAATAGTAAACGCATGTTTAGCAAAATTGACATGTTTACGAGGTCTCGATTGGCCGTAGATTTGTAAAAAAAAAACAAAACAAAATTATGTAGGTCTGTTTTGACGGACGATTACGAGCATTGATGTAGGAAAAATACTTTCTCGAACAATATGTTTTATATTACGGATGGTCAGATGATAATTATGAAAGAAGTACTAGCTAAGGCAATGTAAAGACAAAAAAACAAAGAAACACATTGACTTTAAGACTTTTTTAAATTGACATTGGATCTGGTTGGCTCTAAAGACGTAACATATAACCAGCTTTCGTTATAAAAATTTACTAAGTGCCCTTTGTAACTATTTTTGTTTTCCAAATCCTGTAATTGTGTGTGCAATAAAGAATATTCTATTCTATTCTAAGTTACGGTCATCAGTACATTTGTTACATGGATATTGTGCTGTAGTTTCGCTGGCTCGTAAAATAATATGCTTCATAATGCATTGGAGAGGCAATAGTGAAACTGTGCGTAGGAACTGACGTCACACGGCTCAAGTGACGTTTACGTAGGCCACTTACGTGGTTCATACGTAGCTCATTATAAAGTTTCAGAAACAACATAGGCTCATACAAAAAACATGTCTTCCAAAGAAAAAATCTTTACTGTACTCAAAAAAGGCTGTTCATTCTTTTTTCTTGGTGTCTTTTGTGTAAAAACTCATTTCAGAAATAACACGCGACTCGAATGTAAAATAAAATTATGATTACCAAATCACATACATAAACCACTGAAAACCTTCGTTAATTTATTTAATCAATATATATGCCTTTGTATACAAAAGACAAACTAAGATTATTTAAACATTTTTAATTACTTAAACCAAAAGTGTAAAGAATTTTAAAGTAAAAATGTATCGTCAAATCATCCTATTTCAAAATCTGGTAAAACCCTTTCGGGATACGTTTCGTAGTACGAAAATTCGAATGCTGCAACGTATTTTCGCAACGCTGGCGAATTCTGAATAGTCGGCCATCACAGTGAATAATCCCATCTGCAAAGGCAACCCAAACAAATGCAAAGATTAATCAATGCAGCTTTTGTAGAAATAAAGCCGTTATTTGTCAAGGCGGCCGATTTCCAGGAAATTTTATAGGTCAATATTTAACGAAGAAGGTACTATTATGACGGTATTATCAATCAATAACGGTGTGTCATATAAAACGTTATTAAAATATTTGAAGGGAAATATGATACTAAACATTCTTTAAAAATTTAAATTAGTAGGCCTTCGAAAAGCATTTCAATCATTGTGCTAATAATGTTATCCTTTATAAATATTTCCTAACCAGTGAAGGTAAATTACGTGTCTTTAATTATCGTCACTCCTCTACACAATTGTCTTTCCGAGGTAATTCGCGGTATTCGCCAAATGTTGTTTCCGCTACGGTGCATGTACCACGTACGTATATGTGCAAGCCGCATTGCAGACGCTCTGCAGGATATTCAACGCTTACCCGTACCAAAATGGAAGCGGATTTATCAAACTTAATTAAAACCGACTTCGAATATTGCAATTCATTTATTTAATTAAAAACAACACACGTAATATCAATTCTATATTTTATTTACGAATACGATTTGTTTTTACGTTATTGCTTTTCATATTTGCGCTTGTGACGTCAGGATTTGAAACAAAGAATTTTAATGTTCTAGAACACCTTTTATAAATATAATGTGCGGTAGATTTGCGTAACGGAAAGTATTGTTCGCGAAGTAAAATCGTTGAGACTACCCTCATAATTTGAATTAAGTTTGGAAGTTGTGAGCCGGCTTGATCCAGACCAGTCTTTGAGACGAGTCTGTGGCGTTCTGTGTCGTCTGCGGTAGTTTAGCGAAAATCTAAGTTTCCACTATATATATTTTCTGCTCTCATTGCCTCGAGATATACCTTTATACGTTATTAGGAAGTAACATCCCAGTTTAACGTAGTTTGACGTCGCTTTCCGCGCAACCGTCTCTCTGACAAATCCATAGTTTTATCGTGCGTAATTAGTAGTTTAGTGTTTTATTTATTTATTAGTATTTATTTCAAAATTTTGTACAATCGTTATTTTGTGTTTTGTTTTATTGGTAGGATAAAATAGTTTTTTATTGTAATAGGACGCCATTTTGTATTGTCGTGTCATCAATACAGTTATGGTAGTTAAGATTATTAAAGAGGTGTTACCGCCGGCCGGTGAGGTGCTTAAGAAAGGGCGTCGTAGGAGGCGTAGGGCCGGGAGTAGGGCGTCTAGGCGTCGCACGCGCCTGTCCTCGAGCACAGCCTCTGCTGTAGCCTCTATTGTCCCGGAGAAGGGCTCCCAAGCCTCGTGCGCTGTCCACGCGTTTCTCCTCAAATATCAGAGTGCTATAAGAATGATTCCTGCTCAACTGCCCCCGAAAGTACACGCTGGTCCGCCAAGTAAGAGAGTGAAGCGGGTGTCGTGGCGTAAGTACCCTACCTTTCTAATTTCGCAACATTTTTAACGCATCAGTTTCGATGTTCAAATCCTTGCGATATAACTTTACGCGATCTTGATTACTACATTGTATCATAGCAATGCGATTAGGCCAGTTCGATCGTATCGGGAAGTAGCGTGGTCGGAATCGGTCGGATGCCAACATCCCGCCCTCATGCTGCGGTGACGGTAATTTAGAACATATTAAAACATGTTAAAGCCTATTAGAAATGTAGATTGTGATCTTTGATTTGATTATTCCTCACTTGTAATGCTTATCGAGCTGATATTGTGTTGGCACGTCATATCACGTGTTTTCTTACGCGTAATTTGTTTTATTAAACATGACGTTACAAGTTTTTTAATATTTTTTTGAGTCCTGGTGACATAGTGTTTTGATGGGGGTACTATTACAATAATGCTATGAATAGCAGCCCTGAATCCGTGCCTGAATGCAGGGTGTGTTTGGACCCATAACTAGAGTGAATAACCATAACTAACGTCCTTTACGTTTTACCTATTTTTCACTTTACTTCTTCGGCACAACGTCAATAGTAGTATTTTCACATTAATTATAATTAAAGGACCCTTAAATCGCATCATATTTCTCTAGTACACATCAATTTAAAAATTGAATCTATGATATGTATAGCCCTCAGTATTCGCGTACTTGGTAGACTTAAAGTTATTGCACGTATTGCACAAAATAACGTTTGAAGGATTATGATATCATCCGGTGCATCTATTGTTTATTAAGGTACCTTACATACCTTGTGAATTCAATATTAATTTTAGTATTTTATCAAAGATTTATATCCAGAATCATGTCTGAAGCGTGCTCACTACGTAGGACGATATTTTCTTGTGAATAAATACCCTCACCATTAACTCTGCTTTCTATTGACTGAATTATTTTCAAAATTTTTATTTTTGTCCCAAATTTACCCCTTGCTTACGACATCACAAACTCACAGAGTTATTTTCTTCCTTAATTTAACTTCTTATTTCAGAGGTTTCAATTTCGAATAATTAGTTGACATTTAGAAAGTATGAATACTACTAACACCATCCGAGATTTGATAACCTTTGAATTTAGGATTATAATTCGGCTGCACGGATAGGTGTTGACCGTCGAATCTACTGTGCGCGACAAGCTTTTGTGAGATCCACAAATATTTGTCCTGAATCTGGTTCTTTGTGTGCATGTGACTTGAATATTTTTGAAACCTTCCACATCACGAGGAATAAATTCCCTAGTACGGGAGTCGTTTTAGTTTTTCGGAAGGGAATGTAAAGAAGTATTACCGCTTCCATTAATTTCCAAATACTACTAATATTTCTTAAGCAAAGTGTCTCGAATTCGTGTAATAGTCTCGTTAGCGTATTAATTGCACAAGAAAGTATTTACGTGCAGCTAGATGTGATGCTCTTAGCGACGGTTTTATATATAGACTATTGTTGTCGTCTATTTGAGGACTGTCGTGGCCCGGTTGTGATACCAGCTGACTGGCGAGAGCCCAAGCCTTAACTATATGCTATTTACTGAGAGAACTACCCGACTTATAATATAATAAAATTAAGAACTCCACTTTGGTTGACATGAGTTTAATTGCATAATTTAGAAACTCCCACTCTCTATATTTTAACTGGTCAACAGTTTTATTCATTTCTATGGTTTTGACATTCAGAGCGAAGCCTATTTTTAACAATGTAACTTCAGAAAGCATTCGTGATTAAGTTGAAGTAGAACAACTATCTTTGACAGTCATTAAATAGATTTTTTGATAGACATTTGTTCAAAACATCAATAAGGGTTATTCCCAAAGAAACTATTATTTATAATACTATTGCATTGTGTTTTTTTAAATTCGCCTTATTCGTCTTCATTTATTCATTGAATCGCTTATATAATATCAACCTATGTCTTTATCTGTGCCTAGCAGTGAGACACATCACTGATAGAGAAGGTTTGAGTATTGATCTCCACGCTAGTTCACTGCTGTTTAAGTTCACCGTTTGTCAGTACTGCATTAGAATGATAAGAAAAAGCTCTAACTTTGAAAAAGTAACATTATTACTTACCTGCGTTGGAATTGAACATGCACCACGTGCAAACAAACTGCAAGGCACTTTAATGTAACTAGTAATCGAATAAGTTGTAATTAACGAGTTTTTACTATTCCTAGGTGAGGACAACGGCGTGTCTACGGGCGGCGGCGGCGTGGGAGGCGGCGGCGGCGGCGGCGACCCCGCCGTGCTGGCGGTGGGGCCCGCGCGCAAGCCGCTGCAGTACACGCGCGAGCAGCTCGTGCGTCTGCGGAACTCGCCGCTCGTGAAGCGCAACCTCGAGAACGCGTTCGCTGGCTGTGAGGCGTTGGCGCTGTGAGTAGATCATCACAACTATCCACTCAGACTATCGTTCACTATTGAAAATAGATGGAGATCTTTTATTGAGGAGGTGGCAGGGATGTTGCACGATAACACCTTTTATCGTTTAAAACTTTTAAGTATCTGTACCTACTGTCCCACTGATCTGAGCCACTGCCTTCCGGATTTCTTTCGTTTTTATTAAGTTATCCCTATGCAGTAATTATGTAGTTTAGATTGACCAGTAAAAAAGCTAAATAATACTTTGCTTGTTTTCATACCAGATTAACTTATTGTAATTTTGCTATACCAGGGTACTGAAGAGACGCTCTGATTCGCCGAACGAGGAAGACCGAGGTGCGAGAGGCGACGCGCCCAATGAGAACCATAAGGTAATTTATCTTTATAACTCTCGTGAACTCTGAAAACAATTAAAATTAGATTTATAAAAAATTATGTTCTCTGTTCCAAATAGTTCCAATGCTGAGCAAAAATTTCTCCAAAACAATTTCAAAATATTTTTAATTGAATGACAATAATATTTTTTGGAAAACAAACGTACAGATGAACAAACACGGCGTTGCGATCGAATATTCAACAGACTCTGACTTTTCACTCAACAAATTATGTAAAAAAAAGTTATTTTCAATAGATAAATATGTAAAATAGTTAACATGTTATATTTTATTCCTGTAGGGCGTGTACGGTCGCGACCGCGATCGCGAGCGTCGCTCGGCGGACCCGCGCGAGCGCGTGCGCAAGGAGAGCGAGCCGAGCGGCGGCGGCATCGTGCTGTCCCCGCAGCGGCGCTCGTTCACGTCGGGCTGCGGGGCGCCGGCCGCCGCGCCGCCCGCCGCCGCCGCGCCGCACCTGCCGCGCGCGCGCCCCGACTCGCCGCCCGCCGCCGCGCCCGTGCCCGCCAAGACCACCGACCAAGGTGCGCACGTCACACACACTGCATACAGTACCTACACATGAGCCGCACTTTACTACTACTTTTTTGACTACGTGGTTAACCGAATGCTATAGGTTACCAGAACAAACAATCTGTGCACGACTTGTCACGGGTTCGATCCCCGCGTTGGACAAGTATTTGTGTAATCGATCGATTAGGTCGGTAACGCTGACAACTGCCGCTTATACAACAGTTTTAGTTAATAGTATTAATTGCTTCTTTTGACACTGATATGCTGCTCGCATTTACGAGGCCTAATGTGCACGACAATTTTTTTTATTAAATGAGATCTTTTCTTTCTCATCTAATGTCTTATTGTTTTGTGTTTATTGAACCCTTATGACCACCACTTTATACTAAAAATGACCTTATTAACTCCTTTATTCCCCGTCAGGCGGGCGCCGCATCGGTTCCGGGCGCATCATGGTGCGCGACGTGCCGGCGGGCGCGTGGGAGGAGGGCGAGTACCGCGGGGCCGAGCCCTACCGCCCGCCGCGCGAGCGGGAGCGCGAGCGCGAGCGGGACAGGGAGCACAGCCGGCCCAACAACGACAGGTAACGACAGACTATCAGCTTACCACTGACTATTGTAACACGCAAGAGGCAGACCCAAAGAACAACGGACCACAGGCTTCGATGAGCATGGCTGGTCGCATATGCTTTACACAGCTTTCCCAAACTCGCTATTTGTGTAGTTGCAGCAGATCACACGAGTAGTATACTGTACTTACCGGAAGCTCTTTGCTCTGGACCTAAGCTGAGATCGAAAAGCTCAAAGCTGTTACAAATATCGATCTTTACTATACTAAAACGCCGCCCCCTATTCCCCACAGTCCAACGGAATTAGTATATATGTAGTATCTTGTAACTTAAAATAATTGATCGCGTCAACAAACGGCTATGAACACGGCTTATTTACGAACTACGTTTTTCGACTGACCGGCCAGAAAAAAAAATTAATATTTTTGTAAAAAAAAAACTAAATATTTATACGAAAAATGTATAAATTTTTCGTTAATTCGTTACTTCATGGCCCAGAACATCTTGACAGCGACAGGTGATGGACGTCTGTAAGCTTTGGCCTCCATTGTACAATCGCTGACTACATTTTTCCTTATTTTCATTTAAACAGAATATTATTAACATTTTATTCTTATAAGTAATGCCTCCTACATAAGATACAAGTTTGACTGACTGATAGACGTCGGACAAGGCTGACACTTCAAAATGTTTATTGCCTTGAAAAAATAAGTGTTTAATATGTACCTATAGTGTATAATATTGAGAACTAATTTCTAATTTGTTGTTAACAGGTTCGAGCGACGCTCATTTGGTAGAGACTCCTACTCCTCTGATATTAAGAGGGAACGGGACGATCGATTCATCAATGAGAAGATGCGAGACAGGTATACATCTAACAATATTATCATAAATTACTCTCAAAAGTTTGAATGTCCAGGAAGACTCTTTAAACAATGATATAGTCTGGTGTTATGGGACACTATGGTGTAAGATAGTTACCAACTGTTATTGTTAGATACTAGCTCAGAACTATTTGAGATACCCAAATTATAATGTGAGGCATTGGGTGCCTCATTGGGGACCGTTAGGGCAGATGCCTGTCTGTATAACTAATGATGGTGGTATAACCGTCTATAATGAGATGAGTCCCTTCTCTTCAGACCGAATTATATACCACAGCCGCATAATTATGTGTATTTGTTGACAGGCGAGTTTCAGCTTATAGGATGGTATTTCTCAAGGCATGCTTGGAGTTTGCATTAGCATTTGCACCGCCAGATGTTGCAATACCCGGATATATAAATACAGTTGTATCAAACACTATTATTGTTATTTCAGAGAGGACAACCGGAGGTCTGGTGGTCGCTACTCTAACCGACGACACGAGAAAGAAGACGAACCCGAATGGTGAGACTAACACACAATACTCTAGCACAATACCTTGTATAAGGTGTGTAGAGATACTAGTCATTACTACTTGTGTCTAGACTTAATTGCAATTAGTTGTATTGCCGAAATATATAAAATCTACCAGTCTTACAATGCGTCTTCATGTTAAAAGTTATTATAAAGAGACATTAACAGTTAAACTAAGATGAGAAATTACGAATTGAATAAGCGGTCTGCTTATGAACACAACCCTCCCAAAAGTTTACAACATATGTTATGATTTCTTATGTAATAAAATTGCAGAAAGCAAAATTTATAGGAAAAGGCTTATAAAGGGACTGATTGGGTATTGATTACATGCTAATACTTAACTCACATTTATGTTTCATCAACAGGTTTAGCGGAGGGCCCACATCTCAGCTGGAGACGATTGAACTGCGCGGTTTCGACGACCCACCCAAGAAGAATGGCACTGCGAACAATAAAGAGACTGAGGTTAATATAAAGTTTATTATTATACAGATTATTTGCAAGAAAGTTAGACTAATTTGTCTGTATGTAAGAGCCCGGACATATATTTTTAGTAACCTTTTTCATGTGTTTTAACAGCTGACTATCCCGTTATTATATTTTTAATTTATAGGTATAATTGTTTTGTGTATAAAATATTTCTAGTTTTTAGATTGGTAATGACAAGATACATGTCAATGTTAGATGTGATATCAATGTGATCTCTGCCAACATTGTTTTTCAATTTGCATGCAAATGAAAGTTTTTTCGGTGTTTTCTTATATAAACTTAACTTAATTTAGCAATTTTCACAAAGAATATGGTATTTTTAACAAGATCTCAATTCAGGACGTAGTAGATATAGTATTTTCTTACAGAAAATGAAAATAAACTACAAATATGTATCTTTAAAACTTTATATTGTTATTAACACGTAAAAAAAGGACATAAGCAAATACGTTGAAAAGCTTGCCATGGTTTTTGTAATACTTTAAAGTTATATCTAACTTAAAACACTTTAAATAGGCCAAATAGGATTTCCAGATCGTAATAACGAAAAGCCAGCTTATTCTGGCAGTTTACCTACACTTTCGGCTCAGTGCTTGCTTGTGAAAAACATGAAGAAAATGATTATAACAGCATATTGAGTATAACTAAATAGTTGGTACGTTGTCAGAAGTGGAACAACAGCGGCGGGTCGCGGTCCCCGGCGCCGGAGCGGTGGCGGGAGACCTCGTCACCCATCGCGCAGCCCAACAACGACTCGGCTAACACCAGCAATGTACGTTTGCCATCATTTATTTGTACAAATAAACTTATATTAACTCTGTCAGCGTATTACCTAACTCGAAAAAGCAACGAGTTTGCTATTATACAATGATAATAATTTATAGTTGCAAGTTTAGTAATAAAATATTGTCGCCGTGTTTCTGAAAGGCTTATCATATGACCGTTTTACTTAACTATCAAGGCAAGCGAGTAATACTCGTAGATCTCTATAGCAGTTCACATATACACTATTACACTATTATTTTTGCCTGTTTATGTGTACCATTTGTTGGAGATCCAATAATAATTAAATCAATAATTGTTGCAAGGCCATTGTAACCTTTCTGTAGATGCTTTTCTGTTGAGAACAGCTTGCGTAATTGGGATTAATACATTACATCACAACTATTATCAACACAGTCTTAAATATTGATGATGATGCATTTTTTTGTATTTGTCATACTTATCAGTCTTTTAGAAACTCGACTTTTGTCTATTATGAACATCATTTAATATTATTTAGCATGTAGTATTATTGTTTTGATTATTTAATTTTAGTTAACACCTGTTACAGCTAGATATATAATAATTTATTATGTATAATATAATAATACCAGCAAGTATACATCAAACTGCTGGTCACAGACCTCTACCCGTATAGGGAAGGTTTGAGCATTGTCTAATTAGAACTCTGCAATATATTTAAGTAATTCATATTAAATATGACTAAGTTTAATTAATTACAAATGTATTATTGCTTATATTTAAGAAATACCATGTCATTAATGTTATATTCATTGTAACCTTGTTTCTTGCTTTTAGCTTCTGGCATTATCACCAACATATCTA
This sequence comes from Trichoplusia ni, assembly GCF_003590095.1. Classification (NCBI taxonomy): domain Eukaryota; kingdom Metazoa; phylum Arthropoda; class Insecta; order Lepidoptera; family Noctuidae; genus Trichoplusia; species Trichoplusia ni. The sequence continues at coordinate 8,169,836 of NC_039495.1, read as the reverse complement.
GTACTTGCCACATTTATTCACTCGTATTGGTGTTGTTTCTATAGTTGTATATCATCACCACATTTGAAAGCAATATTGTTAATTGTAATGTTTGTCGTACAGGATAAGGACTCGGGCGTGGAGTCCAAGAGCGAAGAGCCGGCGCCGAACAACGACCAGCCGGAGTTCAACCTCGACGAGTTCCTCAAGTTCGACTCTATACCTGACGTGCTCACTGTAAGTCGAACTTGTTAAAAAATGTATATAATTCCCCGCTAACCGTCTCTCGGACATTTCTGCTTTCCTAACAGAGAAGAAATTCGGTACGGTATCCACAAAATCGAGGAAAGAGACGAGAGATTTGAGGTCACCACGCCAGAGCCATTGCGTTCAGTGTTGCGATTTCGATCCTCGCGTAGGACGAGCATTTGTGAGAGTCATGAATGCTTGTCCTAAGCTTTGGTGTCGTTGCATCTTACTTGAATGTTTCTGCTACGCCTAGCGACACAAGGATTAAATTCCTATTCTTCTGTATTTCATATCAACACAGTATATGATTATGTGTAATTTAATTCAAGTTGCAGTTTTAAATCCAGTCTCTTACTTGTATAGCATTGTAATGTAGATTCCATTAACACTCTTGTTATCGTCTAGAACGGCGGTGGCGAGTCGGAGGGCGGCAGCCGGTTCAGTCGATGGTTCCGTCGCGAGAGCCCCACCAACGATGCCAAGCATTACGAGCGGCTGCTGCATAATATGGTGGACGGTGAGTTCATTATTTTATACCAACTGCCCTAATAAACTTCGTATATCAGTCAGCCAATACAATAATTAGGATATTCTGTCAATCACGTCTCCGCAAGATCGATATCTCTATACCCACCTCGTGTACACTACTTACTCTCCTGATACCACCCTTATAACCAACTATATGCGCACTGTACTCTTTCAAAGTATATTTTTATAAATGCACCTGTCACAACAAAAAAGTGTCTTGAAAAATTCAAATCTAAATGTTTCCCTGGACTTAGAATGGAATAAAATATTGAAATACTAAAGAAAAAATCGGGTTCGTGAATGAAATAAAATGTAGCGTGATAAAACGTAAATTAAATTAAATTAAAATATATCGGCCGCTTCTTGTTTTCGAATTATCCGTATATGGGTTATGATAGTCCCAAGATCTCCTATACATATAGAGGATGAGCACAAACATTGAGCGCAAAGGCTTTTCGCGATTTTGTTAGTGTTTACTGCCCATTATCAGTTCTGCGTGCTTTCTGCTATATCGGGGATTATGGGACGCTGCTATCAAACTGATCCAGACAGGCGAACACGTGCTCCCCGTGCAACCGCGACCTATCCCGCAGTGGCTACACTACTAGCTCACGATTTAAAATTATTAAATGACTTGTTTGGATGTTGTAGAGCTAGACAACGGTCGGTCGGAGACGGCGGGCGCGGGCGAGGCGCACGTGTTCGCGCCCATCGCGCCGGCCGCGCGCGCGCCGCCCGCCGCGCCGCCCGCCGCGCCGCCCGCCGCGCCGCCCGCCTCGCTGTTCGAGCTGCTGCTGCGGGCCAACGCCAACCACGAACACCGACCCGGTACTGCCACCACACCACGCACACACGCCTCTACATACACCGTCATAACTAAGAGTACAGTAATCGCAAAATGGCGGTTTTCACATAAACACATAAACGCAATTTAAGCAGATTTAATGCAAGTACAACGTAACTCATTACGTAAAAAACATTGTTTTGTCTTATGTTTTTTTATGAATATTAGTTTTTCATGTACAGAAAAAAATAAAAAATGTTGATTACTCTCTGCACTCTTAGTTATGATGGCAGACCTACACACACACGCACATGAGTATATACAGACATGCAGAGACACACCTACACGCACACAGACCCACACCGGCACATACTAACGTGCTTTTCAATTGTTTCAGAGGTGAACCACGTGGGCGGCAAGGTTCACAGTCTGGAAGAGCTAGAAGCGCGGCTGCGGCCACAGCACACGCAGCAGCAGCAGCAGCAGCATCACAATGTACCTGATCACGATCTCACTGCCTTCAAACGACTCGTGAGTATATTATTTTATTAACCTGTGTTCATTTCTGCAAAGTAATAATAGTTACAATTTAGTTAACTTGTAAAAAAATATTTAAAATATTACCAAAGCAAATATAAATTTATGGCACCTCAAATGGTTTATTTTTTAATGTGTGTTTAAAAAAAAAACACTAAAATTGCTTACCTAAATAGAGTACATTTAATTAACCGGCGCTTTGTTCTCTGAGTGGAGAATGTTCATGTGTATGATCAGCATTAGCTGGGCGTACATGTCATTGAGTCCCCCCCCCGCAGCTGGCGCAGGTGTCGGGCGGCCACGCGGTGGCGGCGGCCCCCGAGCCGGCCCCGCGCGCGCCCATGCCGCAGCCCATGAGTCTGCTGCAGGTACACACACTAACTATCTATATGTACTACTACACACGGGCCCATCATCACCCTCTGTAGCATACCTGTCGTTTAATTCGGATCACCCATGGACCTCATGTAAAATCCTGTATACCTGTTAGGGAATAAATAGAAAAATAGAAAGGTTATCACTAGCTTAGCAGAACTCTGTGTGGAGTTGTGTTTTGAGGATCCAATATAATCACTTCATCAATATATAGATGTTAAATGAAATGATTTTCTTTTGCTACGCAGTCTCAACCTACCAGTTCCGTGGGATATAACCATACACAAATGCCTTTTTAGCACCATTTACTGTTAATGTTTGTTTATTATTTTTTGTTCCTTCAAGTTCACTTTCCTCAATCTTTGCTTACAATAATTATTCTTAACTAATTATTTTACCACCATGTTCACTTAGATGTTAAATAAGAGTATGGAGCAGCAACAAAAACAGCAGCAGCAACAACAGCAGCAGCAGCAACAACAGCAACAGCAGCAACAACAGCAACAACAACAGCCGCACATACCGCAGGAGCTCCTATACAAGCTCTTGCAAGTGCAGGTAAATCATTCATAAAAGACGAAAAGCCGTATTCATCCAGTCTCTAAAATGTATGATACATTATACATTTTAGAGAATGAAATTTCAGTTTTAAAGCGACACAAGGATTAAATATCTTAAAGCAGGATAAGATTTTAATCCACGTGTCGCTTTCACAAACATTCAAGTATATTCAAACCTTTTATTCGGAGAGATTGTAGAAACTAAACAGACACAACGAAAAGAAAACGCGAGACGATGAAACCGTTCAACTGAAACACGTAGTTAAAAAAATAGACCCATTTTCAGGAATAAATATGGCCGTTTGACATATTTTCTATACAAAAGCTGTCAAAGCGTCAAACTTATTCGTCAGATAAAAATTATCTGGCGATTGAAAAATCGGCCCTTAGTGTAATTAGAGCCATCTATCTATGGGTTTCCATTTCATGCAGCAACACCAGCAGCAGCAACAGCAACAGCAAGCGGCCGCGGGCGGCGGCGAGATGGGGGGGCTGGGGCCCGCCGACAGAGAGCTGCTACAGCGGCCTGAGGCACAGGCCATCGTTCGCGGTCAGTACAACACACAGCACTGTCGCTAATTACTAAGGCGTTCCAAACTTAAAGACAATTGGGTTTGAACTCTTGACATAGACAAGACAGCTGACATCTTGCCCAGCTAATTACCTGCCAATAAGTACCCAGAATTAAAAAAATCAGCGTGCGGAAATAGTTATTAAAGGTACGACAATCCGACTTCACGAGGGAAGATCGCGTAAGGAGGCAAAAGCTAGTGAACTATTTAAGCCTGTTTGTACTGTTTAAACTTAGGATTTAGACTCCTTTTTTGTACAAAGCACCAAGAATCCTCTTAGTCTAATTGTTTGACGTCACATCTAACTTAATTTTGAAATCAGTATCGTAATATGAAGGTTTCCCTGTCCAGCAGTGGACCGCGATGTAAAGAATTAGTTGTTGATCGAATATGAACGTTATAGGCTTGAAGACTGGCGAGATAACGGCGCAGCACCTGATGCAGCAGCTCAGCAACCCCGGCCTGCAGAGCCGACACCGGGAGGTCCTGCTCACCATACTGCGGCTGCACCAACACCAGAGACAGGTACACTATGCAGCTATGTGTAGGTAAAGAAAGACTATGATATTACCGCTATGATACCGCTAATACGATGACAAGTTAATCAGCGGCTTCTGTTGGTTTAGAATGGAGGAAATGTGTAAATGAATGTATCGTACTTCATCGTGGTTTTAAGCACGTGAAAATTGGGTTTAAAAGTCACGCAACACAAGTATAGTGAACGGCGACATGAGAGAATGATAAGATTTCAATGATAGTTTTTCAGTAATGTACAGCTAACCCTAAACCTGATGCACCAAGTATGATAGTGTTTGTTTTGCTCAAACACGTCAGCCTACCAGGTTCTTAGCTTTAAAATCAAGTTCATTTCTTACTTGAACACGTAGGTCAGGCTTTTTTTTATATATTTCATGCTGGGCTAAACGCCGTTTGAACTCCGATAACGTCAGGTTTCAATGTTAAATTCATAGTTTTTAACATAATAATCAGTGGCGTGCTCTTGGAGAGGCCTATGTCCAGCAGTGGACTGCGATAGGCTGATGATGATGATGATGATGATGAACATAATAATATATGTAGTATTATAATTGTCCCCCAGATGGGCGAGTCCCCGCTGCCAGGCGCAGGTCACCTGGTGGTCCCCCCTCACCACCAGCCGCTGCGCCTGTCGCCGCTGCCGCACCAAGGTCAGCCGCTACACAACTTACTATCTGCCAGCCTGATATACACACTTGACAATAACATTCGTTCTGTGTCTGAAAGGCCGATTTATTTGTATGTTGTCAAACTGACTGTCAACTTGTCAACAATATTTCTTGGTCAAGTAATTAAAAAAAAAACTTTATTAACATCTAAATGTATTTGTAAGACAGTGTCTTGCATATACATTTAGACGGTGTCTTGAAGACTCCGTATGAGACAACATTTATTAACTTATACTAGCCCTGTGTTGAGGGAAGGTTTCTAGTCTGGCTTTCTAGTCTGTCTAGGCATAGAAAGAAAGTTGATAAGCAGACAACCTTTAACAACAAATTTTGATCAGCCTTTTCGAGACTTGTAAAATTACTAATAATCTAACAATGTCGTGTCGTTTCTCTCACGGACGCAGCGTTCTGTGTGTCGCCTATTATGGCCACCAGTCCCAACACGCTAGGCGTGCACCATCCAGGTAGTATATGTTTCACTTCAACTATTTATCTTTGACTATTTAGGAAGTTGGAAGTATAGCTACGACAACACGACAAAGGCGGCTTTAACCATGACGCCAAGTTGTATACTTAACGTGTGCTATATGAGGAGCAACAAATTTGTTGTTACCATGGGCCATAGAAAAAACCATGGGCCATAAAAAAGTCTACTTTCCGATTCCTTTTTATTTCTTACTTACTTTCTATGTTCCGTGGGTCTTACTGCGTGATTTGCTATGTTAATGAAATGTTATGAGTGTCACTTTTGTTTAACCTTATCACAGCAGATATACTATTTTTGAGGATGTTAAGTATTTGCGGTCTTGACGTTTACGTTGCGTAATACCTCAACTGGCTCTTCCATTAAAACCTAGATAATAGAAAATTAATAGAACTCAAAAGAAATGCATTTTGATAAGTTACGTGACTGACGTTGTCCTCAGGGAAGTGTACCTTTTCAACAGGCCCAGAGCCACAATATCAGCATTCACCACCTTGTATTAGGTAAGAAACAAATACAAAGGCATGTAAAATTAATGAATGAACCCTTCTGGCAGGCGTGCCGGGCCGCATCCCCTCTCCGCGCGAGTTAGCCGCGCACACGCAGTCCATCATGCAGAACGCGCTCATCAAGAAGAAGCTGGAGGAGCAGCGCGAGAACTACCGCCGCCGCCAGGAAATGCAGCAGCCCAAGCAGGCCACGCCGATATCCTTCACGCCCACCTCGGTATGTAGCCAACGAACTACTTTCAACTATAGTAAAGTTACCGGCACGGATCTTGAGCGCTGACCTTCAGTTGCGTAGAAGTGATTTTTTGGGTCCCTTTTGCGGCATGAAGTGAGGCGCGGGGCGGACTAAAGTGCAGTGATTGTCCCGCAGCGCTTCGCGTCATAGCCGTCATGAGTGATTGGTTGAAATTCGTTCTTTACTCCAGCTGCATGCACCTCAAGACGATGAGTACGCACAAATGATTAGCGTTTTATTTTACGATGCGCAAAGCGATCCCCACTCTCCCGCTGAGCGCTCAAGATCCGTGCCGGTAATTTTACAGAACAACAGTGCTCTGATACTGTTGAAATAAAACTACAAGTTCTAAAAGCAAATAAGAGACAAACTTTTTATTTTAAACAAATGAAATGTCATAGAGTACACAACTGACATTTTTTATAACAGAGATATCGCTACTTGTTACCAGTATTTTTGATATACAATGAATACAAAATTTAATCCTAGGATGGGTATGGGTATCGGTGTTTTTAAATAAACTGTCTATTACATGCAACACCTACTGTACCTTTTTTTGATGAACCTTTATGTATTGGTTTAGTGAAATAAACGTTATTATTATTATTATAGCTGCTCTAGCTATGAAATAAAAAGATTTAGCTTGTGCAATGAGTTTGGTGGTAGAGACCCAATGTCGTCCGCAGTTCTGCGTTAGAGCGTACGACCTGATCTGATATTGCGTGCAGGTGTGGTCGACAATCAGTGCCGGTCCGTAATTATGTAACATCATCAAACTGAGTTTTACGCAAAGTAGTCTTATCTAAATATATTTTAAGGCTTAAGAACGGATTCTATCCTACAACAGAGCTCAGAATAATAAGTTTTACGTAAGAGGTCTATAATGAATTGAGTTTGTCCAGGTATTACGTAAGATGACCGCAGAGAAAGAGTCTGATGCACCCAGTCCAAAGCAGCAGCAGTGGTCGCAGCCACCCAAGATCCCGCAGGGCAGGCCTATAGTCAAGGTGAGCCTGCTTCAGCCTTTGCCACATTATTTTCCTCGTATTAATGTCTATAAGAGAGAACGCAAAGGTGACGCAACGGTGTGCTATTTAATAAGACTTTAAAAGATGAATGTGTTTGCAGGGTAACCAAAGCGGCACTGCGCCAACAATCGGCTATGCTTCACCCAATGATTACCAGCAGCATTATATGAATCAACAGCAGGTATGATTTTTTTATTATTCCTACCTACAGGCTATTTTGTACCCGCTTTCAATAACCCAAATACAAAGGGTTATCGCAGAGTTAATCGAGACAGCCTCTTCTGTCTTCAGTTTTACCTCTTTAAATGTTACACATAATTAGTTATTTTACTTGTTATTTGAGTATTTATATTTACGATTCTATAATGGAGTGTTTTGTGTTACAGCAAATGCTCGGCGGAGTTCGTCCCTTCCCACACGCCCAACAGAGGCAACAAGTACCAAATTCAGTAAGTTTACTTAACAATAAATACTATACAGATCACCATGATTCTTAACCAGTGTGTGGTCAATTATTTCCATATTATTCCATACTTTTTGGGCATACTCTTTTTTATTTCGGTTTGAAAGACTGCATGAACCCATGCTGAGGCTAAAACGTGAAATTCTCTCCGAATTCTCTCCGGCCTTCAAATAGTCAGAGCCACGATATTTGCCTCAGGAAATTTGGCATAGTTTAATTATTTAACACACACATTTGACAATAGAAGCTGTATTCTATATCGATAATAATTATTGTTCATAGTATAACAACATGAACAACATGGCTCGCGGCATGGCCGGCGGCACCTCTCTACACAAGCTGCTCATCCAGTCCCACCAGAGGAGTCTTAACGGTGAGCAAATATAATCTGCAAGGTAGACTACCAATCACACTACTAACAACTTATACTTTATTATATTTGCACTTGTTATAGAATTATAATCATTTATGGATAGCACAGGAATATTATTTAGTTAATTTTTGGAATGTAATTTTTCTAACAGTTTTTGAGTATCAGTAATTGATGAGAAGTATCTTGCTTGAAGCGGTTGTGATAGCCTAAGATCCCGCTCAAGAGTTTGTTTTTTTTTATTCTTAGTATATTGTGCACACAGTCAAGATTCTAAATGAGTATCATAGCTCCATTCTATTCCATACTGAATTATAACAAATCAAAATATTGCAAACAACTTTTTAAAGTCCTGTCAGCTTGATCTTACAATAATAACTAACAAAAACTAACAATTTTGGCCTCGTGCATGCTCAGTAATATTAATGGATAAAATATTTGATCTTGCCCATACTATTGCATGTCGACCTTTAGGGATCAGTAGAGAGGAAATAATGACTACCATTTATAGACGTAAATTGTAAGGAAGAGAAGTGAGAGGTGGAGTGTTATGTACGGTGTGGGTGTTGCAGAGCTGGGCGCGGCGGGCGGCACGGGCGGCGGCGACAACCAGCTGGCGCGCTGGTTCTCGCCCGAGCTGCTGGCGCGCGCGTCGGCCGGCAAGCTGCCCTCCGTGCACGTGCCCAACGCGCTCAGCCTGGAGGACCTGGAGCGCCACCACCAGCCCTCCGCGCCCGTGCACAACTAGCCGCCCTCGCCGCCCTCGCCGCCCTTTCCGCCGGCGCCGCTCCTCATATAGCAATAACATGAATTTGTCAAACTCCATTTAGTATATAGTATTAAATCTACTACCTTTGTATAAAAACCGTGGTAAAACCGTGTAAGAGAGTAAAATAGACTCGATTTTATGCGCAAAAATAGCGTAAATTAATGACGTAAACGCGTAAAACATTGCAATGTATTGTTATTAAAATTATTTATATTTTTGTGCAAATGTCCATAAATTTGAGGTTTGTAGGTCTGAAAATTGATTCTGGTCGGTAACGATTTGTCAAAATTCCCTATATAGTTGGGACAGTGAAACCATGATAATAATATTGTAACTTACCTTAAATGTATTGATGAGTGGGATTACATACGAGAGGCAATTTATAGATAGACACTAAGAATTCGCGTACCTACAGTTAATAATCTCAAGACATCGAAATGCATTGATAACTTACAAGCACGGACGATATATGAAAATGTAGAAAATAGTAAGTTAATGTATATCGTAAGACCCGATTTTGCCTGTTCAATACTTTGTTGAAATTGATTAAAACGTCCGCGACTTGTATTTTAATCGTTATGTTCTAGAAATCTCAAATGAATATACTGTTTCAAAAACAAGCATAAGATATCAATATTCCCTTGATGAAGATTATATTTATAAAGCAAGGTGATTCAGTCGACGGCGGGTAACAATTTTGATGTATTCATTTGTGTAGCGAGTTTTGACCGATAGTCATTATTTTGGCCCGCTGCCGGCTCCCCTGTCTGACTTCCAGTTGACTTCATACGTTGGAGTCGCCACTCCTTCCATGGCGATCATGGACGCGAGCGCTGAACGCAAGAAACATTATGGCCAAATTGGAAAGTAACCTCATTTGATCTGGTTTTCTTGTTTTCGGTGCTAGGTTAGGTCACTTGAGATGTAAGCGAGTGAGATCGGATGAATGTGTGAGTGCGTGTCTATACGTATGTCTACGGTTGTGTTTGTAAGCATTTTTGTTACTACGTCGTTTATGTGAGGAGAAGGATTTTTGTTGATAAAATAATAATAGAAGTATTGTCATTCCCCGCGTCTGTACTCAGCTAGACCGAGGGACGGACATAGGTAGGGCGACCGTTTTAGTTCCGAATCGCGATTTCATTTTGTAATACGATTTTGGAATTTGGCACAAGTGTAAAAACAAAAAAGAACTACATTTGTGTTTAAAATTCCCCGAATATATTTTTTTATGAATTTTACGATTCGCGTGCGATTTTAGCGATTCTTTTTTCATCATTGAGACCTGAGCTAGATGCATGTCAATTATAATTTCAGATAGCCGCGCGATACGAGCGTACACAACGGTATTAACGGTCAATAACGATCCCGACCTGTGTACGTCTGCGTACGCCCTTACGACAAATGTAGAGTATTACCGTCCAGAAAGCGTATGTCAATCTCTTTGTTCGAAACTCAAGCAATTATACTTCGTACATAACGCCTATGCCTTTTAATTCTATAGTATTATAAACCCATTGTTTTAGACCGGCGACGTGAGTGTTCAGAGTGGACAAATTAATTAAAGTATAGATGCATGTTTAAAGTTACTAATGTGAAATGTTTATTTAATATGGACTGGTAGTTTGGACGAGGGGCGTATTTAAATTGCTTACAAATGTGTGTGTAGCTAATCTTCCGATGATTTTTTGATTTCTAGCTAACGTTACAATAACCGATCATCTAAAATTTTGAAATGAATAACCGGGTTTTCGGTTATAGGTCTGCGTTTATACATGAGGCAAACGATTGCTAAGCAGTCTGAATACGTCCCTCGATCAAATAATCATCCCCTGTATAGTTGTAGTAGTGCAGATATAGAACGGTCCATCTGAACGTACAACATGGTCGCATAGCGCAGGTTTCAAAACATTTTGATGACATTTTGAGACGGATTTGAAGATATAATACTCTAATCATGAATTGATATGATTTTTATTTGTGAGAGGACGTGGTACCGTTAGTGGGGCATTAGATGCGACACTGGCGGTACCAAGGTACCAAGTTAGTGGTTTTAGTGGCGAAATTTCAGTTAAACGGGAGCCGTGGCGACTTGCACGGTAGCACGCTGCGGTGCCGTCGCTTACTTATAACAACAAAATAAGTAAGCTTTAATTTATTGAATAAAGAAAAAATTTAAAGTTCATGAATTGTTTTATTGTTTGTAATGACCCTGTTGATATTTGGCGTTTTCACTTGGGCAACTATACTACCATAATTTTGTTCCTCACGAGAATAACAATAATTTATATCGCCACAATGAAGTGGGCGATTGTATATGGGATAATATCCCACAACTATATTAATGAGTTACCATCCAACCATTCTGTAAGAGATGGGAGTGTTTCTTATTTGTTACAAAATAAAAATACAATTTTGTAAAATCTTTATTTTTATTTAAATTAAGTTTTTTTACATTTGGTTTTCATGTAAATAACTTTTTCAGTGTTCTTCGAATTCGTCGTCATTATTCAGTTTACCTTCCTTTCTTACATAAATACTACAATTAGCTTCGGTTGCTTATCAGGCATAAAAAATTATAACTACCAATAAGCATACAAAATTCGCAAAATTTTTAGGTGTAAAGGTGCGTAAGAAGTACTGTGCATCCTTCAGTGATGTGATATTTACACTAGCAAGCCAAAAGAAATCCTTATATTATGAACAGCATTACGCGAGAAGGCGATACAAGTGTAAAATACTCTAACGTTACGAAAAATTAAACGTTCACTTTTAACCGCAAATTATATTGTTGCACTTATAATTTATAACAATTTTACGCCAATACCAACGAGAATCTTAAAGATCACATTAAATACCACTACGCATAGAAAATACCGTAATGTTTGACTTCCTAATTGTACACTGATTACAGGTTCGTGACAGACGACGCGAAAAAAAAAATGCGATACGTGTATACCCTACGTCGGTTACGAGCAAACTGAAACGGGCTCTTGGCAGCTCGCCCGGGTGCCTCTCTTTATCTCAATTTCGTCATCGTTACATGCGCGGACCTGCGCAGTAAGCCGTAGCCACGAACGGGCGGGATCAATACACAAATAACCTTGATACAGGTAGCCCGTAGCCGCACACTGAATAATAGATAGTTAAGTCTAGAAATCCATGACACGCTCGTTAGCTACAATCGTTTCTGACGTAACTAGTGTACCTACCATGTTCTACGGGATCAATACGATTTCATCGTGGAATAACTATCATGATGAAGTTGTTTCCGTACACAAGTTATATTGACCTCGTTCTAACAACATCGTCCTTACTTTTACTGATTATTTAATTAGCATAGCGATAAAAGACAAAAATTTGAACTCTTTCCAAACATCTCACCAAGCGGTCACATTTGCTATCAACCGTGTTATTTTTAGTCCTCGCCTATGTACTGCCACTAAACTGATATTGTTGAGAAGATTATATCGTCTTGCGGTAATTTGCGGGACCCAATTCTAACCCTTCAAAGTTAGGAACCGTTTTAGCGTATTGATTAATTGAGCCTTTCGGGGAACTGTTTATTCATTGTAGTAATCTGTTTTGGTTTTTATTTAAATTAGTTTTAAATTTAAAATCGGTCGAAGTTGCAGCTAATAGTTATGGTATAATTTTACCATTTTCATTCCTTTTCCAAAGAATCGAGACAACCTACCATTTGCCAACTGTCAGGTTTCATGTTGTCCTCAGGTTAGAGTCCAAAAATGGGTAGAAATTGTAGAAAACAGTAAAAAAATGATAGTTTGTGCTAAGTTACTACTAGCTTGTTGCCAGCCTCCGCCTACAAGTCGAAATGATCCCACGAGAACATAAAATCGGAATGAAACCGGTTTTATGTTTGAAGTGTTAATCCAGGATATAAACTATCTGTGTACCAAACTTTGATCAAATCCGTTCAGTGGGTTTTGCGTGAATGAGTATCAACAACCACACGCACTTACAAACTTTCGCATTTATAATATTAGTAATGATTTAGCCATAACGCGACTGTTGTCATAACTTAAGGAGCAAACTGGAACTAGTTGGTCAAGGTGTTTCATTTTATCCTGTATCTTGCTTTCATATTTGCATTGGATTGCAATTGGGACGTCGAGTCATACTGATGATCAACAATGACCTTTTTTTAAGAGTTCATTCCCCAAATCATTACGCAATGTTTGCACGATCCCAAACTTTGTACATGTACCTATGTAGGTAAGTTTCCAATAGTAATTTTATTGTCATTATTGTTCGTGTTACGAGCACGTCACACCTCCAAGTCAAGTCGATCGATTTTGTCGCTAAGCTTAATTTAATCTAATGCATGCCGAATTTGCATTTAAAATGCAACAGCAATCATTTGAGACATGGTTTTTTTTAACATACTGTGGTATGTAACTTGCGTACAAACGTTTGTTGTTTAAGTTGTTTTTAATATACTTATCCTTTTAGAGAAATAGCATTCCAATTGTTGTACCTGAAATAAATTTGCATAGCGGATGCGGGTTGCAGAGATGTTGATTTTTAAAATCCTATCTTAGAGCGTAAATTAAGAGAAACTACACGATAAAAATAATGACAGAACTTTACCGATACCGATCCTTTTCAGTGGCTTTGAACGTGCTAAGGACAATTACGGACGCGGCAGCTTTTTCCATTTTTTTTACTAGGTTGTTGCCAAGAGGTCGTCTTTGAGTCGACAAAGGATCTTTGCTATTGTTGTAAGGAGTATTATAATAAAATAATATCGAATAATCTTTATAGTATGTACAAGATATCCGACGTGGTTGAGTTTTTATACTCTTTATTGCAAGGGTTATAACGACAGTGTCGGTTGTTCCGCAAATTGCTCCCATACCGTTGCCTAATACCTACTTCTACTTGAATAAGTACGCTACTCCTCGTTTCTAATTGAAATATAATGCGGTTTCTCTCCTCAGTTCATAATCTTGGTCCTTAGGCTTTAAGAACTTACTCATCGAAAGATTTTACAGGGAGCTGTAGTTGCGGTTGGTTTTAATATTTTTGAGTTTACCTCTATAAACACATAGAATCAATAGTTATTGCCCATCGCTGGATAAAAATGCATACCCATATACCCTTTTGGAAATCGCACTAAGGCAACACGGATGTTTCAACGTGTATCCTGCAACGATCTTCTATCTAACATATAAGAAACTCTCAAGGACTAATATATTAATTTCGTAAGTATCTGACGAGTCCACTATCTTCCAACGGAAAGATATATCATTTATTTGGGTAAGGTTTATCTAAAACGAGTAAATTACCAGCTTTCATAACAGCTGGTCAACGCATTTAGCCAGCTCGAAAGGACTGGGAGAGACTATAGGATAACGAGATTAAATTGGGGATACAAGTCATACAAGAGTTATTTTAATGTCACTATTACCCCAACCATTAGAAAATGATGTCGAGTTATGTTTACTTAAATATAACACTATTTCACTATTTTTTGATGAATTGATAAAATTTCCGAAAGCTCTTCTTTGCAATCGTTTTTGGTAATTTTGATCTAGTCACCGTGTATTGTAGCGAAACGGAAAGTTTATCACTAATGCTTAACACTGAATAGTCCATATTAACAAATGTTATTTTTTGTTATAACGCCTTCGACGTCAACGACGAAAGTAAAATGATTACCGAATATAAACAGATAGGTTATGTTTTTATATCAAGGACATATTTTAAGGATTTATTTAGGTTGTACCGAAAAATGATTTCATCACGTGTTCCTTTATCAGATATACCGTCAATAATCACTTAAATGTACTGAGGACTAGATGGTTCCTCAATAATTTCACTAAACCAACAAATCAACAATTTCTTCATTATCACTTTGACAGATGTGATGACATAACGAAAAGTACCACAAAACTACGCAGTTTTGATACTATTTAAAATTAAGTTTGACTGGCTACAAAACAAATACCTACCTAAGTTATGAAAAAAAACTCGCGAATATTCAAAAACGTGTCACGTATTCTTAGTATGCACAAAAAGTCATGGCGACGTGTCGGGAAGAAGAAATACAACAGGGGATCTAAGTAACCGAGCGTAGCTACGACACACCCGCTAAGCAACCACGACGGGCGTCCGTCGAATGAAATGACTTACATTTCCAACGCAATCGGTTTGGTGGAGCCCTAGTCGACGCGGAGGGGCGTGGGTCGTTGTTCATGCGCCATACGAACCCGTCAGCAGTCGCCATCCGCGCCCGAGAGAGACGAACAAACTGAACAAAGAGAAACAGGATCTTAAACTAGTCTAGTATTAATGCATATTGCATTTGAACCAAAATGCACGATACCCGAACGAGTGCACGATAAAGAAGTCTAAAATTGTTGATTTAATTATTGTATTTTTCGAAGGTTAGTGATTCTTTGAATACGTAATTTAACCTAATACGCGGTGTTAATAACACATGCATGATGGCGTCGTGAACGTTTCTTATTGATTACCGATCTTTGTTCTGCATGTTGTTATTAAAGTGTAACACCGAGTGAAAACAGAATATTCGTATGATATTATAAGTACGTTGTGATTGCCTCAGAAATAGACAACGTCGTGTTGTAGGCTTATAAAACTCATCATTCTTATGTAAGTATTCATTAAATCGACGACGTATATGCTAGGTGTATGTAGGTACTTAGGTACATGTTGTGATATATCAGGTATCGGATACTTACTGCTACCTAATTACTTTTTTTACTATTTGTTAGCTGCTCAAGCGGATCAAGATTGGCCATCGGCCGTATATTAAAAATGTCTTGGATGAAAAGGTATGTCGCTGACAAGTTAAAGTAATTTTTTCGATCATTTAAGTTAAATTACCTTTATTCTAATTATCTTCATAGATATAAATATTAGGGTGATATGATCCAAAGGATTGTCGTACGTACTGCAACATTTTAAAAGATAATTCGATAGGCCAAGTAGGAGCCATTTCCGGCTTGCTAGTATTTATCAAAATAAATAGGTAACAGAAAAATAAATAAAACCTACTGATAACGTCACATTTTGTCATTACATATTTACTGTATTTGAGCAATGGTAAAAATGTGCACAAGTCTTAATTCATTGTAGCTATTGATATTTTGAGCTTGGAAGTTGGAAGCGCAGTCCATGCGTCGCCATTTTGTTTCGTCCGTGTTCATTTCATTCTACGCTACGGTGAGAAGGGGACGTTACACGAGAAACGCAAGATGCTTTGTGCACTACGCCGTCGTCGGTGAATAATGTCAATGAAGGACATTTTGTTGCGAAAACTTACGTATTTATTGTGTTCGAGTGATGTCTAATATTTAAAATTTAATTGACACGCCCTGACTTTCGTACGAGTGTTCTATGTTGTGTGCATCATAATAATATGAAATAGTTAGTGTAGAAGGTAGGTCATCGCCCTTTAATTTGATCGTGTGGAAAATTCCGTTTGACTTTAGTCACTACCTACTCAAGAACTAATGAAGATGTGCAAATCGGACATTTTGAAGAGGCATAGATTGAATTAATTATTTCTGTATTCCTAACCTAAAAGTTTCACAAAGTGATTTATCTACGTTTCGTCATTACTGTTTTGTATTTTGCGTATGTATGCATACCTACTTATTTGTGATCTTGTTGTTTTTTCATTTGCGCACTAAAATCAATTTCGTTTCGTAGTGTAGTTTGTGAATGAGTTAATTAGTTAGTTCCCAGTGTTGCCAGTCGCAATTTTTCCTCCTTAGCAGTGTTGCTGTTTTCACGTAATATTGTTAATTTTTTTAAGAGTTTAGCAATCATTTGACTTTTGTAATAGTTTTCGACTAAAACTGAATATTTTTATGCGCGGTACGTCTTCTTTTTGTCTTTTCTAAATGATGCAAATATTTTTTCCATCGCCAAAGCATTGCCAGTTTACCTTGATTTAACATCTTATTTTTAATCAATTTACGTTCCCCTGAGCAGCGTTAGTTATTTTTACTTAATTTCTACTCCTGATGGCACTGAAAACTAATTATTAATATTTATGTAGGGGTCTTTTTCCTTCGACTTCTTAATAATATTTATGGTAATTATTTAATGTGCGACGATCAAGAGTACTAACATATAGGTAGCATTGATAGGAACTACTTCTTAAATTGTGTGAAAGAATACTTTTTGGCAAACTGCAACAACGAGCGTACGAAATAGTGAATAAATTATAATCAGATGAAATCATTACCAGACGTGAATATCAATTAAATTGATTCAAAATCTTGACTTTACACTTAAAAGTTGCTAATCAGTGGACCTACTGAGGTCTTTTTAATGTAAGGGCGTGTATTGTTTTTAGCAGTTTTAACACGTTTTAACTCACTTGAAAAAAGTAATACGTTAAAATTATTTGCCACAATTTCGTCAATGGTATACGAAATGTCTTGAATTATCGATTAGTTTTTAATTAGTTTAGATCTTACATCATTTTATGTGTTTTTGTGTAAATTAGTGCTTTTTGGTAAAAATAAAAATATTTTACGCTTTTGTCTTGGTTGTTTGTCCGTGTAGATGTAATGCCACGTGTTGATTTTGAGACATTCCACATCTTTGATACCACTACGTCATGCACTTAGTATGCCGATTAACCGAGTGTAAAAATAAGTCCGAGTGCGGTAATTTATAAACAATACAGACTAAAATAGTGTTCAAGACATTAGACCACAATATTATGTCGCTAAAAGTATTTGCATGAAACTAAAATATGTATATCTTTCTTAATGTTAGTTGTCGTGGTAAAAAAATAAAGTTTTAGTACATAGTGTTTAGTATTGCCAGGGTAATAATATAAATACCAACATTATTCTATATTAGAACGAACGCCGCCTGCGAGTATAGGTACTACCTACTCCCGGGACATTTAAGCTAGTCGCGTAAGCGCACGCCTCTTTTGACAAACAGACGGCGAGCGGGTGTCATTGGATATTTTTTGAATATTTGGTTATACCAAGTAATTTTTTATTAATAATACCCTATAAATATCTTTCCGTCGAATATTTATGATTTTTTTTAAATTACATCCAGTAACCAAAAATCACATTTTTTTATTATTGAATGAATATTCACGAAAGTTTGTCATTGACTAACAAAGAAACTCGAGCTACCGCGTCTCCCCTATGTTTACGATACCGGTATTGTAGGTAGATATTTCAAAGTTAGGGCTGACTAACAATACTGTGGATATTATTACCGTGTTATTATTATACTGGTTTAACAATCGCGCACGAACACGTACCCCGAGAAAAGACATAAGGTGACCCTGACGTCACCTTGTTTATGTTAGCAAAAGTCCAATCTAACTCGATAGTAAACACTGGCGATGTACGTCGCGGTTTGTCCTACCCCTCGCAGCGGACTTTTCGTGTATTTTAAAATTAGATCATAATGAAAAGATAGGCACGCTGTGTTTAGACTAATGAAAACCACATCCGATTGCGGTATGAATTCGAGCTCTTGCATAGCGGTGCGTTACTCCTACTTGAAGCGGATATGACCAAATAAGAAATAACCATTATTTATCATTGTTCATATAACATAACTATGATGAATATACGGTCTATCCTGATCGCTAAAGCATTATTTTTTAACCGTTACTGGGGAGTGTTACTTTATTTTAAAGATTTAATTCATATTCTAACTTAGTAAATTGGTTTACTATGACGTCTTACGAAGACGTGGGTGATCCCATTGTTCTTAAAATGCAAATATAAGCATAGAATTCCTCTTCTTCTATAGTCATTAATATAGACTGAGCATTGTAAGTTCGAACGTGCATAATAACTAGTAAAATGTTTTAAATGTATTCAAATACAGACTCATGAACGGGTTCTCGGGGTGATGGGTCTCCCCGCTGACCTTGGTCTTTCGAGTTGTAACTTAAAAGTCAAAAACTTGTTCAATTGGTATGCTCCTACATTTGATTTACACTTTATCTTGTTGTCAATTGAAAGACAACGAGGTGTGCTACTGTGTACTGTTTAGTTTTTTGCGCCTCCGCTTCTTCACGGCGGGATCAGGGTGCTGTCCACACATGTTCTACTTTGACTTCTGATAAGTGCTATTTAGTAGCCTAATTAGAATAATCGATTTTCTACTGTTTATAATTCTCTCTTCTCGATAATTCCCTCAATGCTAACGATCGTGACTTTTATTCTATCGGTTACGTTTTATTGTGAATTTACTCATCTCCAACCACATTGCAATCCAGATGCTTCGCCTTTATGTTCCTGTGTTTACAGCGGCCCTATATTTAAAAACCAATTTTTCGGCCGTTATTCTACGAATATTCTTAGTACTACGATTGTTTCGGATTAGAACATTACCATGATATGATTCTTTCGTAATTGAAGCGAAACATTCACATATTCAGGCAAGCAGAACTGCCATCAGTGGTTAGCAAATATAAAAGCACCAATTAGACAGATATTTGGTCTGTCTGGTTAGAAACTGGCAAGTACTTACTAGTCCTTCATCCATGGTTCACTGAAACATTTTATATTAAACTAGCTGTTGCCCGCGACTTCGTTCGTGTGGTTAGAAAATATAAGTTATGATTTATACCTGCCCTATTTTTTTTTCCATTGTATCTTCGCTCCTATTAGTCGCAGCGAGATGGTATATAGCCTATAACCTTCCTAGATGAATGGTAATTTTTCTATTTGGACCAGTAGTTCCTGAGATTAGCGCGTTCAAACAAACAAACAAACTCTTCAGCTTTATGTATTAGTATAGATTTAACTTATTCAGGGTACACGCTCGAAAATGATTACAATTCCAGAGTATGATTAAAATATGTTTCACGATTTATAAATAGGCAGTTTTAGGACAAATACATTAGTCATATTTTAAAACCTAATTGATAAACTTATTTCGGATTCAGTTGCAATCACGAATAAAGTACTCAGTTATAGTCGTGTGTTATGAAAGCAATTTCAGAAGTAAGATGAATCAAATGATTCAATTAAGGTCTATCGGAGTATTTCTGTTCGAGGCATCTCAAGTGTTGTACGATTGTAACAATTGATACTTTAGCATAACAACCGGTACACTCAGTAATTGTTTTCTTTGATACCACATATCTAATCATTGGATGCTTTTCGAATACTTGCTAATAAGCCGCGGAGATAGCAGGCTAGTACTTAGTTTAATTCTTCATTGAACTGTAGTTTTCATCTCCTGTTAAAGACAAAATTACATGTCGTGCGCAGACGGGTGGTGTTTGACGACTCTAGGCCCTGGGGTGGACATAGGTCGGTATGGCTTTGTTATATCGTGTACACCTTGTGCACTATATTATTGCTACTTTTGTACACAGATATAAACAAGTTTGTTTTTGAGATTAGTCTAGTCGTCTGGTTATTGCATATTGTTATTTATAATATTATTCGTTTCCAATTTTAAACCAATACTTGAATGCAATTCGTCTTTACAAATTTTTGTGTAGTTAGTAGGACGCAATTAACTAGTCTATTATTTTATTTTTCATTTGAAGAAAGCCTGCTTGTTTTATTGCAAGAGAACCAAAGTAAATTTCTACATTTTGAAAGTGGGATATATTTGAAAAATCTAACGCATATTAGTCAGTGCATGGTATCCATTCCAACATGTAATTCTATTTTCGTAGCCAGTTAAATAAATAACTGACTTTTCTATTGTTCTCTGTGAGTTATGAATTATCCGACTTGATCCTCTTGTCAAACGGTGCCGTAATTAATGTGTATTTTTTGTGTATTTCATACCACAAAACGGTATCTGTTTGTAAAAGTTGTCGGTACGATTTTTTGATACTGATTCTTGATTTTAAGTCTCGAAGGCTTGAAGAATTAAACTCTTGAAACAATTAAAATTCTGTTACTACGAAATAATAGTTTATTAAATGATGTAACGGTTTAGTCACGCGTATTTATCGGGGTAGCCCGACTAGTTTCGGACCCAACCGGAGTCCTTAATCATGAGCTGACGTGGCGGGATCGCGAGTCGAATCAGTCTCACGATAGTTATTATAAAAATCATAGTCTATTCATCAAAACTTCTTTGACTTTGAACATTGCATTATACTACAATTATTTTTCAGCTGCAAAAATGGAAATGGAATACGAGAAGAAACTAGCCGAAATGAAGAACTACATACCATTCTTGGATGGCATGATAGACAAACTGGAGGAGTCGAATCAATGCTCTTTAAACCCTCGTCAAGCACAACTCGATAAGATTCGATCTTTGAGAGATTTGCTTTTGAACAAGAGCAAAAGGTTTTTAGAAATTATTTTATTAAACCTATCCAATTTGCTACTATTTTATTCCGATAATGATGCTGTATCCATAGAGCTTAATTGTTATATAGCACTTAACTTGTTAACTGAATTGTATAAATATTTTATATGACTGTTTGTTTTTTTCTAGAATGAAAATGGATAATTTGATGAAATGTGAACAAGTTCTTCTGAATTTGTATGCTAAAGTCGAACAGGTTTGTGTTGATTAAATATAAATATCAAATATAGAAAAATCTTTGAGTGAGTAATTACTTACAGTTGTTATTTATTTCAGAGAGAAAAGAAAACGGGTTCTCGTAAAGGTGGTGTTCCTGGATTTTCTATAGATCCTCCTACGGCTGAAGAAAAGTCAAATTTAGAAGCTGTTAGAAATAAGCTCAAAACCGTTGTCAAACGGGAAAAAGAGGAAGTTCAGGAGACACTACCCGAAATTTTAAGAGTTAACGAATTGGAAGATGTTCAAACAACAGGTTCTAAGGAACCAGCTTTGTTTCAGAGAAGGCCAAACCTTACTTCATCATCTCCAGTACGTAGCACATCCAGTAAAACAAGTGATGAAAAAGTGTCTCCTTCATCAGGCTCAAAGAGGAATTACACACGGGTTTTAGTGTCTCCCGAAGGTAGCTCAAGGCGATGGTCAACATCGGAGTCAAAAGACGAAAAACCTCTTTTTAGCAGACGATCACCCCGTAGATCACCAAGACGACGTTCGCCTGCCTACAATAAAAGAGAGAGAAAAAGATCGTCAAAAGAGTCTCATACGAAGATTGAATCGGATAACTCTGGCCGTTTAAACATAACATTGGATGTTCCTGAACACAGTTTAAGTACTCTGGCTAATAAAGACATATTTAAAAGAATGTTAAATTGTCGTGATGATGACGTTGACATCGATACGTTACGAGACTTACGAAAGAGAATTCTTAATGAACTGCATAAGACTGGAGCCAGAGAGGACATATCTGACTTAATTTTAAAATCGTATAAAAAGAAAAGTCGACCAAAGAAAGAAGAAATTGAGGAAGGCGAACTATCTGACAGTGAGAGTGAAGTCATTGAAAATATATACGGTAATTTAGTAGTCAAAGAGCAAACCGAGGTTCAGGGTGGAACCGACACAAGTAAACGAAAAGTCCAAATATGTCTTGTACTAAATTCTGATAACTCTGATTCTAAAGTAGAAATGCCAAAAAAGACAGACTATTTGGAATTAGAAATGTACGATAAAGAAAGTAAAAGAACTGATGAAGCAAATACTACTCCCAAGAAAAACAGTACAACAACGACTCAGAAAAGTGAAGATAAAGAAATTAAAACTAGCAACAGTAAAAAGGATGACAAAGATTCTAGTAAAGAAATTCTTAAATCAAGCCCAACTAAAAACAAAACTAAGGATGAAACAAAAAGTGGTTCCAAGAAAGAGCCAATTAAATTAGATGCTGATAAAGGTGATATTACACAAAGTACTGATAATGAGCAAACTGATACTACTACTAACAAAAATCAAGTTAAAAACACTAAAGGAGCAACGAGACTAAGTGAAGATCTTGATGTGGTATATATTAATGATGACACTTTGTCCACGAATACCAATACTGAACAATCTAGCGATCAAAACTCTAAAGAAACTGTCTCACAAGGAAATAATGAACAGACTAAAGATATGCCGCAAGAAACAGTTCAAAACAAAGCAAACTTTTATAAACCCATAACTAGTGAAACGAAAACTGATTCCGCTTCTATAACGCCTTCCCCTACTATGAATAAGAATATCGATGTAATCGAAGGCGAACTTCAGAAAATGGAGAGTTCTGTTCAAATACCTTTATTAAATGAACCAACTGTCCATTCCAGACCTCCGGATACTAAAGTTTCTGAGATAGACATTCTACAGGCTCTTAAGAATGAGATCTTAAGCGAATCAATTACTATTCCTGGCTCTCAAACTACTCCACATTTGCACCAGCCTAAACTCACTAAGGTGGCAAGTGCCAAGGAGATATTGCCGAAAAAGCGAATATCAATAGAGAAATACAAGGAAAAGGTTGTAACTACTAACACTGCTACCTCTAAGCTATATTTAGATGATTCGTCGTCTGCCAAAGATGACAATATGAAAAAGACTAGTCTGAAGTTAACCGAAAAAGAATGTGAGAGATTTAATATCCCTACACTATCATACGATGAAGACAGTTCAAATAGTGAGGTTGATGACGGCATTATGACTAAAGTAGTAACCAACCTTGTTCCAAAATCACCTGATCATGATGATGCTAGTGGCGTCGGCTCAGTTCCTCCAGTTATAATACCCGCAGACCCCGTCAAAGTAGTACCAGTTCATAAAGCTGACGTGGACATGAGAACATTGCCAATGTTACCTACAAAAAGTAACACTCCTGCAGTATTCAGTAATGTGTCCTCACAACACGATTTAATGAGTGATAAGAAAAGAAATGAAACAAAATTAGATCAAAGTAAGACAAACAAACCATTAATTGATCCACGTACAAGACGGGACTCGAGTGCTCAGCCTAGTAACCAATACCCTAGTCCGGGCAACATAGAGGGTACATCTAGGACATACCCTAAAACTACTCCAACAGCTACGAATACTATTTTGACACCAAACGCTAGATCATATGAAATGACACCTAGCCACCAACAATCTTTTGAAAGTGACCAACCAAACAAACACGTTTACGTGCCAACATTTTCTTCTTTCGAATCTCGCGACAGAGATACCTCAGCTACTAGAGAGTCACGTTGGGATAAAGCTGACCAACCCATTGAAAGGAAATCCCGCTTTGATGATCACGCAGACGCTAGTTGGAGTTCTAGTGACGTTTCTCAAAGTATGCGTTTTAACGACTCTTTTGCTGGAGACAAGAACAAAGGCCAAAGAAACGATAGATATAGCATTGATAACCGTGACTATCATAATAAACGAGAGGGCTCTCAGTCCTCTTCGTCATCTTTCAGAAGGTCTGATTTACCAATGATGTCACCTACTTACGGTCGACTTGAAAAACCTATGACACCCCTGCATCCGTTTGGAAGGTCTGAGTGCCCTTCTACGCCAAGTCATCCTTTTGGGCGACTAGATTGTCCTTCTACTCCGAGCCACCCGTTTGGTAGGAGTGAATGTCCGCCTACCCCAAATCACTCCTTTGGGAGGAGTGAGTGCCCGACCACTCCGAGCCATCCATTTGGTAGGAGTGAATGTCCAAGTACTCCAACTCATTCATTTGGTGCTGGAGACTGTCCACCAACGACAACACATTTTTTCGGAAGAAATGATTGTCCATCAAAACCGAACCATCCGTTTGGAGTACGCGAACGTTCGCAAACTCCTAACCATTCGTTTGGCCGAACGGAAACCCCAAATCAATTCAACAGGTCAGAATTAAACACCCATAAATACAATAAAGACCCAAGACTAGCAAGAAAAGATTATGACACGAATTCCCAATATGAAGATAGAGATCGTGGCTCTTATAAGGATCGCGAATACTTTCGCGACAATTCTTATAAAGCGCAGAAACCGTATAGCGGATCTGAAACATATCATACCAATGAAAGGGAACATGGCAGAAACAGCCAATATAGATATTTTGCTCCAGAACGAAGTGGTCAGCAGTTGCGAAATGACCAGTCAAGAAGTGAACATAGAAATGTGGGTGCTATGTCCAAGGCTTCTGAAAATGACCCAAGACAAAGAAGTCGATTCAATAACGAATCTAGAGGATTCAAGCCTGGTCACCAACGCGAGAGGAGTGTTGGTCGTGAGAGAAGTGTGGGTCGTGAGAGGAGTGTTGGGCGAGAGAGAATTATGGGGCGTGAGAGAAGTGTTGGGCGCGATGCCCGTGAGAAAAGTGTTAATAGAAATATGCATACCGAAGATACCTTTACTCGGAACTTATCTAGAGCACAAAGCGTCGGGAGAAACTCGTCAATAGACACAGAAGATACTCTTTCAGTTCAATCTCATGCTGGTCGCTCATTTCGTATCGATACTAGTGTTAACGCCACGTTTCAAAACTTCTTAGAACGCGGCAAGGGTATACAACTATTCGAGCAAAACTTTAATGATAGGCGACGAAGGGCAGCGAGTGTAGGACGATCCTTAGTCCATACGCCTAGTCAAGAACGAAGTTTTAATAAAGAACCAACACCAAGAACGGATGTGTTTAAAAAATCAAATCGTTTTAAAAGAGCGTCAAGTGTGGGAAGAGATCTTACTCACAGTGCTGCAGAAAACAGGAGCTTCCAAGAAATAAAGGCTGATTTTAAAACATTCAGGTTTCCTGCTAATGCGTTCTGTAAATTTGACACTGGTAAAATACGAAACATTGACACGAAATCTAAAACTTCTTCTGACCATTATAATCGCAGTAGAAAAGATAATTATGACAAACAGAAACAGGAAAAACGTGTGCATGATTCTCTGAAACTTATAAACATGAAATATTCTCCAAGAAAAAATAACCGAGATCCAAGAATGCGGAAAGACCACGATGCGAAAACTAAATCCGACTCTTGCAGTCTTGACCCTCGCATTCGAAAAAGTGGAATAGTCTACTCTAATGACAATATTGTTAAGGGTGCTATAATGACGTCTGGTTATGGAGTAAAAAATTATAAAATACCAAAAATAAAACGAGTAGAGGAACCTGAGCCCGAGCCTCCTACAAAAGTCGAGCAACCTGCTAAAGTGGAACCTCCCAAAAAACTCGAGACTATTACAAAAGTTGACGAAAAGGAGAAAAATAACGAGAAGAAAGACAAAAAGACAACAGAAAAAGGGACAGCTCAAGGAAATAAAGAGAAAAATAAAGAAATTAAAACCAAAGGTACTACACTTGCCTCAGCGGAGGAGGCTAAAGAAACTACCAAAGCTAGTAAAAATAAAACTGTATTGAAAAAAATTAACAATGATGTTGATAATGATGTAGCAAGTGACTCTGAAACAGGCAGGAAAAAGAAACAAAACAAAAACGAAAGTCTATTAGAGGAAAACACAGAAAAAAGACTAACACGGTCGAGCAGAAGGAATCAGGAAGCCAAGTCTGGGCTAGAAACCTCTACGAAGACGAAAAGAAAGAGACTGATTATTGATGACTCTGAATCTGACAGCGATAAAGAGGATACCGTTAGTACCATAAACGTTAAGAGTGTTTCGGAAACTAACGCAAGTATATATACGACTTTTAAAGAAAAGAGCGTTTGTTTGAAGCCGAATGCTGTGGACATTGTTTCAAGCTTTGGTTTAGAAGAGCTAGAAATGTTTTCCGATAACGTCGTTTCAGATCCCGTCATCGATAATATTAATGCACTTATTGCTGACCTTGACAACGATCTTGACACGTCAAAGAATGAATCTGGTAATAACTTTACAAAGGAAATTACTCTTGAAAATATGATGCAGAATATTTCTAGTCCTCATGAAGACAGTGCTAGTAAAAGCGCTGAGGAGTTTTCGAAGGCGTTCCAGCATGTCAAGGATATTCCAAAAGCACATGAGAACAATTCTCAACATAGTCTCTTAACAGATATAAGTAGTGTTTCTAATAAAACTGAAGATGCTGATTCGGGTGATAGAATATCTAAAGAAGATTTAGACGAAACCCAGGAATCGAAGACCAACGATTCAGAAAAGAAAGTTGTCGAAACTGAAACAACAAAAAGCCCTGAAAAAATGATATCTGAAGATGAAACTGTGCCTAAAACTAGTTTATTCAAGCCACTTGAGGTGGAAAAACCTAATGACGATATTGTTTCGACTAGCGAATCTGATAAAGATGTTAATTCAGCCAAAGTAGAAGAACAAGAAGTAGATGGTTGTTCGACACCAGACAGTACTATAAACACTGATGAAGTTTTTGAAAAGCCGCCGAAAGAGGGCTTGCCTGATAGCACTAATGAAACGCAGAGCGAAACGAATGTAACATCAAGTGACTCTACTGAACCTAAACCTAGTTCAACACAGCCAGAAGGTACAGACTTAGATTCCATCGGCAGTTTGCTATCAATTTTGAAAAATAAATCTAAAATAAAAGATCTTCTGAGTATGTTGAGCGATCAATCGGGCGACAATGAAAAAATTAAGAAAAAGCTGGAGAAACTAAGTGAAATTGTATCAGATGATGAAAATGAGAATGATAGTCAGCCTAATGATTTACCAGTTAGTAACAGTGAGGCTTCAATCCCTATTGCATCAGATATAAAGGAGCCCGAAAAGGAGCCTACGAAGGAAGACCAAAAACAACCTGCAGATGACGAGGGTGATGAGAAAAATACAACAGATTTGGATGCTGAGAAAATCGAAGAAGGCAATGTGATCGAGGAACAGCCGGTGACTGAAAACAAACCTAAGAAGAAAACTCCTGCTCGAAGGGGTAAATTTTCACGAAAAAACAAAGGTAAGGCGAAGGGAGCAGCAGCACCAGCAACTAAACGAGTCACAAGAGCTACAGCCACGGCGGCAGACACACAACCGAAAACTAAGAAACCACCACGTGAGTTAGTGAAACTATACAAAGACATACAAGAAATGTTTATCAAGGAGGACATTTTGAATACTACTTCAGGCATAAGAATGTGCCGGATGGCTAAATTAGTGGACGAAAAAACAACAAACAAAGAAGATACAGTTCTACCTGAACCTGAGCCCATAGTAGTACTGGAAAAGTTTAAAAGCACTCCTGAAAAAATACCGGAGCAATCTGAAAAGATAAAGAAAAAGCCTGGCCCTAAACCGAAGACTAAAACAAGTGTTGAAAGTTCACCTGAAATAGAAAAACCAGAAAAGACAGTTAAGCAAAAACCTGGTCCCAAATCCAAAACAAGATTGAGCAAAGAATCAGACCCGTATGCTTTTGAAACAGACTCTATTGAAACCGCTACTGAAAAAGCAAGTGAAGATGGATATGACACTAGCAGTGATTCAGAACTTGGTTCAATAGCGTCATCGCAGAGCATCAGTGGCAGTAGTGAGTTATTGGCAGATGGTAAAAAGAAATCCAAGCGGAAACGACGTGGTTGGCAAGATGGGATAATAAAACCAAAGCATAAAAAGAAAAAAGCAGACTCGAAAGTAGAACAAGACGCACCAATCGCGAAGCAAAGCTTCCAAACGGATTTGAGTTGCTTTACAGATAGAAATTACTGCTTCCGTAAGAATGAGTCCAAGTATCCGTGCCGGTTATGTCCCTACAGCGGTGGAGACATAGTTCATCACTACAAGAATGAGCACCCGCACATCGAGATTCCTCTGTCGAGGGTAGCCCCGCAAGTCGCAGCGGAAGTAATCGAACAGTGCACAGACCTTGATTTTGAAGTCGTCGGACAGATACCGTCATCAAAATACGTTTGTCTCTTCTGTTTCAAAGAGTTTGCAAACAATAGCTCTGTACTAGAAACATTCTTTTGGCATGTCGTAAGTATTCATACTGGGGAATATAAGAACGATTGTTGTACAAACGGTGGTAATGAAAATCGATGCCCATCCAACCTGGATATCCCTCCGCCACCAGATTTAGCTGGCCAACTTATTGGCTACCTTTGCGGGAAATGCAATTTTATACAAATATCTTTAGAAAATTTAAAGACTCATGTAATTGAACGACATAATGATGACGAAACAGCCGTGTATACCATCAATTTAGCGGCGATGTCTAAAAAGGATTTCAAACTATTTCTGCGCAGATGCAACGCTGCTGAACGCAGTAAGCAGCAGATTTCAAAGCAAGATCAAGCTCAGACAGCTTCGCCTACTGTTAAAAATATCGCAAGTGAACCTGAGGTCATAATCCCTAGGGCAGTGGCTGCACTTAAAAATATCCAGTCCAAAATAACTTTTGAAGCTGACGATAGTGTTAGTGACACCCCGAAAATGCTAAGGAAAAAATCAAGTAAAGCAATAAAAATTAAAAAAGAGGGCTTGGATGAAGGTTTCGGTGCCGAGGCAAAATCTGATGACGCTGAAGTAAACAGAACTCCACAAATGGATGAATCTCAGTCTACATTAGCTTCACTCGCTGATGAGGAATCTAGCCAAGCTTCCGATGACATTCTTGATTACCCACATTTCAAAATAAACTACACTGCCACAGGTGCTAAGGAATACATTTGTTGCATAAATGGGAAAGATAATCACTTCAAGACCACTCTATTGATATCCATGAAGAAACATGTGCAATCCAAGCACTCTGAAAACTGGGATGGATATTGTTACGTATGTAAAGTTATTGTGACACCGCAGGGAACGCATCCTTTCAAGGAGTGTCTCCAACACTATCTGGACAAACATATTGATAACTTCCCTGTTTACCGAGAGGAAAATCCACAGATATTGGCAGGAAGTAGTCCGGCCTCGACTAAGAGTTACATTAACGTTCGACCACTGTCAGAATTGATATCGGGTGATAATTCTGCAGTAGACTGCTCTCAAACAGTACTGCCAGTGATACAGAATGTTATGAGCTTGGGCGCGCAGCCAGTTGACGTTCCACAACCGAGCCCATCCTACCCAGTTATAGAAGAGAAAAAGACATCCAAGGGTCCGTTTAAATATGAGGAAGTGCAAGCAGACGTGATGTCAAAGAAACACCGCGTTGTGCTCGAAACAATGTTGGTCCGAGAGAAGTTGATTAACATTTATAAGTGCGCGGGTCGATTCTGTTCATTTACATCGGATTCCGCTGAAGATGCCTTACAGCATGCTAACACGCATCAGCGTATAGGAGGTATTGATGCGTTGAACTGTTGCTATTGTGATTTCGACGCGATGGGGAATGCTATAGACCTGGTGATGCACGTGTTCCGAGTTCACGGGCACTGCCAGTACGCGTGCGGACAGTGTTTCTACCGGGCGGCCGCGAGTCAGTCTGTCGGGGTCCACATGACCAGGGTCCACGGTGCATGCCTCGCCACGTCGACCGTGCTGCGGGCGAAAGCTGCCAAACCAAATACAATTACCGAACAGATGTTGACACGAGAACAAGCTGTGCCGTATTACGTCTGCAAACATGGTAAATATCTGTTTTAAATAGAAACTTAAATTCAAAAAGATTGACGATACTTTAAAATTGAACGTCAGTTCAATCAAGTACAACTTAAAGCCTGTGCTTAAACTGCCTGCAGGCTTACTAATATCCAATTACTAGAAATAATACAGTAATAATATGTAATGTATAAAATATGTTAAGACAAGAGACATCATAACTTGAAGGCCTTTTATACGTCTCCGTTCATCTTTCTCTTTATAGCTTTTGGAAACACCCGATTCATATCGGGATTTAGTTGAGTTGGTCTCAACATTTCTTTTCAGGGTAGTCAGATAGTTAATGTTACCTCAGTTGTGTATAAGTGATGATATATCCTTACGAAATTATAGTTTTTGCTCGAGTTTGGTACCTACAGGCGACTATATTTTCAATCGCGCCTACCCCTCTCACAAACCAGAAATTAATAGCAACGTTTTAAACATCGCTTTTTATCTGTATTTCAGCGAAATTGGATGAAGTCTGCAAATTCCGTACCTACACTCCGGAAAAATTCAGTGAGCATTTACAACAAAGGCACGCCGACGCCGCTAGTCATCCTTGCTATGTGAGTATGAAGGAATGATGTAACTAGCTTACTTAGTTGTCCTGGCGAACCACGTACCGCCTAAGAGTCGATCAGAACAAAGCAGACATTTTTTTTAGAGTTTTAGCGCGACTAACAAACTGTAATTCATTTTTATATATGGGAAGAAGAAGATTGATACCAGTCTAGTCCTAGCAAAGTTATGCCATTCATAAGTGCTAAGTTGATTAATTGAATGTTGGGTAAAGACTTTGGCCGTAAGCCGTCGAGCTTTCAGTCAGTCGCAGTCCACTGTCAAAGCTTCGACTCGACCGGAAAGAGATTAGGCGTTGGACCCACAATATCATTTACCTTTCGAAACACGATAGCCGGATTTCTTAAATGTTCGTGCCGTGAGATCGAACTAAGACTACAGGGTCTACTAAGTTACCAATAGGTTTCCACAGCTTGACCTCACTAATGACGAAATACACTTCCTTCACAGCTATGCCCTTTAAGAGCTAAATCACCGTCAGACCTTGTCCAACACATGCAATCCCACGGGCTGAAGTTGTACCAGTGTACGTGGTGCGTCTTCGGTGCTAAGAGTGAGACCGAGATGCTGACTCACTACTCTGTGGTACACCCATCGAAGCAACCTCAAACATACGTACGGATCATCACGAACAAGGTATGTTCAATTATATGAATACTATAGAAAAACTAGCTCCAGCAAACGTTGTTTTGCCTAATATTTTTTTCTAGTTGTTTGTATTGTTAATGCCACATTATTAAAAAAATCAAAACAAACAATTTCGTCAAAAGAATAAAAATATTTTTTTTAAGTTTGAGCAACCCTTATCACTTAGAGGTATGAAAAATAGATGTTGTTCTATTCTCAGACCTACCCAATATGTATACAAAATTACATAAAAATCGGTCGAAAAGTTTCGGAGGAGTACGGTAACTAACATCGTGACACGGGAATTTTATATATTAGAATTAGATAATGATAATAGAATAGAATACTTTTTGTTGTAAGAACAGAAAAAGTGTAATACATTTTTGACAGACATGGTCATGGTGGTCTGTTAAAAATGTATTCCTTTTTTTTTCTTATTCTTGTAACTCTGTTTGCTTTCCCTGTACTTCATTTTTAAACGTTAATTAAGTCTTCTTGAGCTTCTGAGCATGTCGCATATCAGAGATTCTTTTATGAGTCCTTATTCCTCTTAAGTGCAATTAATAACAAAAAAAGTACTTAAATATATGATTATCTCTTTTCAGGAGGGTTCCAACGAACTCAGAGTACTGCCTTTAGCGTTCCTGAACAAATTAAAGGTAGCGACAGAAGATGTCGCTCCGACAGTAGCCAAGGAAAACCCGGCGCGCGAAGCAGAGCGCTCGCTAGACCTCGAAAAACTTATAGGACTCGCAATGTTCAGTGCACCCATGCGCGATGACCATGAAACTGATGCCTTAGACGCTTCTGGGCTGATACATGATCCCGGACTGCGTTCAGTCACAGCCCTCATTGAACCACAGTTACTTAGCGATCTAACCGTCACTAAAAGTGACAGTACGAATACACTATCAGAAGATAAGCTGAAAGCTCAAGAAAGGATTGATATCTCAGTCACTGTAGAGCCAGTACCGATTGCTACGGTTGATCCGCTGCCGAAAATAGAGCCTGTCTCCGTGAAAATAGAACCTGCGGATAATACCAGGTTGATAGAAGCTGAAATAGTCGTGTTGGACAGTGACGACGAAGATGCTACATCCACTCCTAAACAGCGGAACCAATCATTCGAAACGGTAGACCTCTCCGATGAAGAAAATTCCGTTAGTCATCAGAAAAACCCCTCTCTTTCTACTCCCAAACCGAACTCACAAAATATAGACAAACAAAGCGTGTGTCCCAAGTGTATGCAGATTTACAAATCTATGAAAGGACTGAAGAAGCATCTGTACTACTGTTATAAGAACAAAGACGAGCCCTGCGAATGTCCACATTGCTCATTCCACGCTAAGGACAGAGATGCTATTCTGGAGCATTACAAAACCAGTCACGGTGACAAAGATCTGGGTGTAAACTTTTTATCAGGGGTCGGCCTTAAAAAACTCGTAAGGACTGTACACAAGGACAAGGATTTGACAATGCCTGCCCAAACAGCGTTAAACGTTGGTCCCTCTAATGCTCAAGAACAAGACGGCCAGAAAAGAAGGTCAAGCGCCACAGAAACAGCAAAACGGCATTTCATGCCTCATGAAATAAACCAGTTACCTATAAATCCTATTCTAGACCAATTAGTGTACTGCGCGATGTGCGGGTTCAGTACTAAAGTGCGGTTGAACATGTTCCGACATTTGCAACTCCACGCGCAACAGCAGCCGGTCGCGCAGACCGCGCCCGTCAACCCCGTACCGCACCTCGAGACCAACGAGAAGCACTTCGACAAGATGGTGAACCTGGCCTCCAGCTCGTCCAGCGTCGGCAAGAAGCAGCCCGAGCCGCCGCCCTCACTGAAGCCGGCCAACTTTGTAGGCGTCCCCATGGCGCCTGAGGTGGCGGCGCGATACCCCAAGCAGATATCGGCGAGGGAGCGCAACACTTGCGGCGCTATCGGCTGCACCTACATCTCCGTCGACGAGGCCATGCTCAAACGTCATTGGGAAGCTCTACATTCTGGGAATACGAATTTCCGTTGTGTTCACTGCCCGCAGACGCAGACCCTCGACACCTCGCGGCCGCTGACCGCTCCCCGAGTACTGTCACACTTGAGAATGCATGACGGCACGTTATACGCTTGTTCCAAGTGTCACTACTACCATTACAAGCGCGACTTCTTGGAGAGACACCTCACAGAGACCCACCAGAGCACGGGCCTGCTGATGATAGTGCGCGAGGAGCTGAAGGGTCCGCGGTCCGCGCCCCCGCCAGCCCCGCCCGCGCCCCCGCCCGCGCCCACCATGGACCTCAAGCCCTGGCAGTGCGGGCTCTGCAGCTTCAAGAGCATGCTGCGCCCGGAGGTCGTCGACCACTGCTTTAACCTCCACCAGTCTAAGATGCAGTTCCGATGTGCGCACTGTCCCTACAGAGCGTCCGCCATCGAAAATGTGAATAATCATTTAGCACACTCACACGCTAACGAGGCTGAAGAAGTTATCCATTACTACTACCGCGAGGGGTCGCTGCCGGACGAGGGTGGAGTCCCGCGGTGGATGAAACAACGGCAGCAGATGGGACCTAACGTGCCGGAGATCAAGACTGAGACTCAAGTGTCTCCGGTCCGATCTCCTGAGCGGACTCCGGTCACTGTAGACCTCAACCTGGTGAAGACGGAGGTCGTGGACCAGGCCAGCCCGGGCGCCGCGGTGACGGTGGACGATGTGTGGAAGCGGTATGGCGTGTTCTGTGCGCCTAATGGTATCAAGTACAAGTGCCCGCTGTGCAGCGTCGTCATGGAGGACACGAGGGAAGCCATGCAGTCACACTTGTATGAAGAGCTTAAATATAGAAAGTAAGTATAGAACTACAGGTAAGCCGGCTTAGGCTACATTTTTAATAATAAATGACCCTTGTGAATATAGCGTAAAGCTTGCATTCCGTGTCACTGCCACACTAATTCAAGCTTCCATGATATTAATAACCAATCGCTGTCAATCGCACGCACACGTATCATATCATATAATCTAACTGTAACAGACACAATATGTGGCTTAGTTTAACCGCCTTACCCACTAAACTCATCAACGCTGCAGACAATACTGTACTAGCTTAAATGATACTTACTTAACAAATACATTTACTTCATTTTGTATTTAACAAACCATATTACAGCATAATTTGATATATTTTTCAGATGGGGTTGTGCTCTCTGCACGTACAAAGCATTCCACAAAGAAGGTCTCAACGACCACATGACGTCAGAGCATCGCAGGCAATCAGATCCGATACAACTACCTATCAACAGTTCCATTGAAACCTGGGTACAAGCCCAATTGGACCACCAAGCAGCCATAATCGAAAAGCACAAGACTAATTTGGCTAAACAGAAGATTGTCGTAGAAAAACCGACCCCTGGGCCTTCGACCGCACCCACAACACCCGTTGAACTTCAAACGACGTTCACACTCGCAGACCTAGAGGCAGCTTTTGGCGCGTTTGGCGCCCCCAAGAATATGATGTTCTGTTGCCCCAAGTGTAACGCTCTGCAAAGAGACGAGGCGCTCATGAGAGATCATTTGGAAATGGAGTTAAATAAAATAAGGTAAGTACTAGATAAGTTCGCTTTATATTGCTGTGCCTTACATTGCTTTCATGTATTTATTGTGAATTTGTAAAATTGTTAATCAACTTGCTTCAATATATTTATACAATGTACTTTTATTGTAGGTGGTCTTGCAACAACTGTTCAGAAAAGTTCCAGACGTACCATGAAGCTCAGTTCCACTGTAAAACTCATGATGTTCCGTCAAACCCGAAGGAAGCGGTCCGCGCGCCGGCCATGCGCGCCGCCTGGGTGACCGCCATCCTACAGACTCAGAGAGAACAACTGCAAAGCTCCTCTGTTATACCCTACACAAATGCTCCGACACCAGAAAAGAATGTAGAACAGGAAAATTCTCTGCTTGTTGTGCGATACGAAGAGCGGGTCCCTACTCCCGATCAAGCGATGAGTAGGAAGCGAGCCGCCGCGGACAGTGATGACGAGCGGCTGGTGATCGACGAGCCGGCGCGCAAGAAGCCGCACGCCAGCCTGCGAGCATGCACCTACTGCGGGTTCAAGGCGAAACACCATAGCGCCTGGAGGGAACACATACTCAAGCACTTCAACCTCAAGCCCTACACCTGCGCCTACTGCGACTTCAGCAGCTACAGGCAGAGCGTCATCAACCACACGCAGGGAATGCACCCGAACGTGCCAGTACGCTTGAAGCTAACAGAAATGCCCTCCGAAGGACCTATCATAAACTCTCCAAAGAGAAAAGCACAAGACGATGACCCATCTAAACTAATATGCTTAGTCTGTGAAAAGGCGTTCACCGAGGCAGACGCCGACACTCATTCACATAACTCAGTCAAGCCTGACTTTGCCAAGAAGGGCGATGTCGTCGTCAAATGCTGTATCTGCCTCCATCTGCGCTTAGATGTGAAATCATTGCAGGATCACCACAATGCAGCACATCCGAATCAACAGGTGAACTACGCGTTGTTTAAGTTACACTTCGACACAAGGGAGACACATAACTGTGACCATTGTAACACTGGGTTCAAATACTTGCGAGATCTGAAGTCGCATCATAATGCGGTTCACTCGACGCACCCGCTCAGGTACACCACTACGCCATACTCGCCTCAACTCACAGACTTTGCAAGTAGAATGAGAGAGCAGAATACCCTTACACCAACAAAGCGATCAGCAAGGAAATCAACCACGAAGTTGCCCGGGTATAAGTCCGTAGCCAAGAAGTCTACAACTAAACTGCCATACAGCGACTCTAGCAGTGACGAAGAATACTCTTACTACAACACTCGGCCGGAGCCCTTAGAGAAATACGCGAATGTCACGACATTGATGTCCTTCTGCAACCGAATGGTCCCTTTCACACTCAAGAAACTGAGCGAGATCATAAACATTGAACCTAAAGTAATCGTAAAAGACATTCACAAGTCAACCCAGTGATGTGTTTAGGTGTTTATTGTGCTATTTTGAACAATCAATATTAATATGTAGATACAGTATTAATAACAGTCAGAATTTTGTAGTTATCATCGCTTGGCGATTTAAAACGCTTATATTGTATTGCGTCTTGTACGTCACATTGATTTTTAGTAACATAAGTTGCTAAGAACTTTTCCTGTGGCGGTGAAAAGGCCAAATTAGATTATCCTTTTTTACTTATGTAGTTCATGTATAGCTTAAATAGATCTAACTATCTACCTGACGTATTCCTAGATATTGATATATAATTATTCAAGAGCCATTTACACACTTCTTAGAATTAGCAGCACTTTGACTAGCTTAGCCGTTATAAATAGATCTCTTTGCCTTTTTTAATACGGGACACACATTTTGATTACAATACATTTAAACTTGGCGTACATTTTATTAAACTTTACAATATCAAACGTTTACTGTAGAGAAATCTGTGATTTACGATACATTCTTGTAAGATTTATATTTTTAGATATAAGTAGGGTATGTATAAAATAATTTTGAGCATTTATTGAGCGGTTGAGTTCCTTTTTTGTTCACTTTTGTTGGGCCGTCGACTTGATATAGAAGCATTGATGTATTTACCATAATCATTATTAGTTGCTTAGTGCTGTATAATTGATACTGCCACAAGGACTTTATTATAAGTAAAAAATAATGATTTATCATATTTTTAGAAATTTTTGAAATGTAGAATCTAGTTCCTTAAGTAACGTTAGCATAAAAATGTGAACATTATTGTAATTAAGAATGAAAGAGTATGTTTTAAATTCGAGTCTACGGTCTCAACAGAGCCACAATAAAGCTATCTTCCAATTTAAATAATAATTGATTGTATTCTGTAATTGTAACTCCATTTTGTATAAGTGAAGTTTGATTATTTCACCGCTAATCGTTTAGTTATGCCTCGTATGATAATTGATGGTCATACGGTTAGATACTTGATTTGCCAAATGATAATGATTCAGAAAATAAAGGTTTTTTTTTCAGAAATAGAAACGTGTTTTCATATTTTTTTAGCATTTTTTGAGTTTTTCCCCCTAGGTACTTAGCAATGAGAATTTGTTGAATTCATTTAGTCGTTTTAAAGATTACCCCTGCAGAGGGGCGAGGCAGAGGGACGCATAACAATTTCATAAGGAAAGAAATATATAGCGAAAATTCTAATCGCCTATGGTTCCGAAAGAGAATGTAAATTTAGTTTTTTTATTTTTCGAAAACGCTAGTAATGCAATTAATGGGCGCCCATTGAAAGTCCGTAGTGATAAATTTACACAGCCGGCCGCACCTCCAGAAGATTGACTACAAGCTGAGAAAAGGCTAAAAGATAAAAGAAAACAAAAAATAGTGAACATGCGCTTCAGTGTGTAAGCAAGTTACAATAACGAAACGAAAACGAGTCGAAAAAAACGTGTCCCAGACCGCTCAATAGACCCTACTTGTTGGCGAGTGCCTCTTGGTCCGAAAAGCCGTCAACCGACAGGATTATAAAATAGGCAATCTTTGCCCAAACATCCTAGCGAGTATGTTACTCTCGATGAAATTTTGCTCACAGCACTATTGCCCACTGCCCCAATTTCCCTTTCAACTACACATTTGATGACCTGTTGCATTATAATAATACCTAGTAGCCGTTAAACAGCCCAATTTGAGCACGAGAACTTTTGTCTACCGTCGATTTGAAAAGGAAAAAAATAATGCAGTCAAAATCCAAGATCGGACTGCTCGCGGCAAGCGCGCAGTGACCTTGCCGCCGCAGAATTGTCGCTGGCATTGTTTCGATTGCCGCGCACGAACGATCGCTCTAGCGATTGTCGCAGCAGCCGCGTATCTTGAAATATTCAGGAGAATACCAGTTGTAATGAATAACTGAAAATTTCTATCATCGGTTATCAGTATGATCGCAATGATCATGGTAGCAACTGCTTTATAAATAGCAGAATTGGGTCCCAGCGGCCCAGGTAGGACGTAGTACGTTATGAGATGGTTTTGGTGCAGCTGTTCCTGGCATTAGTTTCTTCTACATACTAAGCGGGGTAGAATGTTTCGTGCTTCCTCAAAACCCCTTTGCTTTATTCTATTTTTCTGATGAGTTGAAGGCCAACAGGCAGTTTAACTTACCATATTTTGAAATCGGCAAAACTCCTTACGGCATTCTCGTTCAGCGAGTCCAAATTGTCGAACGCATTACAGTAGAGATTGCAAGTGCACTGTACCAACAACTATCAAAGTTAATATTATTAGCACTAGAAGGCTGATTCGATTGAAAAAGTGTAGGTACTGACTGCGCAGCGAAACCAGGGTATTTTGACAGCGCCATCTATCAGTCCTATACTGAAACAATGTGTTACGTAACATTGCTTTGTACAAAAATAGATGGAGCCAAGGGCTACATTTTTCCATATCCAATACCATGTAAAAGTGTGAACATGAGGAAAGATTTTTTGTTTTGTTTATATTGTCACCTTTGAGTACAGTCGTGTATTAGTAAGTTCATATTATTAGAGCGTATCCTTATCTAAATGTGGCCAAATGGGGTACTTAACGCAAAAACAGGATTGACTGAGAATAGGGACGACGGCAATTTTTTTGCAGTGTCCGTCTTGTAGTTTTCTGTATAATAATGGACACG
This sequence comes from Trichoplusia ni, assembly GCF_003590095.1. Classification (NCBI taxonomy): domain Eukaryota; kingdom Metazoa; phylum Arthropoda; class Insecta; order Lepidoptera; family Noctuidae; genus Trichoplusia; species Trichoplusia ni. The sequence goes on along the minus strand of NC_039495.1, from coordinate 8,130,941 downwards.
TATTTTTTTATTTGTCCCTCAAACAAAAATTGACCAAAGGACAGTGAATGAAACTTACGCGTGACGTCACGATTGTGTATAAATTTTACCATATCGTTACGTCACAAGCCCCCTCTCCTTAACTTCAAAGCGGTTAATCTTTGTCAATTCTAGTTTTTCTGAAAAAGGAAAAAATACGTGTCTCATACTTTTCAATTATCTAACTGAGGGACTAATGAGATTTTTTCCTTTTATACCTAGTCGTCATCCCTATTCCAAATAAAATGAAATGAAATCATATTTTATTCTGTTAATAGGATATTTCATCACTTATATATGTCTTTTTTGAGAACGCTGGAGTCGACATTTCCTATCTGGATATTCTGATACAAAATTATTGTTTTCTATAGACAAAATAATAACAGTTTTGAATGAATATGGCTAGTCATTGAGTTTTAAACTTACGTCGATAAACTATTCTAAAATCAACACCTGCAAACGATTTAGGGCAAAGATAAGAACACTTAGGTACGTAAAAGAAATCCTAAAGTTACAATCTAAGATAATCAATCAATCCTTTCAAAAGAAAACTCTAAAATAGTTCTTAATGAAATTGAATTATCGTTACGAATTAATACACAGGTGATTTAGGTAATCAAATGAATCACAAAAATAAATAACATATAACGAAATAATGTTTTATCATTGATAAGAGCACACCTGGGGATTTCGACAAAAGTGGAGTAGTATATATATCTTAAATACGAGTTTTCGAAGTCAGTAAGAAGATAGTGTCACAATGTATCGTTTTGGGATTTTGTTCTGCGCTGTGGTTGCATTAGCGAAGGGCCAGACCACACAGGTCAATCAATGTAAGTACTTTACGATCTAATTTTAAAGTTTAAGTTTTATAATCGCATGTATTAAACAATTTGACTGCACGGATAGCCGAGTGGTTGAGGTCACCAAGCCAAACCCACTGCGCGCGTCGTGGGTGCGATCATCGACAAGTATTTGTGTGATCCACAAATGCTTGTTCAGACTTTGGGAGTAATTTGTTTGTGCAACACAAAGTTTAGGTAAATTCCTTTGTGCGTGAGTCGTATTACAAAAAAAGGAACTTTCACACGACGCCGTGTAGTCTTAAACGAATCGAGCGTGTATTATGAGTTATGGACAATTCATAAACATACTAATCATTTAAATACATACATAGTATATAATAGAAAAATAACACCCAAACACCAACCAGATTATAGTGCTCATCACGCAAACATTTTTGTGTGGGAATCGAACCGACGACCTCTGGTGTAGCAGACAGAGCCACTAAGGCTCTTGACAGACAGATTTGCAGTTGAAAATCGGTCCGTCTGTCTAGATCAAAATCAACAGGCCCGTCAAGTTACGTTTATGTAAAAGTTTTTGATGTAGGTACCTCGCGGTAAGCTTACGGATTGCATTGAAATAATGTATGATAAGAATGGGGTCTATTATCCAAAATTGCAATAACCGTACCTTCAGAGGCGATGAGAGTGGTGCAGGGTCTTTCTATTTGATACCTAGATAATATTTATTTTTCTCGTAAGAGGGAAATCTGATTGCCAACTGCTGTAAATGATAATCTGTAAGAACCTCCTGCTCGCCGTTCGGGTGTTCTCTCATCTTCATGAGTAGGTTGACACAGCTGGTTAAAAATACGGTATACATAACATTCACAACAAAAACATACAACCGACCTCAAATAAAAAATTTGAAAGCCAAACTTGATGATTTTATGGGACCAAATGTCAGCTATTTCACGGTGGTTGGTTGTTGAATAAAGGAACAACTAAACCAGTTTGTCCAATTCAAGTTCTGAGGAAACAAACATAAAAAAAATAGACAAATTGAGAACCTCATTTTTGAGGTCGATTGAAAATACATACATTCAAATTAATCTTGATCTATTTATACAGGTACGCAAAACGGTGGTGAGTTGCCGATCAACACGTACATCGCGGGGTGCGACCAGCCGCCGTGCAGTCTGCCACAACTTGAGGATGCCGTCGTTAACATCATCTTCAAAGCTCGTTAGTATCTTAGTGATTGGAGACGGAAGGACAGTCCACAGTTAAAAATAGTTTTCCGATTTTACTTATTGTAGTTGACTACCGTTCTTACATCGTTCTGTTATTCATCTTTGACAGTCGTTACGGTTAGTCAAAAGCTAGAAAGTCTGACAACCAGTCTTACTATTGGGTATGGTATTACCCAGGTCAGATATGCAGTCGCTCCTTGCAAACTTTTACTTAGCTGCACCCGGTTAGACTGGAAGCCAACTGAATCCGAAAAGAATAGGATGATGATATATCGTTCTTAAAGGCGCGCAAAATTTTACAAAATAATCTTTGTTTTCAGCATACACCATGCAATCTATGAGGACTCTGGCTACAGCATACCTGGGCGGGCCCTTCGGCCTGCCGTACCCTCTTGGTACCAACGCCGAGACCTGTAACTTCCTGACCAACACCTACTGCCCAGTGATGGGCGGAGAAGTTGTTCAGTATGTCCTCAGGATGTACATTCAACCGTCTTTCCCCGTGGTGAGTAAAAATTCTCATAGATTTGTTTGAAGTAAGCCGTCGCTTAGGTAAATTGTATGGATATTGATAGTTGGAGACATACATATTTTACATCTTGGAGACTGCAGTCGTCGACCTATGATGTTTCTAATTCAAGATCTTAGAGAAAACTTTAGTCTTTATGAAGCTAAATATGCGTGCGATGGACAGAAAAATGCGTTATAAATACCTACCTAAAGAATCTGAGATACGATAGTTTCTTGACTAAAACATTGTTATTATTTTTGACGTATGTGGTCTTGGTCACTCACACTCAATTCTCTCGCCCGCCCCTGATTCAGCTCATGACAAGGGACGTCGGTTGGGTCCGAAACTATTCATGAAATCCTAATAAATAAACGTTTCCGATATAAAATCAAATTCACTAAAAATTGTTACTAATTCTTATTACGACTTATTATTTCAGGGTATTCAACCAGAAATTGAGTTTAGGATAGTAGATGATGCAAACAGACCAATAGTTTGCATTCGTGTACCTCTGAGGATAGCTGAACCAAACTCCAGGATCGCAGACAAGAGCGAGGAATACCAGCAATCTCCCTTCATTCGTAAAATATTCGGAAAGATCTAATTATTACACATAAGTTTACCACTTAACAGCTTACATTGTGGACTGTAATTAAGTATTTGGAAATGAGTATTAAATAAACATTTTATATAAATATTATTAGCTATTTAATTTACGGTTGTGTTTTTCATTTTCATTCGTAAAAAAATAATAAGTTGAAATGTCATATGACGTCACCTTGTAAGTAAACTCATACCGACAGGTGACGTTGTTAGCCCCAACTTTAAACCTTAAATGCGTTTATCTTCGATTTTTTATAACAATACTAGCTGACCCAGCAAACGTTGTTTTGCCTTATAAATTATTTCTAGTTGTATGTATTTTTAATGCCACATTATAAAAAATAAAAACAAAAAACTTCGTCCATAACATACTTAAAATATATATTTTTAGTGTCACTCAGGGGTATGAAAAATAGATGTTGTTCTATTCTTAGACCTACCTAATACGTATACAAATTTCATAAAAATCGGTCGGACCGTTTCGGAGGAGTACGGTAACTAACATCGTGACACGGGAATTTTATATATTAGATCTTAATTTAAAACACTGAATGCATGGACAGTCAAAAACACAAGTCAGTTCATTCAACCTTGCGACGGACGGATACTAGATACTCTGTTACGTTTTCATTAATAATAAGATCGTAACATATTAACCGCGTGTTTTTTTTAATACCTGTTATAGAGGCCATTTGTACCAAGGATGTAGTGAATACGGAATTAGGTAGCTAAATTGTTAAAGGCGGATTAGGGGTCCTGATAGTGTGTGCTGATTTAGTCATAACTACCTGTTTGGGGTATTTCGAAATGCATTTTTTATAATCTCGGTTATGAATTTTGACATTGACTTACATTCAACAAGTATTTTTTATTTGCTTTTAAGATACTTAGTAATTTCTTTTGTTCCCGACTTTGCTACAAGCTAATACCAACATATTTATGTGCGAAAACTTGCCTAAATTATACCAAAGTTAAATAAATATTCAGTAGCACATTTCAACTGCAAATCAGTTGTTATCCAAAATATATCTGATTTCGTCGTAATGAACACCTGAACGTTATCACTAATGAGCTAATTACATATTTAATAATTACCATATCATGTTATTATCCTAATCAGTCCAGCTACCCAACATTGTTTCGAGCTTGTCTACAATCAAAATGTTTTAAATTGAGACAAAAAAATAAGACAGGAGATCTAATCTTAATAAGCTCGTACGACATTTTAATTGATTTCAATCCCTTAATGAAATTTTAATTCAATACATTTATATCCCGTTTTTTAAGTTGTGTTCATTATTGTTATTTATTAAAATTAATTTAGTCAACCTTAGGCTAACAAACCAATATATATTGTATATTTAAATTTTGTAGAGCCGCGAACAGTTTCAACTTTGTGCGAATCATTGTTCAAACTTCAATGTTCTATCGGTAAATCTTCATAAAAAATAGAACCGTTATAGTTAGATAAGGTTCCCTTACTGACCCTTACATAGTTCATCACAACATCAACTCTTTGAAGCAAGTTAGCGTCGTCGCGACACTACTGCATATGTTTGTTTCAAGGGATTCTGAGAGGGACAGCGCGTACGCAGTCCCTCACTACCAAAAATTACGCGTCCGAGTTGTCCACATTAGGGATAATCGCAAGGGTCAACCCGCCCGCAGTGCAATGGGAAGGCCTCGCCCTGGGAGAACCGCCTTCATGATCATGGTTTCGCCTACGCCAGGTAAGTATGACTTTACTACAGCCGCCTCGGGTAGTCGTTAAGACGCGGAAAATCTTAACACCGCCATTCAGAAAACGGCTCTCAAAGCACAGTGACATCTATCGAGCGAGCGTGAACTAAAGTGTACAAGCGTGACGAAAGTTTACAATTAAAACAGAGGGGTGGCGCACAACAGGGGCAGTCACTACAAGTTAAGCAATTTAACATGGTTATATTATAGGTAACAGTAAGGTTTTATGATGTGAAAACATAATACTTTATTTCTAATTTATTTCTAATTAACAATGATTACATTTCAACAAAATAGATTAAATACAATTATTATCCTTTGATATAATTTAAGCACTAAAGTAAGATACAAAAAGTAAATTTATTAACATCAGAACTTCTTTAATTATAGATTTTACGAAGCAGCATTTCTTTGCGGAACTTTCTAACCGTTCACAGTGCGCCGCTAGCTTATTATTTAGCAAACAATGTTACTGCCGTGTTGCTAATCCTCTTTAAAAGGCACCTATATATCGTCATTGTCCATAGGTCATTTTTATTGGCATGTTTAATATAACGACTGTTTGTATTTAATAATTATAAATTAAAGGAAAAAAAGAACTTAAGTGAACATTGAAATTTAAGGTAAATATTGGTACATTGATATTTTTCATTATAAATTTCATCATTGTCTTCTATTGGTCTGCATATACTTTAAGTGAAACACTCAAGTTTAAAATTAAATTTATTATTTAAGGAGCTCTTTTATCATCCTTTATTCACCAATTTGGTACATTTTCGAGTAGTTCTTAAATGCGTTAATACCGTATTAAGCTTGATCGAAGACTGTAGCATTGCTTGCACCAGTTCTGCTGTCGACAGCTTCTACGATCCTGATGGGCACTCGGATGCAGACTATTGCGTTATTTCTGTCATGATCGTTAATCCTGAACTCGATCTCTGGTTGGACTCCCTGAAATAAATTGAGTATACTAATTAGTAGTTATCACACATATATTTATTCTTTGATATAAACAAGGGGAATAGAGTGCTACCTCGCTTCAAATGCCACAATAGTTTTTAATCAAAATCAAAAAGTTTTTATATCCAATAGGCCGTTTTCCAGGCACTTTTAACACGTTATTTTAATGGTAATGACTCTAGTTTAGTGAGAATTCATGATACCGTTACAGGGGACCTATATATGCAGAAAGGAAACTCAAAGTAAAATTTAGATTAATATACTAAAACCCAGCAATGAAACTTAGATTTTAGTTCCCGACGTATCGACACCCTTGCAGGTATCATGGTCACGGGCAGACTGAAATGGCGTTTATCTTGACAGAAGAGATGTACAAAAACCCTTAAAATAAAGCCAAAAAAAGTGGGTGTTACGCACACGCCATTGATGTAAAACTAATTTTATTTATAGCTTTGAATGAGGACAGTGAAATATCATTTAGACAAGAATTAATACATTAATTAGATAATGCTATTGTATACTATTATTCAATATAAAATAATTCTAAAATTATTAAGTATTAAAAAAAATGATTTATTTAGGCAATGTTTATATACTATCTATTGACAAAAAAATATATAGGTATTTAAAACATATTTCCGTAACGGCCTTCCATTGCATCGTCGTCCAATTACCTGCTATTCGCGCTTAAAAATGTTTCACTTCAAAGAAAGTATATTACAGTTTCACTTACCACTTGGAAGGATGGTTGAATGTACATCCTGAGCACATACTGTATAACTTCACCTTTCATGACGGGGCAGTAGGTGTTGGTTAAGAAGTTGCAAGTTTCCGCATTTGCTAGGAGAGGGTAAAGTATAGGAGGCAAGGGAGGAAGATATGCCGTCGCCAGAGTTCTCATCCTATGCATGGTTTCAGCTGAAAACAAAATAAAATCAATTCGAATTGATTAGTTTATATACACCGTGATTTTTTAGTCGTCTTACAAAAGCAGCCCAGTTCATGTATCCAATGACTAGAACACGTTCATGATTAAAAAATAGGTATTTATGAGATTTGAAAAAAAAATGCAATTTTTATTCAAAATTATGATGCAATTCGTAGTTTTTTAGAAACACAGCTCTGTTGCGAGCACGGTCCGAGCCTTGTAACAATGGTGAGGGGCGCGGGCGTCGGCGTTTTTATCATTTTTAAGAGTATATTTCAGATTTCTCTTGATTAATTTTCTTCGTACTTATTATCTTAGTTGATGATAAAAAAATAATAATCGCGCCTAGGGGTATTTTACGTCGGATACATGAACTGGGCTGCTTTTGTAAGACGACGAAAAAATCACCGTGTATAATATACACTTAACTAAAGGTGGCAATTTTTTTTTTAACCATTACGGACCCTGTGTTTCACGGCACATTTTAAATATGTAATTGGATGACTAAAGAGATGAATAGGTAATGATAAATAGATGTTTTTCCAATGGTTGGTGGCAATGTCTGCTATACCAGAGGTCGTGGTTTCGATTCTCACCTAGAAAAAAAGTTTGTGTGATGGCCACGATCATTTGTTTTGAGTCTGGGTGTAATTTATATACATCTATATCGTGTATGAATTTAAAATAGGTATATAAGTATGTATATCAGTTGTCTATTACTCATAATACAAGCTTTTCTTAGTTTGCCACTAGATGGCGTTGTGTTAATGTTGTAGAATATTATTATTATATTTAATAGAATACTGACGTGCTCTGAATATGATGTTGATGACGGCATCCTGCAGCTGAGGTAAGTCACAGGGCAGAGAGTCGCACCCCGAGATGTAAGTGTTGATGGGCAATGCACCGTTGTTCGAAGTACCTGACGATAAAAGCGATTACGTTAACAAAGACTCCACCTCCAAAAACCCTTGTTCCTCGTACATGCTTGCCAAATATCTCCTGATTATCCATACAAAAAGGACAAATAGAAGTGAGGCCTTTGCCTTAAAAGGGGTGTTCTGGATCCCGCGGTCGGTGTATGAAGGATTGCAACGTATTGCCATACACCGACATAAAAGCGCGGATGACGTAGCACGGCGGTTCGGGTTTAGTCAGTAAGAGTCTGACATTACCCGTTCCCTATTCCGAGGAAGCGGGTTTCCATGAGGATTGACCGCTTTACAAAAAATAGTGGGTGTTCTGCTGATCCCCCTTTTTACATATGTAACATTTTTTTGTTTAGCCAAGTCACTCACACATATACACAGATCATGGATTTAAAAATTTAAAGTTTCAGTTTAAGATTTTATTCTTTTAATTTTTGTCTCTAGCTTTATTGCATGTTATAATCACAATCATCCTAGTCTAGTCTCCAGCCTAGTCTCTTCCCAAATATGTTGAGGTCGGCTTTCTGTCCAACCGTTTGCAGCTAAATACCATTGTTTTACAAGGTTCAATTGCCTATCTAACCTCGTCAACCCAGTTAACTGGGCAACACGATAACCCTTAGTAAGGCTGGATCAGACTTTCTAGCTTATTTTACCCCTTTTTTCCGGGGTGAAACGCTAATGTCTTCAAGCCACGTCGAGGGCACGGCGTGGGGATGTCGGACTTCCACCGACTAAAAACACCCCGGGCCCCTTCTACTGCTTTAGCCAAAGTCACGGGATCGCTCGCGCATAGCTTATAACGACTGTCAAAGATGTTTACCTAAGTATAAATAACAGTCCACAATTTACGCGTCTTCAGAAACACGGAGAAATTCATAGTGGTATAGATGGTGACTCATCCACGCACCGGCCGTATCAAGCGTATCTTAACCTGTGATCGATCAATATGTGCAGTTGTAGGTAAGCCACGAGCTCCTCTTGGTTTGCTTCTTATGATATACTTCAATTTCACCCGACTTCAAAAAGGTGGTTTTTAATACGTCTTTATTTTTTTTCCGTCTCTTTCCTCAGAACTTCGGACTGGGTAAACCTATTTTTTTATTCTTTTATTGTTTAAAGTGATTTAGCTGTCTTTTGGTCCCATTTTTTTTGCGAGCCCGCTTGTCAATAATTGAATGTGATCCTTTGTGTTAATCCTGGTTATAAACTATCTGTGCACCAAGTTTCGTCTAAATCCGTTCAGTAGTTTTTGCGTGAAAGATGAACAAACATCCATACATAGAAACATGCGCGTTTATGATATTATTAGGATTATTAGTATTGTTTTATGTACTCACAGCGATTGACTGGCGTGGACTGCCCATTTACAAGAGCCACAACACACAGCACTACCACAAATCGCAACATTGTATTACCTAATCTATCCTTGACTGAATGAAGACACACACATAAGCTGCTTATAATTTTTATACTAAACTGACAATTACTTTATCAATATAAGCAATCTGTGTTTGATAGTCTATCTTTTAAATTCGATTATTCATGATCGATATAATATGTATTAGAAGTAATTCCGTTATATCCGTGAGCTTGAACTGCGCTATTTCAATTACTTTTTAAATAGGACTTAGATTTTTTTGTAGTCGGTTTTTTTATGAAACCTCTTTACGCGCGCTTGACTTGGGAAGTAAGCTTGCGAACGCGTGACGTCATCGTTATGAAAAGTGTGATCGGAGGAGGCGAACGGGAGTTGACGGGACATAATAGAAAGAGAGACCAGTGCGCGCGTATATTTCTTTCTCTCTTACTCTTATAGCCATACGTTCCGAATATCTAAGCACAGAGCAGGTTTATAAAGAAGAGCACGAAAGTAGTTTCACTTCAGCCGTTTGGTCATAGCACACTCGTTTTTTTTATAGAAAAGATACATTTAAAGAATGGGCGTCACAAACTTATTACTAAGCTCGATATATAATAAGGGAATGAGGATCACATATCACATGTGACATTTTTAAAACCACGCAAGATAGCTCCTCTCAGCTGGTTTCAAAGAAAACAATAAAAGCTCATACAACACATTTATTATGAAGTTTCAACAAATGCTTTAATGCCATTACTCTAAGCAATGTTAACATTGTTGTCTCCGACCCCGCTGTTGACAGGTCCCACGATCCTGACAGCTCGGATGCACACCACGGAGCTGTTCCTGTCGACGTCGTTAATCCTGAACTCGACCGTTGTTCGAATTTCCTGAAATTAAATGTACCAATGAGTACCAGTGTCTGTTCTATAAGTTCTTTAAGTAGGACTTAGTGCCTCATCAAATCGAGAGGAAGCTATGCCCAGTAGCCAGCCGTCTTGCTCTCACAATGGCAACAGTTCTGAAGGCCTAGAAACGCTACAATTATAAAAGAAACGTTATTAATTGTATGGAGATAACAGAATCCGAACGCTAAGTCACGTGGTCAAATCAAATGAATAGAAGGACTGATAACTGATATGTTAAGAGCTTTACTCGGATTGGATTCAACTAGTAGAGTATTCCCAATCTTCTTTTACAGTGACGATCACGGCATTAAGAATAATATTTCTTATTTAATCAGAATTAGTTACAGTTGCAGAAGCGAGACAGCACTATACATCAAGAGTGGCGTTAAAAAGTGATGGTAGACCTCCAGTACACAACTAAGCAGAGTGTATGGTCACTGGGAGTATACAGGTTCTCGTGTATGCAGGTTGTACATGCTGGGAACCTCATGAAATTAGTAATGATTTGTTTGGGCCTATTACCCTTGCGTCACAATTTTTGTCCTTAGTTCTGTTTTTGGGCTGATAAAGTCATAATAACTATTTTTGGATATTCTGGGTATGCGATTGGAATATATGGGATTTTTTTGAAGGAGCTTCTGATTATATTATATATGGAACTTTTGAAATAAATGCTAAAAACAAATCCATGTTTGACATACCACTGGGAAGGTTGACGGGATGTACATTTTGAGTGCGAACTATATGGTATCATCTTTCTTGACAGGGCAGTTGGTGTTCGTTAAGAAGTTGCAAGTTTCATTATCCTCTAGAGGGTAAGGTATACCGAAGATGCCGGGGAGATAAGCAGTCGCGAGAGTTCTCATCCTATTGATGTTCTCAGCTGAAACAGAAAAGAATAATCATCTTCTAAGGTGTTATAGCGTGATGTTTATCCTTAATCTATATCTATAATAATATATAAAGCTGAAAAGTGTTGAATAAACCATTTATCAAGGAAGGCTATAAACCATCACGCTGCGACTAATAGGAGCTAAGATATAATGGAAAGTGTGAAAAAAAACCGGGCAGGTATACCTAAATCATAACTTATATCTTCTACCCACGGTGACGAAGTCGCGGGCAACAGCTAGTATTTAATCAATCTATTAATTATACCTACTAATTGCAATAAGTCAGCTACTTTAGCACTCTACCATGTTCATAATCCGTCTTTTTAAAGAAACGACTTCTGCGCTGGCGAGTTAAGGTATTCCTTGTGTCGCGGGGGTCGCAAAATCATTCAAGCCACATGCACAAAGACACACAGGACAAGCTTGCGAATCACATTTGTCCTTCGAAGACACTTAGCCCTGCCTTGGTTTCCTCGAAGATATCGCGGCTGCTATGTGGGTTCAACTAGAACGCACGTTGACTGTATGGATAGCCGACTGGTTGAGGTCACTACCCCAAACCCCCTGTGCTCTATGCTGATTCGAGCTAAGCGTGAATGCTTGTTCTGGGTTTGGGTGTCTTTGTGCGTAAACTTGAATTTTTGTGAAAACTCCCGTGACTCAAGGATTAAATTCCTTACAGCGACAGTTATGTTTTAATACCTCTTTACTGAAATCTGGTCTCTAATACCCACAGACAGAGAAAGTAGAAATAGGTCAGCGGACTTTGTCCTATAGCGACACGGTAACTGTTCGTCATAATAGAGGTCACATTGAACAATAACCGACAAACGCGGATGTAAGTAACAGAAACACCTACAAGACAGATGTTTTCATAATTAACTACAAATCGTGATTGAAATGGTAAGATATAATATTAAAACACACTAGTTCAGACTTGTTGGGGACGCGTGGGATAAAGTAATTGTTACTGAAGTATAAATATTGTAGGATAGTCTTCATTCAGTCAAGAAAGGGCTACCAAGTTATAATGTTGAGGTTTGTGGCGCTGTTCTGTGTTGTGGCTCTCGTGAATGGGCAGACCACGCCAGTCGATCTATGTGAGTAGACAAAAATACTTTTAATTAATAATTAACTGTAGTGGTATCACAAGTGACTCAGAAAAAAAATAAAAATACTTTTTATATGGTCTCTCGGTGAAATGCGACTAAGTACATAATTATGATATACCGAGGGCATGATGTGGGGATGTGTCGGACTTGGATTGAAATCAAAGCGAATCTGTCTTTGTGTTTTCTGGAGTAGCGAGCTTGCTTGTACTGGCCAACTCTGGTCGGCTTTGATAATTGAAGGACGTCTTCCAGAGGTTGTGAGTGTGAAGTGACTTCTCCGGGTCCAGTCAGCTGATCATGTGACGAGTTGCCTTCCGGTCATTTTCAGCCACAAGCCCATTAATATTGCTATGATTATTCCGGAATTAGAAGTCTATTGAAATTCGGCCAAGGGAGAAAAACATTCATTGTTTGAACGGTAGACGAATCGTAAATATTTAGCATAAGGTGTTGCAATGTACTTTTTTTGTCGTCAGGTACTGCCAACAGCGGCCTCTTGCCGATGAACACCTACATCGAGGGGTGCGACTCTCTGCCCTGTGACTTGCCACAACTTCAGGATGCTGAAATCAACATCATATTCAGAGCACGTCAGTATTTCAAGGACTGGTAGCGGTTTTTTGTGAAATAGTTGACAAAATAAATTGTGCGTGGACAGAACTTCATTATAACAGCGCATAACAACATTTTTCTATCCATGTTCCCTACTTTGCCAGTTGCCTTTCGGACAATTCCCCTGGTCTAATATATGGGCTCAGGAACTACTTCTACGATTTGAAAAAATATATTTATATTGGATAAAAATAGGAATAGGAGGATTCATATTACTACCAATGAAAAATGTAGGAATGCGAAATCTCGGGGCTAAGATGGAAAATTTCAATTTTAGATGTTTTCTGTTCCAGCTTGGACCATCAACAGGATGAGAACTCTTGCAACAGCGCATCTCCCGGGCATGGTCGCTTTACCTTACCCTCTACAAGCAAATTCCGAAACTTGCAACTTCTTAACGAGCACCAAATGCCCTGTCAAGAAAGATGAAATTGTGCAGTACGCTCTCAAAATGTTCATCCAACCATCGTTCCCAGTGGTAAGTCAAAGATTTCATTTAAGGAGTTTTAAGATACACAGAAAGTCCAAATCCATCACACGGTCTCTTTGACAGTTATGAATATCAGATTTGAAGACATGTGCTGTGACGCAACGATATTGGTCGCAAGCAAGCTATGGTATATGGCATCATGAGCACTCGTGAAAATCTGTTCCACCATCAAAAGTGTAGTCACGGTGACTGAGTACTTATTTCCTACCCTTAACTCGCCGATGATTGCGGTTGGGGAAAAGATATGCCGTACTGCGCTGTGTGTGCACACTGCATATAGCATTGTCTCTTTCTAATGAAGGATAGACACTGGTATTATAACACTCAACTGGTATGTTTCTTTCAGGGAGTTGAATCCACGATCGAGTTCAGGATTAACGACGTCGACAGGAACAGCTCCGTGGTGTGTATCCGAGTGCCTGTCAGGATCGTGGGGCCTGTCAACAGCGGGGTCAGAGACAACAATGTTAACATTGCTTAGAGTAATGGAACTAAAGTATTTGGTGAAACTTCACAAACAATAAATGAATTTTATGAAATACTGTCCTTTTATTTATCTTACGGATGTCGAATTATTCATACTTGGCGATAGATCAGTGTGGAGGCTTGTACGCAAGGGATGTTTTTTTAAAGGAAACGGCTGTAGTGATTTCTAATTAATGTCATTTATTGCCCAGGCAGTCGATATTTATACATCAGTTAAACAAGGATGCAGATGACCCTCCGTCTCGCTTACACATCTACGTCATCCTGCCGCATCTTGATTACTCGAGGTATCGCCCGTCGTACATGGGGCTTCAGTGGTGCGCCGGTGACGGTGAGGCTCGGACGCACGCAGCTTTAAATTAAAAAAGTACGTAGGCCGCCTGAGCCGCGATGTATTTTCAAGCATTAGGTGGCACGGTCGCAGTGGTTGCGCGCCAACGTCCGTGCGCCGCCGCGCCGCTGCTTATACTTATGACTCCCATACCAGTAATGGACAGCTAGCTACCTGAGGGAAATCTTAAAATCTATGTTCTAATGGCCTAGAGAGAGATTGAGACGGGTTAATGACAAACGCGCTGGAATATATAGAGATGACAGGTTAAAGTCATGTAAAGTCAGTTTATCATCAACCCGTCTCAATGTACTGCTGGACATAGGTCATTAGAACATAGAATACTGTCCAAAGCTGGTCTTTCACCAAGCATGAACAATTGGACATCTAATAAGTAAAACGTCAGTACTTCATGAATTTCATTTATTGTCAATTTTCACCAAATACTTTTGAGTCATTACTCTAAGCAATGTTAACATTGTTATCTCCGTCACCGCTGTTGACAGGCCCCACGATCCTGACGGGCACTCGGACGCAGACCACGGAGCTGTTCCTGTCGAAGTCGTTTATCTCGACCTCGAGCGTAGTTTCAATTCCCTGAACAGAAAAATAACTAATGAGTACCAGTGTCTGTTATATGAGTTCTTAAAAGACTCATAAAATCGAGAGAAAGTTAGCAGAATGGCAATAGATCTGATTTATAAGAGCTTTGCTCGGATTAGATTCAACTGGTAGAGTATTCCCAATCTTCTTTTACAGTGACGATCATGGAGTAAATAATCACATTTTTATTAAACCAGTATTAGTTGCAGATAAGCAACACAGCCAAGAGTGGCGCCTCTCTTCCGCAGACGTCTGTCCTCAAAGGTGATGATAGATCTCCTGCACACATCCACGGGAGTGTAAGGTCGCTGGGAATATACAGATTGGCATGTTTGAGGTTGGAAAAGGGAACCTCATGAAATCAGTAATGATTTTTTGGTCCTTTTTTCCTTGCGTCACACTTTTTGTCTTTAGTTCTGTTTTTGGAGGTGATATAGTCATAATAACTATTGTTGAATGTCCTGTTTGGTAAGTGATTAGAATATATCTAAAACAAAAGTCTTTTTTCTATGGGAGCTTCTGTTTAAATAGGAAACTTTTGAAATAACAGCTGAGACAAATCTATGTTAGACTTACCACTGGGAAGATTGGCTGGATGTATATTTTGAGTGCGTACTGTATGGTATCATCTTTCTTGACAGGGCAGTTGGTGTTCGTTAAGAAGTTGCAGGTTTCAGCATTTTCATGTAGATTGTAAGGTATAGCGAGGATGCCGGAGAAATACGCAGTGGCAAGAGTTCTCATCCTATTGATGTTCTCAGCTGAAACAGAAAACTTCTTACTTAGCTCCGAAATGCTAAACTTTTCTTTTACGAGCTTTTATATACTGTTCCCGTTGTCAATCTGTCCGTCGGTCTATAGTCAACTATTGCTTGTTGAATTTTATCCACTCCTCGGTTTTCGATTGTGCTAAAATTTTGCAACATATGTGTATTCCGTGAAAATGCATTATTATTTTGGCATTACTGGCCATTTAGCGGTATAAAAATATACATAGAATACTAACGTGCTTTGAAAGTGATGTTGATGACGGCATCCTGAAGCTGAGGCAGGTTGCATGGCGTCTGGGTGCAGCCCTCGATGTACGCGTTGATCGGCAACGGACCGCTGTTAGCAATACCTGTAGACAAAACATTTACAATCGCCTTTATGCTTTTGCTTATGGTTGGATTTCATTCGATCTTCCAAATGAAGATAAACAGAAACATATACATATGTATATGTTACCGACCAAACCCTATATCAGGACACTGTAGATTTTTTGTCTGGGGGAATGTAGTTCTTCCTATTAATATAGTCCGAACTGTTTTCTCCTAAACCCAAATTGATATAACAGGTTAGGCCAAGTTGATCCTGAGGCACTCTCTAGATAAGACCAGGCTATGCCAGGTAATACTATCACTTATAAGAAGAACTAGGTTCGCCTAGGCAAAACTAGCTTGTCCTGAATTTGGTTCTGGCCGGTTACGTATATGTTTGATAATTTGACAGTTGATTCTCCAATATAAAGTGTTCTTAATATTTAAATAAATGTAACTTACATTGCTTGACTGGTGTGGACTGCCCGTTCACGAGCGCCACAACACACAACAGTAGCACAAATCTCAACATTGTAGTAATCTATTCTTAACTGAATGCATGAATGTAATTTGCTCACATCCATATTTATACTAAATTGATAGTTACCTTATCAAAATCCCAATACGCGTAAGCTAACAGTGAATTTTAATACTAGCTACTGCCCGCGACTTCGTCCACGTGATTAGAAGATCTTGAACCCTCGAAGACTAATTTTCCCCGTTTTTTACACATTTTCCATTGTATCTTCGTCTTATTAGTCGCAGCGTGATGTTATGCAGCCTATACTATAGGCTATATAACATCACGCTGCGACTTATCAAGGAAGGCTATACGCCCTATAGCATTACTTGATAAATGGTCTATTCAACACAAAAATAATGTTTCATTTCGGACCAGTAGTTCCTGAGATTAGCGCGTTTAAACAAACAAACAAACTCTTCAGCTTTATAATATTAGTATAGATTATATCTTCCGATTTCAGTAATGAATCACACAAAAGTCTGATTCACAGGTGTTTCAGTCGCTATCTCTGTACTATATTTATATCCTGTCTTTTTAAAGACTGTTAATAAGATTATTTATAGTATATCTTCCGATGTATAAAATTCCCGTGTTCATTATTAGTATAGATAAGATATAAATATAGCAGAGTTCAAAAGTTGCTGAAACATTTTGTGCATTTTGATGCGTGTATATATCAAATTGCTGACTTCAAACTCATGTCATGCTTTTAGAAGTTGGATACTATCTCCAAGCGCTGATGCCGATCGCAATCCTCATTTTAAACCGACACTTCAAAATCTCGACGTGTGACTATGCTATTGTTATCTTCTTCTTCTAATATACACGGTGATTTTTTAGTCATCTTACAAAAGCAGCCCAGTTCATGTATCCGACGTAAAATACCCCTAGGCGCGATTATTATTTTTTTATCATCAACTAAGATAATAAGTACAAGTAAAATTAAACAAGAGAAATCTGAAATATACTCTTAAAAATGATAAAAACGCCGCCGCCCGCACCCGTCACCATTGTTACAAGGCTAGGACCGCGCTCGCAACAGAGCTGGGTTTCTAAAAAACTACGAATTGCATCATAATATTGGATAAAAATTGCATTTTAAATTTATTCAAATCTCATAAATACCTATTTTTTATCATGAACGTGTTCTAGTCATTGGATACATGAACTGGGCTGCTTTTGTATGACGACTAAAAAGTCACGGTGTATAAAATTCCCGATGTTAGTTACCGTAACCTCCGAAACGGCCGATTTTTACCAATTTTTTTATGCGTATTCAGTATTTTTCATACCCCTAAGTGTTAAGGGTTGCTCACACTAAAAAAACTATTTTATTAGGCAAAAAAACTTTTGCTGGGTCAGCTAATTATATATAACATCCAAGAATCCACCCAGTTATGCTACTGGTAAAAGTCATCACACAGTGGATTTCAATTTAGGAGAAAATGGCTAGAGGAACTAGACTGCTCAGATCTGGTCCCAAATAGTCGTAGGCCCTTGCACCGGTCTATGGAAAGGAAGGAATGATTCAATCGGAATAAAGATAACGCATTAAATATGCGATACAATGATTATAGAAACTGAAACACCTGCAAATCAGATGTTTCCATGATTTGATGGATTTACAGTGATTTATTACTGAAATCGGAAGATATAATCGAGATATAATTATACTAATATTATAAAGCTGAAGAGTTTGTTTGTCTGTTTGTCTGTTTGTTTGAAAGGGCTAATCTCAGGAACTACTGGTCCGAAATGAAACATTATTTTTGTGTTGAATAGACCATTAATCAAGTAATGCTATAGGGCGTATAGCCTTCCTTGATAAGTCGCAGCGTGATGTTATATAGCCTATAGTATAGGCTGCATAACATCACGCTGCGACTAATAGGAGCGAAGATACAATGGAAAATGCGGAAAAAACGGGGAAAATTAGTCTTTGAGGGTTCAAGATCTTCTAATCACGTGGACGAAGTCGCGGGCAGTAGCTAGTATTAAAATTCACTGTTAGCTTACGCATATTGGCGGTACGATTTTGATAAGGTAACTATCAATTTAGTATAAATATGGATGTGAGCAGTTTACATTCATACATTCAGTCAAGAATAGATTACTACAATGTTGAGATTTGTGCTACTGTTGTGTGTTGTGGCGCTCGTGAACGGGCAGTCCACACCAGTCAAGCAATGTAAGTTACATTTATTTAAATATTAAGAACACTTTATATTGGAGAATCAACTGTCAAAATATCAAGCATATACGTAACCGGCCAAAACCTATTTCACTACAAGCTAGTTTTGCCTAGGCGAACCTATTTCTTCCTATAAGTGAAAGTATTAACTGGCACAGCCTAGTCTAATCTAGAGAGTGCCTCAGGATCAACTTGGCCTAACCTGTTGTATCAATTTGGGTTTAGGAGAAAACAGTTCGGACGATATTAATAGGAAGAACTACTTTCCCCCAGACAAAAAATCTACAGAGTCCTGACATAGGGTTTGGTCGGTAACACATACATATGTATATGTTTCTATTTATCATCATTTGAAAGATCGAATGAAATCCAACCATAAGCAGAAGCATAAAGGCGATTGTAAATGTTTTGTCTACAGGTATTGCTAACAGCCGTCCGTTGCCGATCAACGCGTACATCGAGGGCTGCACCCAGACGCCATGCAACCTGCCTCAGCTTCAGGATGCCGTCATCAACATCACTTTCAAAGCACGTTAGTATTCTATGTATATTTTTATACCGCTAAATGGCCAGTAATGCCAAAATAATAATGCATTTTCACGGAATACACATATGTTGCAAAATTTTAGCACAATCGAAAACCGAGGAGTGGATTAAATTCAACAAGCAATATTTGACTATAGACCGACGGACAGATAGACAATGGGAGCTCGTAAAAGGAAAGTTTAGCATTTCGGAGCTAAGTAAGAAGTTTTCTGTTTCAGCTGAGAACATCAATAGGATGAGAACTCTTGCCACTGCGTATTTCTCCGGCATCCTCGCTATACCTTACAATCTACATGAGAATGCTGAAACCTGCAACTTCTTAACGAACACCAACTGCCCTGTCAAGAAAGATGATACCATACAGTACGCACTCAAAATATACATCCAGCCAATCTTCCCAGTGGTAAGTCTAACATAGATTTGTCTCAGCTTTTATTTCAAAAGTTTCCTATTTAAACAGAAGCTCCCATAGAAAAAAGACTTTTGTTTTAGATATATTCTAATCACTTACCAACCAGGACATTCAACAACAGTTATTATGACTATATCACCCCCAAAAACAGAACTAAAGACTAAAAGTGTGACGCAAGGATAAAAGGACCAACAAATCATTACTGATTTCATGAGGTTCCCTTTTCCAACCTCAAACATGCCAACCTGTATATTCCCAGCGACCTTACACTCTCCGTGGTTGTGTGCTGGAGATCTACCATTACCTTTGAGGACAGACGTCTGCGGAAGAGAGACGCCACTCTTGGCTGTGTTGCTTAACTGCAACTAATACTGGTTTAATCAAAATATGATTATTTACTCGATGATCGCCACTGTAAAAGAATATTGGGAATACTCTACCAGTTGAATCTAATCCGAGCAAAGCTCTTATAAATCAGATTTATTGCCATTCTACTAACTTTCTCTCGATTTTATGAGTCTTTTAAGAACTCATATAACAGACACTGGTACTCATTAGTTATTTTTCTTTTCAGGGAATTGAAACTACGCTCGAGGTCGAGATAAACGACGTCGACAGGAACAGCTCCGTGGCCTGCGTCCGAGTGCCTGTCAGGATCGTGGCGCCTGTCAACAGCGGCGACGGAGATAACAATGTTAATATTGCTTAGAGTAATGACGCTCAAGTATTTGGTGAAAATTGTCAATAAATGAAATTCATGAAGTACTGACGTTTTACTTATTAGATGTCCAATTGTTCATGCTTGGTCTTTCGTAAGAATAATTTTAAAATCATAAAGTCGAATCGTGGTGGTATAATATGGGCCCCTTTTTTGAGCCGGCGAGTCACCACCTAACAATTTAATTCCTTTATTATGTTTTTGAAGGCAGATAGAAAGTGAATGATCCCTGGTAGATACCCTATAATATTTTAGTTTAAAATACTCAACAAGGCCTTATGCCTGCATGTTGAAACTGTGTCCCGGTGCACGCCTTAAAAAAGTAGTCCTCACTTAGTCTCTTCGAATGAAAATATCCCGTGAATGTAAAGAGATAAAAAAAAATATTACAGCTGTTATGCTGTTGATATACCTACACAGTGTACTGTAAATTGTTGGCAATAGTTTCGTAGTTACCTTGGACCGTTCATGTCTATTCTTTTATAGAATAGAGGTGGATGGCCCCTGGTAGATACCCCATCACATTTTATATTAAATTTCTAAACAAGACCTCTGCATGTTGGACCTGTATCCCCGTGTTCGTCCTTAAAGAGATAAAGATTTATATTCAAGAACATGAGTTAATTAACAAGGTGGTATACACTGGCTGTTATACACAATATAGGTAACGTATTGTCGTATTTTGATTTTGATTATATTAAATGATATATCTTTCTTGCAAAATAAATTTCATTTCATACCATTTGAGGCATAATGGGTAGAAAAAAAGGGTAGAAAAGGGAACTCTATTACTAAGGCTTCGTTGTATGTCGGTCTGCCACCAAGATGTACCTCATGAGGGAAGCGGGTTCCAGCACTGCTTCGCTGTCGGTGTATTAAAGACTGCCGGCGACTTCGTCCGCGTGTTTAGAAGATATAAGTTATGATTTATACCTGCCCGGTTTTTTTTCCACATTTTCCATTGTAGCTTCGCTCCTATGTCTGATGGATGTCATAAGTCTGAATGGTCTATTCAACACAAAAATATTTTTTCAATTTGAACCAGTAGTTTCTGAGATTAGCGCGTTCAAAGAAACAAACAAACTCTTCAGCTTTATATATTAGTAAATAGAGTATAGATATAGATTGCAACTGATTTACACAAAAACGCGGATGACGTAGCACGTAGTTAAGGTTTAGTCAGTAAGAGTCTGTCTCTGCTTGTACCCTCCACGGAGACAGCGGGTGCAAATGAGGACTTGCCCCTGCCCCTGCCTTACTAAAAAATGGATGTATCTAATGAACTTTTTTATTCAGTATTTCTGTTAACGCTATAACAATAACGAGGCCGAGCAACGAAATTTGAGTCGCGAGTCCAACTCGCATTTACATTTCAACGATGTTGTACTGTTTCTAATCGCGACCATAGCCAGTGCACAATAGTCGGAGCATCAAGCAGTTTATTTTCTATTTCATCATCATCCTTGAATAACCCACCGCTGGGCATAGGCCTCTCTTTGTTCATGCCATTTTTCTACCTCGTGTCAAAAGGCAAGAGGTAGAAATATAGTATATCCATCCATTTCCATTTTCCCGTTTGCATAATATTAAACAATGTTATTTGTTATCTAGATAAAAATTTATCTATGATCGTATTTACTGTAATGCCGGAATCAGCTAATGATTAGCAAACTTTGTTTGAACTTTGTGTTGATGAATCATAGATACACCTGCTCTAATATTTTCTTTATCCAATTCGAATTTGAGATAGCTCACAGGTGTGCGAAAACTGTGCATTTCCAACGGATGGTTACTGATTACAAATCTTTCAATGGAAATATTGGATCCATTGATTGTATGATTCATAGTGTTAATTCCGAAAGACATTGCTGTAAGGGTTTTTGTTAATATACTTAATTGAGATTAAAACTAAACGATGATTAAGGAATTATCTCCTTTTGTCGCTGGGAACTATAGAAATCTAGTCAATCATCTCAATCTAACGCTGTCCACTGTTGGACAGTGTCTACAACCTTGCGCAGTATATAAATCAGATAGTATACTATTAATGCGCGTGAATTACATATCTTTTCGATAGGAGTTGCGACTCAGTACAATACATTCGAGTGCTCCAAGAAATTAAATCTTTCGAAGAAAGTAATTAAAGATTAGAAAACTAACTTAAAAACTAAATTAAAAAAGAATAGAGCTTTGAGTATTGATTGACGTCTTGTACGGTTTTTTTCTTTCAAGAAGCCTTGTAAATTTACCTGTCATTAAATACATGGAGTGATTCAATCAATCCCCATTCAATTGTGTACAGCCCCTTTTACAGTTACTGAATGCAAAGTATTATTAAAAACAAATAAAAAGCAACAAAAACAAAAGCATACCGCTCTTCAACAAAAGTTGCACATTTTACAGTTCCTAAATTGGCAACTGTAGCCGACAATCGAGCAGCGTCGCGTTATGCTGGCAACACTCGTAAACCAATTATGAAGTTCCCTGGATTGCCGGAAAGGGTTGCAAGTGTAAATTAACTTTTCGCACATGTTTCTATGCGTCAGAAGTGGTTCATTTAATTCGTTCCGTAACTCTAGTACGGGTGTTATTTTATTCGTGATGGGCTGAAAGTTGTGTTGCGAGGATTTAAATTGTAACAAATGAAACTGTTTTTTTTTCTGGCGTTATGTTTTGCATTGGCCTTTTTTTTTTTTTTTCTTGTTTAGGCGGGGGAATCCTCATGGACACCCACTCCCACGGGGGAGGAAATGGGTAGTGTCAGACTTTTACTGACTAAACCTGAACCGCCGTGCTACGTCATCCGCGTTTTTGTGTCGGTGTATGGCAATGCGTTGCAATCCTTCATACACCGACCGCGGGCTTCCACCGGCCAGTAATGTGGGCCGGTAGGTCACTTTCTTGTGTTGTGTGGAGGCCGACGAGTAAAGAGCGTCGGCCTCCTCGCCTCATATTGGGACCGCATCCATAGCACCGAATGTGGCCCCCCGCCGTGGGTAATATACTCGGACGACAGACACCCCCGTGCCGTCGCCCAGAACCCTAGTTAGGGCGGGAGAGCGCGCTCATGCGCGGCTCTGCGCCGCCCCACTCGACGTCGGCGTATGGCGGGCGCGCTGGGGTCAGTTTCCCGAACGCGCTCCGCCGCCTCCTTCTGTGACATCACTGTTTCACAGAAGGAGGCAAATGCATCCCACGCCGCCCGGCTGCCGATCGCTGCAGCGATGACAGCCGACAACTCGGCGACGTCCACTCCACCCAGCGCAGACCCAATTTCGGAATGCGACGAGGCGGGCTTGTCTGCGCCAGGTCTCACGCTGCCCCGGCGAGGGTTCGATGCCCCGGGACCGGAGCGCAGTGCAGCGGGTGTATAGGTCCGCTAGCACACTCGCATCCAAATCCCAGGGCGGGATTCCCGCCAAGGCGCACGATGCCTCACGTCCGACGGTGCGGTAGGCCCGGACGATCCTGTTGGTAACCACCCGCTGTGCACCAAGCAGAACCGCCCTGTTCCTAGGCGTTAAACTACCGCACCATATGGGTGCGCCGTACAGGGCCATCGACCTAATGACCCCTGCGTAAAGCCGGCGACACCCAACGTCTGGGCCCCCGACGTTCGGCAGGAGCCTTCGGAGAGCGGCTGCGGCGACTTGGAGCCTTGGTGCCAGCCGCTTAAAATGCTCCCGGAAGCTCATCCGTCCGTCGAGGACCAGGCCGAGATACTTCATCGTGCCCGACAGTGGGATCCTTGCGTCCTCCACTGTCAGGCACGTGTCCATCTGGGGTTGGCTCCGGGGGCCGTGCAACATCAGAGCTTCGGTTTTCCCCAGAGCCACGTCCAAGCCGAGCATCCGGATGCGACCTACAACCACCTGGATGCCGCAGGTCGCACGCCGGATGCATTCCCGGGGGTCAGAACCCGAGGCTAAAATTAGGGTATCGTCCGCGTAACAGACGACCCGCATACCAGAGAGGAGGGCCCCTCTAAGGGCCCAATCGTACCCGATGTTCCACAGGAGGGGTCCTAGGACTGACCCCTGCGGAACACCGCACCCCGTTTCGTACCTCTGCAGGCCTGTCTGCGACGCGAACGAAATGTCACGTCCGGTGAGGTAGTCCGCCACGACGTGCTGCAGGTAGAGCGGCACCCCATGATATCGAAGTGCCGACTCTATGCACTGATGCGGCAACGAGTTGAAGGCATTGGCGATGTCGACCGAAACCGCCAACGCCACCCCTTTTCGTGCCGCCGCATCCGTGGCGAACCGTTTGACCACGTCTAAGGCGTCCATTGTGGACCGCCCCGCCCTAAAACCGTATTGCGACTCCGACAGATTCGGACCCGTCCCGGTCAAGTGCCGGACGATGCGGGCAGCTATGATGCGCTCGAAGAGTTTGCCCGCCTCATCCAGCAGGACAATCGGCCTATAGCCGGATGGCGAATCTGCCGGACGTCCATCCTTCCTCAGGAGGACGAGTCTCCCCGACTTCCAGATGGCGGGGAATCTGCCCAACTCTAAACAGGAGTTGAGCAATCCCCGCAGACGGTTTTCCAATGGCCCCAGGGCTAGTGCCAACGCACGCGCTGGTACTCCATCGGGCCCGGGGGCCGTCTTCTTTAGGCGGAGGCGGTCTATGGACGCCTTCAGTTCTCCTTCAGTAATGTCCTCCGGTGGCTCAGATGTAAAATGAGAAACGCCAGCCACCGGAGGGACGAAGTCAGTCCGAGGTGGAAAGAGGGACGAGACTACGGTCCGGAGCAGCTGCGGCTCCATGGTCTCCGTGATCGGAGGCGCCGCGGCCCGGAGCTTGTTCCGAGCCATCAAATACGGGCGCCCCCACGGATCCCTATCAAGAGCCTCCAGCATCTCTTGTCGCGCTGCAGATTTGGCCTGCAGAATGGCAACGCGGAGATTGCTCCTCGCCGTGCAGTAGGCTCTGTAAAGGGGAGCCTCTGCTGCCTCGTCCCTTTCACGTCGGGCATGCCTGGAGCGGTGGCGAGTGTATGCTCGCTGTGCCGCCAGGCACGCCTCGCGGAGAGCTGCGATCTCCGGCGACCACCAATACACCGAACGACGATTCGGCCGCCTTCGGACGCGAGGCATCGCTGCATCGCACACTGCGGTTATTGTCCTACGAAATTGCTCTGCCTCGACGTCAATTGAGCGGCCCCTCCCCGGTGCAAACCAGTCGGTGATGATGGCCGCCTCGATCAGCAGCTCCCTGTCTAATTTGTTTAGGGCCCATCGTGGAGTCCCGGAGTTCGTATGTTTTGCATTGGCCTAAGAGTAAAATACAATAATTGTAATATACATACGTTGCGCGTTACGTTGTTTGTCCGTTCTTCTTGACAGATTTCAATTAATAAATTCAATCGTAAAATGGAAGCTGTGATATTTATTTCGAAAACGCACACTTTTAAAAAGTTGCAGCGTGCCTTGGTATCGAAATCAAAACCTGTGACTTGACAGTCTTGCGGTCTTACCAGTAAAAAGGGCAGGGGAAGCTGTGGGATAAAGGGAAAGAGTAGGTTATACCGTGCCCTTCTGTTTCGAAGAAGCTTAAATTCTAAAACAACTATTATTTTAAACAAGCATTTTAGCTTGCTTTTTTTCTTTGAGTTTCTAGCTCTCATTAATACAAATCAAACGAATTCAAACCTTATTTACTTGTATCTTTTATAACCTAGGTTTCTGACCTCCTTGCTGATCAGCACATGATATAGCATATAACATTTAATTTAAGAGAAAGGTCAAAGGGTCAAATTAAAAAATAAAAGAAATAATAAACCATAAGTTCCACCAGCCTTGAAATATAAATATAAAAAGTCCGTCGCAAACCTGACTTATATTGTATATTTTTTCACAAAAGCCCCTTTTACCTAGCATGTAGTATAGAGGGGTTAATCCTAATCTTTACGATCGACTCGTGTCACAAGTGGGTGTGTGCCACTCTATATTGCCCCGACATGTTATAAACTAGATAGGGTCATGCTAAACATAGTTGGTGTACTATAAGCAGTTAATTAAAATTAGAAACATCATTTTCTCTCGTAAAATTTGGGAATTAAGGCCAAGTAGCGGCTTCAGTTTGGAAAATGAATCTAGTTAGTGCCACTTAAAGGGATGAAGTGTTTCAGAGATGCTGAATCACAATGCAAGTCGATATAATTTTGTTTTGTTTTTATTTTTGGTTACTCGTGTTATTTTTGTATCCAAGATATTCGATTTGGGACACTAAAAATAGGGATAATAGAAAAAAAGATTTTTTAAGACCAATTTTTGTTAAAACTGTTTAGTTTGCAACAAAAATACATCATCTGTACAACGGAACTATCTAGCTATTCTTAGAAACAGTCGTCAAGGCAGCAAAACCTTAGTTTAATCCTGTTCTTATTTTTAAGTTGATCAAAGATCCTATGTTATTTCTATTCCCTCCAAGAACACGTGTACCAAGTTTCATGGCAGTCGGTTAAGTATTTTTCGCGTGGAAGCGTAACAAACACACTTACATTTATAATATTAGTAGGGATATGTGACACTTCGATGAAGTCGCACGCTACCTCGCTGGTAAGCTCCTCACATACAAATACAATCGTATTAATACAGAAAACAAATTTCCAAATAGTTGAACCCGCCAGCCCTGAACTTAACCCTAAGTAAGGCAGGATAATCGGGCCCATCCATCATAATTCCCGGTCTCGATACAGATCGAAAGAATATTGATAGCAGGAGCTCATAGGCGTGTGGGGTGACCCTCAAACCCTACGTCCTTTTGATAGTCAAATGAGGAACGGTGGAAAAAAAATCCTGGGTTTATACACAAGGTATATTGCGCCGAGCAATCATTAATGCTCAAGAATCAGTTATAAATGAATGTCAAAGTAACAAGTCGCGTCATCTGATGAAAATAAATGTCTTATGCTCTGTAGGTTCATGCTCTGAGTCTCCAAAACTGCGACTACATTTTTTTTAATGTTTCCACAACTTTCACATCGCAAGAAGCATAAATCTATGCATATTTTTTCTTTTTCTTACCTTGCTCGTACAGAGATAGATTCAAAATACATTATACAGCTCCTACATAAACTAAAACTATTAAATAAAGCTACCTTCATATTTCACCGATGCCAAAATTCTTTACAAAAACACCAAGGACAAATTACTTCCCGCCATCGTAGGTTAACGAAAAATTTTTAGCAATTTCCACCATATTCTAGCTATATTCACCGGTTGACCGGTCGCCATTTTACCTGATTCCGAATAATGCTACCAATTTCCCGCCACTTCGAACCCAGATTCGGGATAAGAAAAGCGCCGTTTAGTTTGAAATATCGTCTTAACCCTGTAAATGTTGTCGAGAATGGGATTGTCAAAAGCGCGTGTACGTGATACGGCGGTGTTCGCGTTGTAAGTGAACTTTAGTGTTTGAAGGTTAAATCCATTTGGGAAACTCAGATTCTAAAGCATGGAAGAACTAGTTTTTTACAAGCAATATACTGATTAATTAAATATTTGATGACAAACACATATACTGACAACTAGTAAACGAAAAAAACCGGTATATTTGCTAAAAATCGGTTGATCATTAAAATAACGTGGGGAGCGAATGTTTTTACTGTCGTGGGTTTCTAGAAATTATACTTTTATCTTACTAATATAGAAAATATCTTTCGCGGAGGTCAAACGGGAACCCTATCGCAGACTGCCGCGAAGGTATCACATATCCTGTCGTAACTCGTAATACCCCAAATCTTATTGCAAAATATAAAAGAGAACAACAGCGAAAAATCTTCCATTTTACCTATCCAAGCAATCTGAAACAGAACTCCGTCAATGTAACGTTGTTTTATAGAGTCCTGTTAACTGGAATTCAATTTACTTTTTTCTAAAACAAATATTCGGAAAGCCAAGCCTAGTGCGGGTGACATGTATTTCCCATTTGAAACCTCCAACACTTTGGTGCGATCTATTTTGCTTCATTCATCAGATGCCCGACCACCGCAGCGGCCATTTTGGAGTGACGTAAGTTGCGCTAACATTTTATGTAATAACGTCTGTAATATTTTGGCATTGGAATAGTTGAGGTATATGAGCTATTCGAGGCACGTGTGACGTTTGATGACACAGGCCCGCTGCTTGACCTAGCTCTTTCTTCTAAAGGCCAGTCCAGGGAAGCTGCTAAAATTATGTTTACGTTTCTTAAAAGGGTAGTTTGTTAGAAAATGTCAAGATCAATAACAGGATATATTTTAAGAAACTCTAAATGGCAAATCTTTCACACCCCACAACTTTTAAATGGCTTCATCGATTTTTATCAAAAACGTCCTAGAACATTAATCTTAAATACAAAATAAACTGAATTGAAATCAGACAATCCGTTCGGGAGCTACGAGCTGTGGCAATATACAGACAGGTCAAACTTAAAACACCCAAGAAGCGTAGCCCAGAATTTAAACTAGCCTTATTTAAAAAAAATATCATAGTGCCTCAGTTGCTAATCTGATCGAACCAACAAAACCAATTGTAAAACAGAGCCGCTTAAATTGAGCTTAGAATTTCCTCTTTTGATATATTACAATTTTCAATGTGAACCCTTTAGGTATGATCATTCGATCAAGAAAAACCTCTATATTATCTCTAGGCATTTATAATTAAAAGCTGATATAACATTATTAATTGCATCGATAATTTTTTTAGTTTCACCCATATAAACAATTCATTGAAATAATAGGTATTTTATCTATAGTCGTAATCAATCATCAATATTTTTCTGAAGATCAATCTTTAAGTGTCGAAAAATATTAAGACGAAGCAAAAGAATGAAAGTCTGGGCCAGCCAATATTAATACTACGAGTATAAGTAGGTACTGAATGGTGGTTTGACGTATCAACTTCTAAGCCCTTTTGTGTTGCGCTTAATTAGAAGACAACTGAAAAATTGCACAATTTTTGCTAAAATTTTCGAAAACGATAAATGCATTCTTCCCACCAATCTGATTAGTATTCGAAAAATATTCAACCGTACGCAAGGAGAAACTTTGAAAGTATACAATCAAAATGAATAATAAATGCAATTTCATTCAGAAGTGGTTAAATGCGACTGCCCCGAGTAATACAACTCGATGCACAAGTAAAAAGTCAAATGAAAGATAGAACGAAGGAACTTGGAATAAGCGATGTCGAAGATCTTGAATGTTCTGGAAATCGGCAATTTTGTAAATTAAGTTAGTGCCCATGTCTCGAAATAGTTATTTAATTTTTTTTATGCCAGTTTGATCATACAAATGCATTTTGCGTACAAGGGTTTGATTTAGTGACCCTATTGCGACTCTCCTGGAGAGGAAAACGAAAATTTTTAAACATATGTTTTTTAATATTTGTGAGAAAAGCCGGTTTAGTTGATGCATGTCCATGGCAATACTTCGTGTATTAAAAGCCGTGTCACAGAGATACACAACCAAAATAGGAGAGCTGAAAAAAAGGCTGCAATTTTTTTAGATCGCATTATTCATAAATATCATTCTAAAAGTAAGGCATTATTGTAAACGCTTCCAGTAAGTCAACATCGGCTTACTACCAAGTTTTATTGCTAAAGCAATAAGGTTTACATTTGTCTGACACAAACAGCCTAAACTCTTGTTCTTTTGACGTCGTCTTACAGGCCACTTATTCCAGATACTGAGTAGGGATTGTAAAAGTGTTTTGGTGATGAATTTACCAAAATACCAATACAAGAAATAAGAATTAATTTGTAGCGAAATTGTGTCATAATGACATATAATTAAATCTTTTATTCTGCTACCAGGATAATAAGGTATCTTCACTTTTACATGTATTTTTTTGAGACCGCTGTATTTCTTATCTGAACACCCTGAGAAGAAAGATCGAAGCAAACTCAGGAGTTGCACTTTCTTTGAATGCCAAACAATTTTTAAATCAGAGTAAAAGTTTGGAGAAACAGTCCAAGCGTGGCTCTGAGGTACCTAACTGCATAGAGCAGGTAAAAAATATATATTATAGCAACAAAATTGCTGCCAAAAATGTATTCTAATATCAAATTTATACATGGAAACATGTTGAGTAGTTACATCATTCGTTAAAGCGGCGGAAGCGAAGAGCTTTGGAGAATCCAGGGGTCTACCACCGCCTCAAGAAATATTATTGCAGTTTTTGAAAAGAGACGCCGACATAAACAGTGTCGTGCCATTTCAAACGGGTCTGACTGGTTTCAGTCGGGCTATCCCGATAAATACGCGTGAGTTAACCGTTACATCATTTAATAATTTGTACACCTTGTATTGCTGGATCCAACTTGAAAGATAGAATAGCATTCATCTCAATTTATAGTCGCAATATTATTTTCCACCACGCGGAAAAAATCGCGGGCAAAAGCTAGTAGATATATAAAACTTAGATCCAGTCTTTTTTTGCTGTTTACCGAAATAAAAATTGTCAGCAACGCATACCGAATCCCGAATTGGGTGCATCCCAGCTTTTTGTGTCCTTAGTGCGTTGCTAACGTAGTTACTTATATCCTTTGCTGTACTGAAGGCTTGTAAAGTCGTCTCGCCAATAGCTCAAAACGTCCGGTGATGCAGTCAAAGCCTGCACTCAGGTTAACTGTGGAGACCAATCAAAAACCCTTACGCAGTAAAGTGCACTATCACGTCAATAATATTACGCTATACGCCATCCATACTAAAAAGATCCTTTGGGGCGTAACAAGTGACCAAAAAATCTTTAACTGTACAATATGAGGCTGAATTTCCGCTGCAAACTATTCCATTTTATTACGTAATATAAAGCAACGCATTGCTTGTCAGACTTTGGTCAATTTT
The DNA here is from genome assembly GCF_003590095.1 of Trichoplusia ni. NCBI lineage: Eukaryota > Metazoa > Arthropoda > Insecta > Lepidoptera > Noctuidae > Trichoplusia > Trichoplusia ni. Next base: position 8,100,107 of record NC_039495.1, on the reverse strand, counting down.
ATGACCTGAAAGAAAAAAAAGAAACAAAATATATATATATATATACCGTGATTTTTTAGTCGTCTTACAAAAGCAGCCCAGTTCATGTATCCAATGACTTGAACACGTTCATGATAAAAAAATAGGTAATTATGAGATTTGAAAAAAGAATAAATGCAATTCCTAGTTTTTTAGAAACACAGCTCTGTTGCGAGCGCGGTTCGAGCCTTGTAACAATGGTAAGAGATTTTTAAGAGTATATTTCAGATTTCTCTTGTTTAATTTTCTTCGTACTTATTATCTTAAATGATGAAAAAAAAAAAATCGCGCCTAGGGGCATTTTACGTCGGATACATGAACAAAAAAATCACCGTGTATATATATGTATATAGTAACGCCGGTATGACACATAAAAAAAAGAAAAATTAGCGTATACAAAGAGAATAGACAGGGGAAAATATGTGTCACATCCACGCAAAGTCTATCAAAAGGTTCTTCTTTAAACGGACAGATTATAAGACGAGGTGGTAGGCCCCCAGGTTATCACGTCGTGTAACCTCAAGAAGCTTAGTGGCGCCACCTAGCTAGTTCCGGTGGTCTCTTAGAGTAATGGCCGGTTTAGGATTCAAAGGTCGTTAACATAAGTACAAGGAGGTTCAGAATTTATGTGTTAAATGGAGTGTGTGTCGCTAGTTATTTGTCATGGGCTGAAACTGTGTATTTCGATTTACTTTCATACTAATTTTGTTGATCATATATTCATATTTTTATATTGTATAGGTATAAAATCAGTGCTAATTCAAATCTTTTAAGTATTCGACCGGCGCCGGCGTTAAGAATAGGGTCCAAACAATTGTATAAAACAATTATTACAAAAATACTTGTCAAACAAAAATGCACACTAGTGTTTTCAGCTAATTGTCATATTTTAAAGTTGTAACTCTACAATTTAACGCATGTATATCTTTATCTAAATAAAGTTCTATTTAGAACACCAATAGACTACCTACCAATTCATGGCAAGGAGAAATAGCTTTTCTAAACCCGGATTAATAGTATAAACTCACGTAATTCATAATTTTAATTAGTTGAAAATGAAGTAAGTCTATCTCAAGTGCAATAGTAAAGGCAGCCTTTGAAAGATGAATGTAATTAAAAATAAGAAATTCTCCATTCATAGCCTTTTGATGAATCTTCCCTTTTGCTGTGAAAGCACAGAAACTAAGTTTAATACTAGTGATATTTAAATAAGAACTTTATAAGAAAACTTTCATATTAATTTATTAAATGTTTATAATTCTGTATAAAGTTATTAGAACTTGAATTCTTGTATTTTCGCTTTGAAAACTTTGATTATAAAATGGCGGCTGACTTGTCTAAATTTTAAAGTCAACGTTTGTTGTTTCTTCATTTTATTAAGGCTATTGGCCACAAAAAATACACTTATCTTCTTCTTCTAATATATAAAATTCCCGTGTCACGATGCTAGTTACCGTACTCCTCCGAAACGGTTCGACCGATTTTTATGAAATTTTGTATACATATTGGGTAGGTCTGAGAATAGAACAACATCACACTAAAAAAATATATTTTATTTTTTGGAAAAAGTATCCTAAACAAAATTACTCACAAAACTTAATACAGGAAAACATATATTATCCTTATATTGTGTAAAAGGGAGAAAATGTACCCGACGAGACAAATATCCCAGATGTATGTAGATTTAAGGCCGCGCTTATTCCTCGTCATTTTCTTGACGAATGATGAGATAGCGACGATCTTCCTGATGCCTACCACCACAATTTAAAGTTAGATTATTGCAGTTGAGGAAGAGAGATGGCGCTATACACCATATAGTGCTCTGTCTCGTTTCCGCAAGTAAAAGTCTTGCTTTAGAAGTTTGTGGTAGGGGTCTTGGCTATGAAATGTTGTAACACGGGGTAATAGTCGCCATAGATAGGGTGAACCCTTTTCTCACTGATTTCTTTACGCATTATGTCGCAAATGTGAGTTATTCAGCTATTTTTATATGAATGTGTTGTGAGATTTGGACTGAACTTACGACGGTTGAGATGTGATCAGATCGATGGACAGTTTTAAACTGGGTTTTTTTTCCAAGGATACTGAAATGTATTTGTTTAGGCTAGTCCATGGTATTTACGGGGCTGTATACACGTACAAGCACATGTATCTTTGAATATATTCTCGAATTTATGACAATTCTATTTTTTGACATTATTTAATGCCTTATTTTTGCAAACTTAGGGAAAAACATTTTTCATTTTTAGCCCTTAGAAGATGCTGAGCCTACCAAAACCTACCATGGGCAAGAAAACTACTTTCATCGCGCAATTTTCTCCAACAACAAAACATTTCCACCAACTATTTTACCCAAATTGTCGGTAAAACGTAAGAATCAAAAGGTAATGTGGCACACGTTTAATCAAAAGAATTGTTGGTATTGTGCTCGTCAAAGAGGAAAACGGGGAGAGTTATCACCACGCTCCGATGCACAAGGGGACGTCCGGCCAGAAGGGGGGGGGGTGAGAGATGCCTGCTTTTATGAAAATGCATATTATTTATTTGTGACACTATTGCGAGCATATTTGCAGGTTGTGTCAACTGAATGGATCGTAGAATATTTGCAGAACATTTCAACGTCAAATGATTTTCAATGGTTTTCTAAAGCGTATATATTGGTATCACGAGTGAGAGTTTGAATTGTGACTCCTCCGCCGCATGGTTAAGGTTAGGTCCGAAACTAGTCGGGCGATCCCGGGAATATACGTGAGTAACTGTTAAAAAAAAAATCTAAAAAAAAATCGGTACTGTAAATAAAGTGAATATTTTAACTGGTCGTTGTTTCTTCATTATAACATGGATTGACATAGGTAATTGTTTTCATCACATTAATTCTTTTCTCTAATTAATCATCTCTTCGTCTTCACATTTATAATTCCGCTCAGCGTATGTATCTCACTTAAGTCCTCCTAAATGGTCATAACCGTTTGAGTATTGCGCACTGGATGGTTCGTTCAAAAATGATCCCGTCAGAACGAGGTTTCCGTCATCATCATTCAAATTCTCCACCCGGCTTTACCTTACCCACTATCACCTATATCTTTACACACGTTACTTGCAATTTTATCATAGCACTGCGGTGTGAGTGGTGTGACAGTCTCCGGAACGCAAGTACGTCTTCTAACAATGCATTGTTGTTGAAATACGAATAAAAATCCGTCATCCGTGTACGACACGTATGTTGAGAGCGAACAACTTTGTCACTCGGTGGAATGTGACGGGCTTTAATATTCCTGATATATCGTTATGAGGCTCTTTATGATTTATTTACGTATATTAAGGGGTAGAGGAGGTTGTTAAAAAGTTTTAGACGGATATATACACCGTGATTTTTAGTCGTCTTACAAAAGCAGCCCAGTTCATGTATCCAATGACTAGAACACGTTCATGATAAAAAATAGGTATTTATGAGATTTGAAAAAAAAAATGCAATTTTTATTCAATATTATGATGCAATTCGTAGTTTTTTAGAAACACAGCTCTGTTGCGAGCGCGGTCCGAGCCTTGTAAGAATGATGAGGGGCGCGGGCGGCGGCAATTTTATCATTTTTAAGAGTATATTTCAGATTTCTCTTGTTTAATTTTCTTCGTGCTTATTATCTTGTTGATGATAAAAAAAAAATCACGCCTAGGGGTATTTTACGTCGGTTACATGAACTGGGCTGCTTTTGTAAGACGACTAAAAATTCACCGTGTATAAGCTCAGGAAAATTCGGAGTATGGAATCAATGTTGTCATTTTGAGGATTGTATTTCAGTTGAAGAGAGAGGTGATGTGCACCAATGTGACATTTTCAAAGTTTTATGTTCTTTTTTACTTGTTATAAGACACCACTGACAAAGCCACCAGCTTCAGTAAGCTAGAGTAGTGAACGATGGTCTAACCTTGTCTTTATTGGAATAGATCTGTGTCCAGCAGCGGGAAAACGATAGGCCCGTATAATTTATTTATTTATTTATTTAATACTTCTTGCACATATAGTACAATGGCGGATATAATTATTGTTTTTCTGCAACTACGCTACTGCATACTATCCGTAATATTAAAGCATCAGGAAATTAACATGCAGCGTGGTTTTAGCAGTCTGTGTTTGTGACCACGGCCAGTGAATCTAGTCGAAAAAAAAAATGATGCAAATTAACACTTTTATTTAAAAACAAAACTAACGTAAATTATTTAAATTTAGTATTCCATAGTATTAAAAACTAATCCGTTTGAAAACAGAACTGAAATTCAACAAAAACACAAAATATCTATTACCTAAAAAACAATCAGCAAAGTTAACCTGCTTTACATTAAAACCGTTTTAATAATTTGTTACATTCAGTAAAAGCTCCACAAATCGTTGAGACAATGAAAACAAGGAACAAATTAAAACTTCCATTCGCACATTGTGGTGGATATTTGGCAAAGTTAACATTTCAGGGGTGTCTCTCAATTAACTAACTAAATTAAGGCTTTTATGTACAGTTACAAAGGAAACGGACGAATTCAATGAAACTTTGAATGTTTTTAAATTAGAGTTGAGTTTCAAAGGGTCTATCACTATGTCTTAAAATAGTACTATTATGGTTGAGGAAGTGGGACAGCAAAATACAAGGCGTAGAGTGCCATCTATATTCTGCTTCACCAATAACATTATTTTTAGACATGGCGTTAGGACCTCGGTTATATTTATGTGTCAAATGGAATTTTGCCTTTTACAATAGTAAAAAAAATAAATTTTGTTAAATTGTGGGTCCCGGCTGTTATTCCTACATCTTTGACAGTCGTTACAGGTAGTCAGAAGCTTGAAAAAGTCTGACAGCCAGTCTAACCAAGGGATATCGTGTTGCCCAGGTAACTGGGTTGAGGAGGTCAGATAGGCAGTCGCTCCTTGTAAAACATTGGTACTTAGCTGAAACCGGTTGGACTGGTAGCCGACCCCAACATTGTTGGGAAAAGGCTAGGCCAATGATGATGAATGACAATAGTAAAAAAAATCTATTAAAAAGCAACCGTGTTCTAGACTTCCTTCAACATTTGATCAAGACTCTCTTTCATAGTCTATAAGTATAAGAATAACGTACTGTAAGCCTGTACTGATTTCCATTGTTGCGCAAGAGATAATATATATATATAATAATATATATATATATATAGATAATTTTAATCATCCAAAAACATTACTTACTTTCGTAGCATCCCTCACAACCTGATTATGACTAAGGACCCAGTGAGTACCTGAACAAAATGTTCAATACAAGCCAACATCTTGTATATTTTCATGAAATAGCCAGATTATTAGCAAATCCGATAGAACGAACACTATTATCAATCAAAGTCATTCAACAGGCCCATCACGTTCGCGACGGGGCCTGAATATTGATGTGAACATATTTTGAATAAGTAAAATATCATTACGGTGCCCCCCCGGGGTATAAACTGATATTGTAGATAGGTTATTGCTTGATTGCATGTTATATATTTGTCCTTCCTTCTATATTTATGGTGGAAATAATATGTATGCGGAAGGAATATGTATCTACCAGGGTGCATTCTAGAACCAAAAATAAATACAAGCAATTTCCCTAGCTACGATTTTAATACTGCAGATGGTTTAGTTTTAATGTTTTTATACAACCTCATGCTCTATTTATGTATGAAACAGGAATGATAGACATACAGCATCACAGCGAAGTTATCAGTATCTTGTGTTTTTTTTGTGGAGTCATATTTGTCACTCCCATTTTAAGTAGAACTGTTTCAGTTGTTAATGCGTAGAGATACTACGGCGTAGAAGTTCCAAAATTATCCAGTCACTTGTCTTCAGAGTAAATTTTAAATAAAGCCTCATACATATAATACTAGCTGACCCGCACTCACTTCCTTAAGCGCTTATTTTTAGAGTACAGAGTACAGACTTTCTGCTTGAAAAAGAATTTCCAAATTAGGCAGGTATTTACACCATTACAAACTTGACCTCTTCAGATTTTCTTTTTATATGCCAACTAAATAGTAAACTAAAACATTCAAGACTAAACCAGGCTATCTTCAAGTCAGAAAGATTTCAAGCACTTGAAACGACGAACTATCCGAATAGCTTCTTAAATCTGACCACGAAACACAACCGGGGAGACCTACAAATCACATCGTCCCAAACTCGGGCCGACCCGAGGGGCTAATAACGTCGCTACATGTCCAATGCAGACACTAGTACGTTTTAAATAAATAAAACTGTACTATACATGAGACACAGATTTCTTTATCGTCTAGTCTTTTTTCCCAATAGTTGTAGGTTGGATATAGTTGAATAGTCTATTTTGCGTTTGACTGTCTGCCGTCTGAAGCCTAGGGATTTATTGGGTAACTCTGTTTTTATTTTGCACTAATGTTGGTTATGGAAACTGTAATGAAATATTTGTTTAAAGTTCAGTACAGTCAAAGGAACCAGGTTGGAATCCCGGGCATTAATATCATTTTGAATTGTATTTCGGTGGCTTTTTAATCCCAAACTGTTCATCGAATTTGCTACTGACCGTTTCATTATTTGTCTTATTCAACGTTTCATTTTAGGTTTAAAAATCACATAATCATTGTGTAATTTCATCCCTCTTCCTGTTTACATGTATTCCCTGTGGTCGGACAAAGTATTTTCTGTTAGTTAAAAACGTTTTTGCGTACGACAAACATCTATAAAGTTACTTTTCGTCTCCGCGGAATACTGTTGTTGACTTTTCTGCTCCAGGCAAACAATTTACATAGGATAATACATCTGTTTACGAGGAAGCAATGATTGTTTTATAGATTACCTTGAAGAATAAATACATTTTAGAGAGTACAATTGTAGAAAATCGAGTGAGGTAGAAGTTTTGTCTAGCTTTTAAGGATTTCGTAAGTTCGTAACCACAGGGTAATAGTAATACCTTATTACTAAGGCTTTATCTTAAGAAGCGTGATGGTGAATTAACCTAAATCATGTTTTTCTATTGCCATATAACAAAGAAATAATAAAAATGAAGATGGAGTTTAAGCAATGTTGTATATGTAACTTTAGATTAAAAATGTTTTCCTATTTCCATGGAAACGGTGGTACGAAGATAAATAGAGCAGCGTATGTACACAAAAGGACCTAGAGTAGATAGTGTCACATCGCACTGACAAACAAAATAAATAGAAAACTTCTTTGGGAAAAAGTAAAATATCTGAGCTTTTTTTAAATAGGAACCTACGTGAGGTAGCCGACCCCAACATAGTTGGGAAAAGGCTAGGCCAATGATGACTTACGTGAGGATGATTCATGATTTCGACTTGCTCGACAGCTGCTGCTTTAGCTCATGATGGACTCCGGTTGGTTACGAAATTAGTGGCAATCTTGATAAATACGCGTGAGTAAACCGTTGGGTTTATTCACACGTATTTATCGGGATTCTTGAGAAATAATACCTCAACAGTGACTGTTATAGTTAATTATCGATCTAATTTAAAAAATCAACTTAAAAACAAAGTAACAAAACTTAGATTTGTCCGAAACGTATTACCGTAGTTGAAAATAAAATTTCCAACAAAACAGGGGAGTTTCATACACTTTTTGCTTTGGACTTTTGTGAAAAATAAAAGCGTGGCGAAAGTTTCCCGTTCACATTTCAACGTCAGAGGCAGTTGGAGTTCCTACTCCAAATGCTTATAATGTTTTTTACTGAGTTTCGGCCTTTTTTCATTGGTAATTTAACTCCTACTATTTTCGCAGTGTGTAGTTACTCTTTTTGTGGTCTACGTTGTTGGGTAAATATGAAATGTAAATTGTTATAACTGTATAGCATGACGTATGTAGCCTACATAATTATTCATTAAGCGTCACGTATGTATTAATGGCGTTAAATTAGGCGGGCCGAAAAACTCTACAAAATATATATGTTTTTACATCCCTTCCTACATCATTTAATACAATCAATTATTCTTTTTTAATTGTTTTGTAGGCAAAGTATAAAAACGAAACATTATTATTGAAGCTCTGCTGTCTAGCTGAAACCGTGACAACTAGAGAACTGAAATTGTCATAGATGATGTATTTACGCTGCCACTATAACAACACATACTCGTTACTACATACCGAGGTAAAGCAACGTTTCTTACAGTCATGTTTGTTGCTAGGTGACAATTAATGTGAGACCACCCGATTTGTTAATCTATACATATAATAAAATTGTAGAAAAGTGAAAACTGTACATTGAATATTTTAAAAAAAGAATAATTGCAGGGTGGTCTACGAACGATTCCGATGCCGAAAATATGATTTTTAGAATTTTTGTCTGTTTGTCTGTTTGTTTGTTTGTCTGTATGTATGTCCGGAAAGATCTCGGAAAGTACTGGATAGATTTGATTCAAATTTTCAGAGAATATCAACAAGAGGTCCGGTCAACATACTTTTTAGTTATTATCCCGCTTTTCGTTACAGGGGGTGAGTAGGAGCCTTTTATATCTATAAACAAATATCAAATTATCTCATAAACTACTGAATATATTTCGTTCAAATTTTGCATGAACCTTATCGTATATATGATACAACAAATGTACAAAAACCATAACGCTACTATGCAGGGGGCATGAGCAGTAAAGTTTTAAATTTTTGGACTCACCCGTAACATCGTGTAATATAATTATGAGGTGTATTTTCACCCCATTGAGTAGTAGGCAGCACAGTCATCAATTTACAAAAAAACATCACGCTATTTATCTTAAGACTTTTGGCAGAGCAATAATAGGATTTTTCGAAACTAAATCATTTTCACAAAATTAGTCATTTTATTCTCTTTCAAGTCTGATATAGGCCTACCGCGACTATTTCACAAGTAAAATAAAAGAAACATAAACATATAATACGTTTTTTATGCAATTTTTACCGTAATCAGTACATTCTTGAAAGAAAGGAACTTAAATTCTTTTTATTTTTATTGATGTACTAAAATTACTCAAGTTCAAATGTGGAATGCCGTAATATGATTTTGTATTTATTTACGATAGGAGTATATACCTATGTTTTTAGCTCGGTAGTGTTGGCGATGCTACTTCAAGATCAAAACATTCGTAGTGACACTCAACCCAAAGTAGCATGTAGTTCACATTGATCTCATCCATAAATATGCATAACAAAAAATACTGAAAGATACAGTTAATTATTACCTTGGTTCATTTGTAACAACTAGCAACAATTTTTTTATCTTAAATTTGCAACATTACATAAGCCAAAAGTATTTCGGATAAAAAAGCCCAGAAAACTTGCATAAAAACTGCATTTAAATAGGTATGCAATGTGAAAGATCTATAAGACCAAAGCTATCAATGAATAGACATTATGTATCTGTTGCTAGAATAATGTCTACTGATACCTGGGATTTTTCAATATTTTAACGATTTGATCGGTCTACATCCGCCATTATAGAGACCGCACACGTGGTCCTTCCAAAAATTCCTTTAACAATTTATTGTATTTTCTACTTATTTAAAATTTTCTTCTTTCGTAGCCTGGTACAACAGGGGAAGGAACGAGACTGAATAAGTCTCTGAGATCCCTAAGCCGACGTGGATTAGGAACATATGTGCGTGTAGCTATCAGCACTTACATTCGTCATACAATGTCTGGAAAATTCATTTTGGCTGTCGGTATCGACAGCGTAACCTCATAACCAACCTCATGTAGTCTTTATTTAAGTTCCATTTATATTATGCAGTAGGGATGACGGTAGGTATTTTACTTCAATGAGCGTCAGGTATATTAACGAATAAAATACGTAATTTATCTTTGTAAATTGGTACAGTAAATAGAACTCATGCATATGAAGTCACTTTTATGTTCATATTTTGCTTTGTCGTAACAAATTACACATATCCTATACTTTAGATTTTTGTCATTGTCAATTTAAAAAAAAGGGGTGACTGATATTTTTTTTATTATTACGCTATTTATTTATCAGCAATTTAAAGGCAAATCATGATTAAAACACCAGATGGCCAAGATAACACGTTTACCAACTTTTTATTTTGGAAATTTTCCAATTGTTTGTGAGGAAGATCAGTTTTAATATTAAGAGGACAATCAAACATAACGTGTTTCAGGAAACCGTTTATCTGGGTGCAATTTTGCAAAATCTTATATCTTATAACACTATGTAATTGAAATGAAACTACTTTTACGGATTTTATCGCGGTATATTATATTTATGCAGGTATCATGGTCACGGGCAGACTGCCCGTGCAATACCAAAAACTGCCCGTGCAAAAGTGTCGAAACGTCGGGAACTAAAATCAAAAATTACACCGCGATAAAATCCGTAAAAGTAGTTTCATTTCAATGTCTAACATTCGCGTAAACCTAAGAAACCACTATAACACAATGTAAAATTCACAGTTACCGAGCCCGACTCTCACTTCACCAGCTCCGTCCACAAAAATAATTTGACATCTTCTTTATATCGTCAGAAAACATCGTGTGTGAAAATAACAACTGTCTGGCTATCACTGTTCCTGAGAAACAGCCAGGTGACAGACAGACAAACGGACACTGGGGCCTCAGAAATATGGTTCTGGTTTACCTCTTTGGTTACAGTACAATAATAGTTTTATGAAACCTCATAATCACTGTCATAATCCATCTAGCAATTTCAGGTGTAGGCCGGCCCAAGAACAGACGTGCTCGAAAATCATAACCCACCCAATTAATAAATGGAAAATTTCGAAAGTAAAACATTTTTAGCAGAAGTGCTAAGACTAACTTATACCTTCTGTTATTTTTTCCTACTTGCAATATATAAAAAAAGTGTTTCATTTTCAATATTGCATTACATTTTTGCTATTATCGTTATTATTAAACTTCATAGTTTTTCACATCTTGAGAATCACGCAGACAAAGTCGCGGGCAACAGCTAGTCATTAGTATATTTCTACTGAAACCTCGGTGTCCCTAGTCCAAATAGCATTTGACTGGTTTTTCAGTTTATGACTACTGTAGTTTTAAAAGGAACGCGGAGCTCTACATGGTGTTGTTTTACCGTTTTACTTTAAGTGTTAAATCGTCATTACAAAAATACTATGCTTTAAAATAAACCGAAATGTGAAGTACACTAGTCAACACGGAAGAGCAATCGACGTTGAATAACAAAATTTTAGTTTTTTAATCTAATGTTCGCTTCGACTTTAACGCGAAACTTTATGGAAACAAACAACACTGGGAAAAGTGTAATTGGATATAAATTTATTGTTTCTGTCAATATTTCAGCTGTATGTGACAAGACAGGGATGTATTTGTATTTTACATTAACATAAAAATGGTTACAGTGTAATAAATTGTCCTATTTATTTTATACAGCTGGGTGTAATATAGAGTGACGAATACACTTTTAACTTATATTATACTAGCTTTTCGCCCGCGGCTTCGCCCGCGTCAAGGTCGGTTATATCGCGTTTCCAATAGAACACTTCAAAAGTCCGGGATAAAAACTATCCTATGTTCTTGCTGAAGGTCAACTCTATCTTTGTACCAAATTTCATTAAAATCAGTTCAGTGGTTTAGACGTGAAAGCGTAACAGACAGACAGAGTTACTTTCGCATTTATAATATTAGTAGGGATTGGCGTAACTTCAATCGAACTTAGTTTTATGATGCCGGTAATAAGTAATAGGCTCACTACTGCTCACTACTTTAAGATTCAAACTCGTTAAAAACAGACTTTCAAGTTAAGTATTCTGTGTGAATGTATTTATTTTGTAATTAACAACTCTCATGTTCTCTCAATTCATCCCTGGTGATATTTTACAGCAGTACTGCGGTGCCCATGGCCCGTAAATTTCTCATCCGTTTGTATATTCGTGAACGCATCCATTCGTTGCGGGCAGCTGTCAATCGCCAACTGTTCAAAATGGCCGACATCTGAATACTGGAGAGGAATTAAAAAACCATGTAGGATTTGTGTTTCGTATGTTGGATATGTAGAATGGATCAGATTTAAGCAGAATTTTAAAGAGTGTAGGATTTGATTTACTTCGTATTATAATGGCAAATGGTTTGGACTCTTTGCATGTATCATTGAATTATTAAGTACAATACAAATTGTTTAGAATTCATAAGGGTCTTTGTAAAGCATGTAAAGGGCTGGCCATATTAGCCGCAGAAATACAACCGTTGGGGTAACCGAGTTCTCGAGTTGCGATTGCGTCTCAGCAAAGGTAAAAGACGTCCTCAGGTACGGTGAAGTGAACAACTGCGTAAGACGGCTGGCAGGAGCTGGATACCAGCAGCCCTAGTTAGATCTCGATGGCGTGCAGTTGGGGAGGCCTATGACCAGTAGTGGACGAATATGGGCAGATAATGCTGACGATATTAATGACGAAGGGACCAATCAGTATTTTTCATAAATAATACACAACCTTGACCTAAGGGTTAGCTTTAAATTGCCTTCATGAATTACACATGTCAGATACTCGTAACTCAAAGCCATCGTCGGACACATTTATCCGATTTACGTATCAATTGATACATATCACCACAATTATTCATCTCTATTTCATTGGATCTGTGTCATTCGCGCGGAAATTTGCGAACGCATCGAGCGAGCCGCGGCCGCAGCTGTCATGGCCGCTCCCGCCAAAATGTCCATCACTATTTACAAATTGATATTGGATTACATTCGTTTTGTATTTAGTGTACTGTCATACGTTTACAAAATACCGACCATTCAACTCAGATTTGTCAAAATATGTTGCATTTTGGACTTTGTAATTAGAAACTAATGAAATGGCTTGTCCAGTACCTAAATTGACGATTCAACATAGGTATGGACGAAATACAGTACGTGAATTAATTCTGACAAATGAACAAGGCATACCTAAGTATTATTTGATCAGTTTCTATTAGTAGCAAATAGCAAGCAACAGTAGTACAGCCCACCCACGGTGAACAAGTGTGGTGATCAGTAATATAACCATCTCTACATGGACAGGTTTAACGAATTAAAGAAGTAGGTACCTACCTGAGAATGATTCATTATTAAATGATGTAACGGTTTACTCACGCGTATTTATCGGGGTAGCCCGACTAGTTTCGGACCCAACCGGAGTCCTTAATCATGAGCAGACGCGATGGGATCGCGAGACGAACTGTTCGACTCGCGATCCCGCCTAACCTAGTGCCTAATCCGAAACTAGTCGGGCTACCCCGATAAATACGCGTGAGTAAACCGTTACATCATTTAATAGGTACCTACCTGTATGAAAAGAAGCAAAGTATAAATAAGGCAATATTCTTTTAAATATAATAAATTAGTTTTCCGTTTTTGCCCTTTGAAAACAGTAGCGTCCGCATATCAGGTACATTACGTATTAACATAAAAATTGTTGTCTAGACAGCAATTTTATTTTGCGCGTATTTTATCAGTAAATGATAAAATCTTCTTCTTCTATCTAATATATAAAATTCCCGTGTCACGATGTTAGTAACCTTACTCCTCCGAAACGGTTCGACCGATTTTTATGAAATTTTGTATACATATTGAGTAGGTCTGAGAATAGAACAACATCTATTTTTCATACCCCTATGTGATAAGGGTTGCTCACATTAAAGAAACATATTTTATTTTTTGGGCAAAATTGTTTGTTTTTATTTTTTTATACTGTGGTATTAAAAATACATACAACTAAAAAATAAATATTCAACGAAACAACGTTTGCTGGGTCAGCTAGTAATAAATAAAATAATTATAATTTTATAATTGACACCTGTTTGTTATCTCTTGCTTCCTGTCAAATTATATCTACTAAGATTTAAGACAGGTGAATTGAATAGTAAAAAATAATCAATATCTATACTAATATATAAAGCTGAAGAGTTTGTTTGTTTGTTTGAACGCGCTAATCTCAGGAACTACTGGTCCAAATCGAAAAATTCTTGTGTGTTGTGAAAAAATGTTGTGTTGAGTAGACCATTCATCGAGGAAGGTTATAGGCTATATATCATCACGCTGCGACTAATAGGAGCGAAAATAAAATGGAAATAGGGCAGGTATAAATCATAACTTATATCTTCTAACCACGCGGACGAAGTTGCGGGCAACAGCTAGTGCTAATATATTTGTGCCTGCTAATATTAGTTCTGTGTACTATTAATTGAATGCAAATGCCAGAAAAATAGAGAAACTTGAAGTTGTAGGCTCTTTGTTTATTGTTTAAAAGACAAAAAACACAGCGAAGAGTAATATTCGAATTAAATTAATTAAGAAAAATAATAAAAAAGTATCTCAGTTAGGTCTTGTACCTACCAAGACGTGGAAGACGCTTTTGGATAATCCGAATCGTGTCGTATTTAATCCAATTGTCATTCTGTCATCGGCCAATTTTCTGTGTTAAAGTATCATATATCAGTTGACAAGATAACAACACACACGAAGCATTGTTAATCATGTTTATCAGACATAAGTACCCATATATAAAAACAGAATCTATCTAATCAGAATCATTAAGACAATTTATTTCACAAGAATTAAATTATATTTATGGGATATAGTAAAAAAAAACTGAAGAATTGAAATTATATAATTAAAACAATCAAAAAGAAACTTGTACTCCGATGCTAATAACAAAAGAAAACTGTTTAACCTTCACTCATACAAATAGTTGGTTACCTACGATTTAAATCTTAAATTATCACATTTCTGAAGTAATTATTGTAAAAAAAGGACTATGGATCAACCATGAATAATCTTTTCACACCCAGTTTATGTGAATGTATTATAATTATTATATTAAATAAAAGAATATAATTCACATAAATTCGATTCTAAGCTTAACGTTCCTACTGCTTGTAACCAAAGAAATGAAAGAGACTCGAAAATATGGTTTAATAAAAAAAACAACTTACAGACATTCTGAGTCATTTCTGTTTAGTTGACGATAGTTTCGATTTAATTTAAAGACAACGCACTACACGTCACTTGAACAATGTTGCCTTTTTATTTTTTTATTAAGTGGATGTTATTTACTACTGAGTCCAAAATTTCTATTACTAGTTAAAAATCATTCTTCAACACAATAAAGCAAAAAGGTTAAATTAAAGATGGTTTACATCATTATTAATAGAAGTGAAAATCATTTTGCTCGGGAACCTTGATCGATAGTTATCGTGTATCAATACGTAGGCAAATGGAAGGCTCGTGTCGAATCCATTTTCCATATCAGTTTGTAATGAAGATGAGGTAAGATGTATAGGAGATGTTTGTACTTCTTTATCGACTCTGTTTTCTTCTGTGCTATCGGCATGTGCCTGGAAGCATGGGAAATGGGAATTTCATGCTTGATGATTTTGATTTTGGTCGATTGCAATATATTACTGAAGTAAGTTGTTAATTGCTAGATAGTTTCCCTATTTAGAATGATTTTTTTTTCTTAAAGTTATGATGAAAAAATATGAATACTTTTTAAAATGAATTAGAGTGGCATTCTTTTCAGTTATTTCGAATTCTCTTTCCTGATTTCTCAGTATTCTTTCTATATCTTAAGTACTATTACCATATTTATAAATTATTTTACAATCTATGTTTCCTTATCTGAGGGCACGGCAGTGCCCCTGCCAAGTCTCGAGCAAAACGGGCACGGCCGTACCATCTTTTCTCGAAGCGATTCGCGGCTGTTTCGCCCCCCCTGTATCTTCGACGTGGACAAAGCTAGGAGTTTAGCTTTTCGGGGAATAATAGTAGGCATTAGAACAAGCTTAAGTTCGAAATTACATGCCAATTGAATTAATGGTTTAGGAGTTACGGTCGATCAAAGTTACACCATTTTGTCACTCACTGACTCACTGACAGATCATCAAAAATCTAAGGTACTTCTAGCAGACTTAGAAACTTCAAATTTTGCACCAAGATAGGTCCTTAGCCACATATAAAGGAAAAAATTATAAAAACATTAAAAAATAATATGCCATAGAAAACAATTTTATATTTGCGGTTTGGCAAGAACATTATGTATGGATTTTGACTGCATTGATAACTTTGTTCGTTGTTTAAGTACCTATTCAATTGGATGAATACATACATAGAATAGAAAAGAATAATATAAATGTAATACACAGACTATCATTAATACAAATTAATACATAAAATTCATAATTCATTAAATTAATAAAGCTAAAACTCCATTGTATTGCGATAAATATTGTATGCGCGCTCGATAGATGGCGTTGTACGTGTCTGAATCGCGCTATGGTTTCGTTACAAAGCGCAGTCTAAGTAGTACTTCAGAATAATTCGATAATTTTCATTTGATAGCGCCACCTGTCTATGAAAAACCATTTCGAAACTAAAAAATATTGTAGTGATAATTGATATTCGGAGAACTTTACGTGTTATTTAGTTTAGTTTAGCTATAGTTTGTAAGTTAGTAGATATATATATGCATATATATATAAGTTTAAGCTTGTTTACATTAGAAGTAACGAAGTCTCAGAGAAGAAACAAAAGAGATAGAGATAGAGAATGGGTTCTAAGCAAAGCAGTAGCTGAAGTCCTAGAAATTATGACACCTAAAAAAAAAGAAAGAAATACACTTACAAAAAATAAATGAGATCCCACCAAAAACATTAAATGTAAAAAAATGCCAAGTCTCTCGATGCAGTCTTTCCATCGTAAAAAGTTTTGAGATCTCATAGAAGCCAAGTCCTATTCAAAATATTTTGTAGTTATAAATCAACATTTAGTAATTGTATCAATAGTTTTCTTTATATTATAATTATAGTGACTTGGCAATGAGCACAAATTAGAAGCTGCTTGATGCCTGGAATTATGTGCAAATGTTACTGACGAGACCAGTGATCAGATTATTTGTTATGTGTGAATCATGATGGTCACTACCGACTACATGCTCCAATACAATAATTAAGAATACCTTACGGGCCATCGCTTTATGAAAGTAAATGAATCGAGAGTACACTAAGACTGACTGCCGTTGCCGAAATTCGGTTGGGACGACACGGATAAACCAAAAGAAAATTAATTTTGTGATATTAATGTTTACGCATGCGGTGTGTGTAACTTTCAACTCCTACAAATATGCCGTTTTATTTGTTTCTTCTTGTGCTCATTGCCAAGTCACTATAATTATAATATAAAGAAAACTATTGATACAATTACTAAATGTTGATTTATAACTACAAAATATTTTGAATAGGACTTGGCTTCTATGAGATCTCAAAACTTTTTACGATGGAAAGACTGCATCGAGAGACTTGGCATTTTTTTACATTTAATGTTTTTGGTGGGATATAATTATCAAGAATAAAGTATTAATAGGAAAAAATACATAGGTTTAAGGCAAAATAATTCGCTAAACCAAAAAACAAACTGATTGTTTTTTTGGTATAACTCACCTCTTTATCCGCTTGATTATCACTGCTAGATGTCAATTCGTAATCATCCAAAGTGACGTCACAGTATGTTCTAGAACAGTGACCAGTGACGTCACACTCAGAAGATTCTTTATCTGCACTGTCAGTAGATCTGCTAAAAGTATAATTTGGAGTCGCTTTGGTGATTGAATCTATTCTGCTTCTTTTATATGGAGATAGAGATGTGTCTGAAATGATGGTAGAATCGTTTTTATTAAAAAATATTTAAAAAATGTTGTTTAACTCACTCACGTAAATTTGCATTGTATTGTAAATATTTGATTCAAATTCTTTTTGTGAAAATGTTTAATGATAATTTTAATATTTTTAATCATTACAGGTTTAGCTATTAGGTATAGGTATTCGTCCATATTGTTTTTACCATACTTTAACAACTCAGGGAAACAATTTGTTCATATAAACATAAACGTAACATCGTGAATAATGTTATTAACCATAGTAAAATAAACTCTATTGATTTTGATGAGACAAGTTTTTAGCTCAAAACCGAAATTACGAAAAAGGGTACACGCTTTTTTGGGGTTTCGTAATTTCGGGTTTGTGCTGTTTTGGTAATATTTAAACCATTTTCAAAGACTTAGTATTGTTAACAAAATCGGTACATATTTCTATTTGTTGAAATAACACACAAATGCTCCATTATTGTATTGTAGTGTTACCTTAAACCCGATTGTCGGTTGCTGTCTTATCCCGGAACTAAAGCTTCCTTTCGTTACTAAATCCGGAAATTAAAAGTGGAAAGATAGCAAATAGCGATACAGTTTAATGGGAATTTTCCGTCTTTGCTTAAAGGAGTTTTCTAAAGGGTTCATTAGGAAAGATATTGTTTGATTAATTGCTACGAAATTAATGGTTTTGGCTATTTGCTGTTATATGAATCGGTTTACTTTTGACACGATCCGGTAACTTTAATAATATGTTATTCTTTTAGTCGACAGAAAAATCTGTTTACTACGTCAGTCAGATTTCCAAAACAAATTAAATAAATATTTTTTTCTTTTATCTCTTAAACAAAAATTTTATGGGACAGTGCTTCCAACCCCGAATCTCTTCTTACTACCGAATAACAATAACAGCCCAATAGATTCCATCATCTTAAGTGGTTTTAATCTTTCTTCCTTTGAATGATGTGATAAAATAAAAAATATGTAGATATTCAATATTTTTTGTGAATTTCTCTGACGGACTAAACCGATTTATATAATTAGACTAGCTGTTGCCCGAGACTTCGTTGCCGTGGGTAGAAGAAGATATAAGTTATAATTTATACCCGTCCTGTATTTTTTACATTTTCCATTGTATCTTCGCTCCTATTAGTCGCAGCGTGATGGTTTATAGCCTAAAGCCTTCCTCGGTTAATGGTCTATTCAACACAAAAAGAATTTTTCAATTTGGACCAGTAGTTCCTGAGATTAGCGCGTTCAAACAAACAAACAAACAAACTCTTCAGCTTTATATATTAGTATAGAAGTATAGATATAGATTAAGACAAATTCCCTATGGTTATTTATCTAGGTCTGCTTACCGAGTTCGTATGTGGCTTGTCGTCTCATTCCGTCTGGAGATGTAACCGATTCAGAAGAATCAGTTTCAGAGGAACCTAGAACAGAAAATGATAGACACAGGCAAATGCAATGGTTTTGTATAAGTAAGATAGTTAATTTGTGTGGTAAAACTTTCTAATGCATTTGCGAATCCTTTTTTATTCAGGTGGCGAGTTTTTTAGCGGCCATATTAAGTAAGTATCTTTGTAAAACTAATGCAATAGCGATAGGTTTGATTTCTTCAGTTATCTGTTAGTAATTCTTACAAATGATCAAATCATCCTAACATGTAACAGAATAGAATTCACAGTTTATTTACTTGGAAGAATATTATTGCACTAGGTGTCAGATCTACAGTTTTTTTATAGTCTAGAACCAACATATTACATTATGATATTGCAAACAGCGGTTTAATACCAATACAATTAAATACATATAAAGTCTAATCCTCAAACATAAATTAAAATATCTAATTTTTTCGTTTAAGTATTCATCTATTGAACAATAACATTTTTCATTTATTACCCAAATTAATAATGATTTTATATTATTATACGAATGTTGATGGCGCGGGCGCCTTGCTTCACAAAATACACCATATCGAAACTGAGAAATCTAGTTAGGATATACCTGCAGTAGACTGCACGTAAACGGTATCTATCATTGATATTGGAAGCTGTCATGGCCGACCAGGTAGGTATTGTATTTCGTTGTAACCTAGTTGCAGAAATACGCTCGATAATACCAAGAAAATGAATAGCGATTGTGCTCAGGGAATGAGTGCTCAAAGCGCGTTACGTTACAATGCGTCAAAGAAGGGCTTTTACTCAAATATGTCTAGCCATTTTTATGTTTTGTAACTAATATAATAGGGGTTTTTGACAAAAAAAAATATGTTTAACCCATCAGACAGATTTCAAAAAAATATTGTTTGCTTATTTTTCTTATATCTCGCAAACAAAACCTGAAGCGGCTACAGTGACTTAAAATCTCGTGTGACGTCACTTGCCAGTAAATAACCTGCTGTATGTTATTTTCTATGATTATAGTTGTTTTCATTATTAACACAATTAAAAACTAAACCTAGACTTAATACGTTTCATTTAAAAATAAAACATTGGCCGATCCAAACCTGTAAATTATATTCTATTGATCCTTATCACAAAGCAATAAGGATTATAATCCTAAACCTTTGTTACACATCACTGGCAGACTCTGTACTGCACATTAGTGGTTTGTAACGAGACTTTGTAAAACTCCAACCGGCAATGAATACCGAAATCCGAGTTCCAACGTTCATGTCCAAGTTAAACTTCATTTGTTCTCAGTCGAGAAACTTGGCCAAAGTTTTATGTTATTTTAAATCGGTTAAATGGTTTACTAAGCTATTGGAGCAGAATCGTTGGTAATGTTGAAGTGAGATGGCGTTTTACACTGCGAGCGTTTTGTCTTACTTACACAACGAGAGCTGTCTTAAATTGGGTATTTTTAGTAGTGGGTCAGTTGGTTGTAAAGATTACTGCCGGCTGGTAGTAAGTGTTATGTTCTATCCCGTCATTGTCCCTCCTGTTTTAGAAACTACATCAATCTTTGAAGACTCTTACGAATTGTGCGATCGACAGCTGTTTTGGTTTATCGAGGTTTGTTGAAGAAGGGAAATTTTGCGGAAAGGATTTATGGACGTAAGTATAATTTTAGGACTGTTTAGGCAGGTTAAATTTATTTACTACTGATCATTATTCTTATTTTAGAGGTAACAGAAATATATCATCTATGAAGATCTCAACTGTTTAGCTATAACGGTTCATGAGATGACTGGTGATGGACGAACAGATAGATAAATGGACAGACAACGGAGCCTCACTTACCTTTTGAGTGCGAACCCTAACAATGTTGAATCTGGATCTGTCCCTAAATTGGTCCCTAAACTTTGAGATCTGGCAAGATAAAATCCATGTCGAATTCGGAATTTAATTTTCGCAGAAGAAAATTAAGCGTATAGATTGTTTAATAATCTTTAGGTTTATTGATTAGTCAGATTGAATAGTCTACCTTAATACCGACCAATCACATCATTAATTCAAGAGCTTAGCTCTACTCGATGGACTCAGCATACACACATACACACTCGGACTCGCAAGATAGTACTCACTTATGTAACATTAACAGATATAAATAAATTATTTGGTACAATAGAAGCACAAGAGACTAAATATTCTTATTTAAAATGAATTTCATCAAATACCAATCAGCAGGAACTTAAAAGTGAAACTTTATTGGGTCTCCGTGCAAAGTATTTCGTTACAGTATTAATGAAACACAGTCGCTTTGCGATCAAGCTGACGTTTCCAAAGGACTGTCCTACTATTTTATGTGAAGTAACTATATTAGAACTGTGTTTACATTATCATAATTTGTTGCGTGCAACTTCGTCCGTGTGGTGAGGATTTTTTAATTGTATAAGGTTTTAGTTTAACAGAGTAATTTCTCCCCCGTTTATATAGCATTGGTATAAAATAGGTTGGGCAATGCTACAGCCACAAGCCTCAGGGAAGAATATATTTTATTTATGTTAACTTTATCACTTACTTGTATTAATTGACTGCGGTCTTTTACGTCGCCATATCTCTTCATCCAGTTTATTCACATCTGCAGAAACACATTATATTTATTAGAAAGTTCAAAAGGTAGTTCACTTTATTTGTGCTTAACACTAAACAAAATTCCGAATGAATGTCTAAATAAAATATTAAGGTAAGTACGTTTTAAAGTGTCAGGGTGCTTAACTACGTCAATAACTGTTTTTTATGGCGACGGTATTGCGCAAAGTAATCTGACAGGCGTTAGGCAGTGTAGGTTTACACATTTAACTAGATTAATAGATTTTATATTTTACTTAAATGAAGAAATCTATTAGGCATATAAAATTCTCGTGTCACGGTGTACATATTGGGAAGGGCTGAGAATCGGACTGTTTTTTATTCCCTAAACAAATTTTAATGGCAAAACAACGGTTGCTACGCAGCTAGTATAATATACACCGTGATTTTTTAGTCGTCTTACAAAAGCAGCCCAGTTCATGTATCCGACGTAAAATACCCCTAGGCGCGATTTTTTTTTTATCATCAACTAAGATAATAAGTACGAAGAAAAATTAATATACTCTTAAAAATTATAAAAACGCCGCCGAGGCGCCGAGGGCCCCTCACCGTTGTTACAAAGCTCGGACCGCGCTCGCAACATGTGTTTCTAAAAAACTACAAATTGCATCATAATATTGAATAAAAATTGCATTATTCAAATCTCATAAATACCTATTTTTTTATCATGAACGTGTTCTAGTCATTGGATACATGACGGTGTATAAGTAATAGAACAATAACTTACCTTCGAATAGCTGATGTATACTACATTTATAGAGCTTAGCTGCACCCCCAATGAGGTTGGAAGAGGCTCTAAGCGATAGCCTCTTACGGGGCTCTTCAGCTTCGCTATTAACCAAGGAATCTAGCTCGGTACTAAAAACAAAAGAAATCTACTTAAAGTGTCCTGAGAGCTACTTTATTGAGTAGGTACTGGAAGACCTGTGTCCATTTCGGTTGCCAGAATTTTTTTAGGGTGATATGTGGCATAATTATGACAGTGAGATATATGTTATAGGCCTTCGAAGTAAAATAATTTTCAAAATTGGTTTTCTGACCCCATGGAATGTCACAATTTTTACCTCTCTGTAATATTGAGTAAAGAAGAACTAGTTCAAGTATAATTAGTGAGTTTTCATGATTTAGATCAGAATCAAAAAATGATTATGACGATCTATGACAACAAAGAAGAAAAATATATTTCATATAATTACTGTTATGAGAAAATTAAAATCTATTAATGACTTTAAACTCAAATGATACCGGAATAATGGTAATAAAATCTTAAGAACATGAATGAGACACGCTTAGTTTGAATTAATAAAAAAATACGTTGTACAAACGAATCTCACCATATTTCTGGTAAACTTAAATCTGCAACATTGCCTGTTGTCATGTTATTTGCGCTTTTCCAAACATTTCCCAATTTATCACCGTTCATAACGCTTTTATCATAGAACATAGTTAATAGCAAATTAATTTACGAGAAACTACATTACAAATTTCACAAGAAAAAACGCGGCACAAAATTAAATTACCCACTTTTTAATTAAAGTAGTGGGAAAGCAATGGAATTTAGTATACAGCCTACGTTTTAATAGAGTTTATTTCATTTCGAATTATAATTACGAGTACAATGTAATAAGTACTTTTATTTCACATATTGTTAGCTTAATACAATAGTTATTTTAATAAAAGAAAAAAACCATAAATTAATCAACATTGTTCTGAAATAGTTTTATGAAAATCCAATTTATTTTAAAGTACTGGCCACTTTCTATGAATACAATTTTGATACGCCATTTGATTTTGGTTTATTTTTCATTGCTTTATTTTTTCTACCTTAGGCTTTGTTATTCAACCAGTTAATAAAAATCATTTTTCTACAATATCTTATTGTAACGGATAACAAATACAAAGACAAGTTTTACTACATAAAAATAGTTAGTATAAAAATATTTATATTTTCAGCAAAAGAAACTAAATATAATTGTTAGATATAATTTATTTTATACCCAGTAAACGTGTACGGCATGAAATATAAAAGGTTTTTTTTCATATTTAATGTTTGAGCATACTTTTATTTTATTATCTGTAGTAAATAAAAAGCGCGGCATTTTTCTTGTTTTGCCTTGTGTTTAAATTGAGATGACGACTTTGTAGTAATATATTTATTATTCCTATATTTACATAGTTATGGTACTTGATATTAATGGTATGTTGGCAACTTATACAATAGTATGTTATTCAATGCTCTTAACAAGTCCTTTTAAAGTTTATTTTATGCGGATGTGGAAGCAAGACACTGTTGCGAGTAGTTTTGTGTGTTGTCTCGCTCCCACTTATGCCTTCTTGCTTTAGGCTAGCTCATGGTATAGGGGATCACTTGGAAATGTCAGTTTATTTATGGCATACATTAAATGCAGTTACAGTTCACTCAGTAGGGGATACTTAACACATGTTAAAGATTTATTTTTATTGTTGCCGTACATTCAGCCGCCATTGCCGCGGTATGTTGTTAGACTGTTAGTGCTATGTGCTAAACAAACTCTGTTAATAACGCTTCAGAATGGAAATAAGCAGCTTTTTCCTAGAAGCGTTTAGATTTTTTTTTAATTTGGTCCTTTCGAAAAATCTTGACTACTTTTTTTATAAATTTTCTGAGAACTGATTTTGATGTTCAGGAATACTTACTTATCTATAGACTATATTCCATTTGATGCGTACTTAGAAAGGTACGAACTTGGTCGAAATAAATCAGTGGTACTTTTGATTTGGTGTTCTTTAAGTACACCTCTAATTTTGAAACTGAGTTTTTTACAAAAAGAGTACCAGGGTTTTTACCTTTTTAATTACCTAAAGAAATGCAGTATTAATAGTTTGGGTCCGTGGGTCGTCTTAGAAGCGAATTTGTCTATTTCTTTTTGTTTTCAGCGTAATTTATAAAACATTATTTAAAGATTTGATGTATTTTTAAAAAAATATTTAATTGCAGTTTGAAAGCATTAAGCTATCTCTGGGCGAAGTTA
This sequence comes from Trichoplusia ni, assembly GCF_003590095.1. Classification (NCBI taxonomy): domain Eukaryota; kingdom Metazoa; phylum Arthropoda; class Insecta; order Lepidoptera; family Noctuidae; genus Trichoplusia; species Trichoplusia ni. The sequence goes on along the minus strand of NC_039495.1, from coordinate 8,075,404 downwards.
TTTTGCAGTGTAGAGCAAAATATTTCATTTTCAGCGAATAACGAAATACAAAGCATGATTTATACCTAATTCCCATTAAAACTATCCAATTCAATTAGTCTTAGCTGGAAGCTTCAATAAATATTGTTCCAGATTGAATCTAGAATAAATAGTTGTCTATTAGTGTCTAGAGTGCAGACTCAGAGCAAGCAGAGCTAAGGAGCGAATACTACCTCTTAAAGTTATATTCTCACTAGCTTTTCGCCCGCGGCTTCGTCCACGTCGAGGTCGGTTATATCGCGTTTCCAAGAGAACTCTTCAAAAGTCCGGGATAAAAACTATCCTATTTTCTTTCTCAAATTCAACTCTATCTTTGTACCAATATTCATTAAAATCAGTTCAGTGGTTTAGACGTGAAAGCGTAACAGACAGACAGACAGACAGAGTTACTTTCGCATTTGTAATATTAGTAGGGATTGTGTGAAGGAGTCGGCGGTATTCTTTGTGTAGTTCGCTGTCTTGCTTCCACAAATGCTTTATAATTATTCAAGGTGGTAGTAGAAAGACGATCGATTTATACCTAGTTACATAGTTAATATAATCCTTTTCGCAGTATTCAACCACATCTAACAAGTTTGCTACACTATGAAAGTAGAAAATCTGTTATTTATTAATATTTATATCGATTATTTTCTGATAAGATTTAACATTAACAAATTGCAAAATTAATTGTCGTTAAAATGAGTAGCTGGGCTTTATAAGAATAAACTAAATAAAATTGTTCTTGTGTTTTTAATATTGCATCTTTCCTTTGTTTTTGTTTTTTTAATTTTCTACCTTCTATTTCTTGTCTCTCTATTTTCTTTCTTCGTAACACGTCACGTAAAACCAACGTGAAACATTTGATACAAAATACATTTCCGCGATAGATTTCCTGTCGCCAACAATTCTTGTAGAGAAACGAAAATTTCTCGCCGACAAGTAGCTACCCAAATGTAGGTATATTTGTAAGGGCAATACAATACAGTATATTGCACTGATAAAATATGCTGATAGTGCGTTTCTTTTAAGTAGGTTATGGGTTTTATAAATTCCTAGTTGTCGCTCGCGGTTTCGCCTATTAATACTTACCAGCATATTTCTTAAACGGAGTCGGATAAGTTATCCGAGAAGTCGGGTCCCTAAAAAGCAAATTTCATCGAAATCAATCCAGCCGTTTGGGCGTGAAGAGTTAACAAACGCACATACATAGAACCCAACTCGCATTTATAATTTGTTAGGCAGAAATAAGACTTTCAGGTCATCTGTAGTGTTGATGTAGTGTTTGTAGTGTAATTAGAATTATGCCGTCTTGCGGATGATTTGAAGGAACAGGTTTCAAACGATATGGAGACCTCCTGTCACCACCGATGTTATCAAAGTAATTTACCGCAACTAATACTTACAACTATCTGGTTTCATTGTGAGCAAGAAACAAGACACCGTCTTACACGGCGAAGATAGGTCTCTCTCTTACACCAAGCCATTTTTTTTGAGAATTCGTGGACTCGTGGTAGAGGCCGTGCCGTGGCAAAAATAATGAAAACTAGATAATAACGAAAGCAATTAGAACAAAGTGAAACCGGACATCCAATCGAGTATTCTCCTAAAATAAGAATGTTCCACGCGTGGAAGTAAGACAGCGCAATACACGTCCTATCATTGCATCTCTATCCCACACCTACGATAATTTTACTTTACTCTCCTAAAGTAACTATGTTCGAGTTGTGGAAGCGGGACAGCACACTACACGCCGTATCATTGCATCTCTCTCCCACTACCTCAATAAGAGAGAGATATAGTAGTACGTCCCCAGGTAGTAATTAGTTCAACAAATTGAATCTGACAAACGGTTTGCGTCATAATTATGAATATGAGGAGTTGGAGCAGTAATTACGGTGATCAATCCTGTTGTCAGATGCTGGCGCTCATCCGGCAACACAATCTTATCAGGGGGCATTCACCCCGGTGTGCTTGTGTGTTAGGGTGAGCACAGATTAGAGTTGGCGCGCGATTGTGAGGTGTTTTGTGAATGGCGTGGTAAGATGGCGATTGGTAATTGATATTTTTTTGTTCATTGGTTTACTTTGAAATAAAACTACTTTTACGGATTTTATCGCGGTTTAATTTTAAATTTTAGTTCCCAACGTTTCGACACCTTTGCAGGTATCATGGTCACGGGCCATTGTCAGGTGTGTTGACACCTTTATTTTTAAATTCGGATTGTATTGTTTTTGATAGTTTTTCTAAATAAAAAGTATGTAGTTGGTAAGGACAAACACACTAATCTTATTTTGTTGATTTAGAATAGTACCTTTATCAACAATTATTTCTGGACTGTTGCACTTGAAAAGACGATGAACTGCTGAGATCCAACAGACAAATTATGAAGATAGTTTCATTGGACATTTTACCAAATTAAAATGTTTAAACATGTATTTCTAATGATAAATAATATTTATAAGTATGTAGTAAAAAAAAAAACTACGAAACAAAATTAAATCACTTCCAAACCAAAAAAATGACGTGATAAAACCGCGCGTTTTGCCCGCGTCTGAAGAGGCGTCTTGCGGCCGTAAATTCGGCGGCGCGCCATCTCATACCTCCCCCGTGTGCCGGACCGGGAGGACGTATCGCGCGCCCGTCGACACGACACGCGGATTGTGTGACTGTGATTTTGTGAAACGAAATGTAAGTTTACCTTTATTTAATACTGAAATTAGTTATACGTTTATTTTTTAAATAGGGGAATAGAGAGTTGGTTAAAATAATAATTAAGCAATTTTAAATTCGGAAAGTTTTTCTTTTTTTTATTGAACAATCGAATATTTTAAGCCGTGTTATTTCAGTTTTTAAAAATCAAATCTATGGTTGTTACTTTTTTAAAGTATAAATTGTATGTAAGTTAGACTTTTTAATTACTAGACAAACTTAATTGATAGTTTTGTGTTTAGGTTTCAATATTTAATTTATGTTTAGACCTGTAGAAAGCTAATTAAAATACACAAAGTAATCCTATTTAGGTATTCAGCAATAAATGTTTAAAATTAACCTTACCAGATCGACAAAGACCTTTTTTCAGTTGCTAGGTATATCACTTGACCTATGGTATTTTTAGACCCTTTATTAATGGGGTCGTATATTAGTAAGGCTTTTTACTTAATTAATTTAATTAAAAGGGATGGCCACAAGAATATAAAGCTACAATTAGGTCTCTTTTCTCATTAACTTTTTTTTAAAACAGCGTTCGGTTTTTTTTTTCAGAATCCATTCCTCTACACTTTTTAAAAGTCATTTTTGAGTGCGGTTTATAAAAACTGGAATTCGAAGTTCTAATTAAGAACCGATACGATATTTTCTAGCTAGTTTTATTTATAAATAATAGACTAAAACAACCGAGAGCTATCTCAGCGGTCTGAAGTGCACTCTTACTTAGAAACTCGCGTTCATTAGTTTAAACAAGAACGAGCTTTTTCAACTTTTTCATTATTCTAAGCCGGTTTAGTATTAGTTGTTTTGAAGCATTTTTTTTCTCTAACTTATTTTTCACATCCATGATAGCTTTGTTTCAAATAAGGCTTTGAATGAAAAAAATCGAAATTATAATCAAACCTTTTTTTCCAGCTGTGAGACATTTGCAGACTCATATTTTTATTTTCATCAATCGAATAACGATTTAATTTGACTTAAATTATAAATAAACTTATTATGCACATAAAAACGAAATATAAAAAAAATAAGGCTCTTTCTTCCATTAAAAAAAGTCTCTCATAATAACAATTCAAAATAACATTCTTAATTCAATTTCAAATTAGTAAGAAGCACAAGTGACGTCATTATACCGTTCTTTCATCCAGCAGAGCGTTGGGTTAGCCAAAGTATTGAAGTCAAAGCCAGGAGTCAAAGGCTACGCTTGTTAGGAACGCAGGACGCAAAACGTTTGACTGCCTTTCATATTGACGACGAAACTTAAAGAAATTGATTGAGACTTATAAATACGCGCTCAATTTTGATTTTCGAAATGAATTTGTTATTTATTATTTAAACTGGTCGGTTTTAGATGGCTGAATGTAATAGTACCAATATTATGTTTTTTTTTTTGTAATTTTAAACTGATGAATTAAGTAGTTGCGAAATAAATATTTGGGTGAAAATCTGTAGAAATCATAAACATTTTGGTTTAATTATCGCCTTAATTTATCATCGAATTTGTATTTTGAATACCTGTCACTTGCACTTAAAATCGTTTTAAATATAAATGACTGGGGTTTCGTTGTTTTGTATTTCGTCTTAATTTTAAACGACCTTATTTCTCAAATATTTTCTCTAGAGGTTTTCATTAATTTCGTTCTCCGATATCAATCTGATTGTGTGCTTAATATTTTATTATAAACGGCTTGTTTTGATTCAACTGACAGATTTCATCGAGATCGGAATATTGTAGACTTTTTACTATCTACGTACTTTAATCAATTCTGGAGAAATTTCTTAAACTGAAATTGCTTGTCTGAATATTATTTTTTCTCAGAAGTGCATATTAAAACAAGACGCTTCTATTCAGTGAAATCATTGCATCTAAAAAGGGAATTAACAGAGAACCATAGTCTTATTCCAATAAAGTAACTTGCGTCAACACCCGAAAAAAAAAACAACACAACATGGCCGCTCGGATTGTCCAAATAGTTCCGCATTCAAAACTGAAAGCCGCTTCATTTTTCTAAAATTCAAGCACAATGCCGCCTCTTTACAGAACAATAGACAACCGGACAAACAAAAGGTGTCAGCGCGGGGTTTTTACCTTTCTTTAGTAATAGCAATGACTAGACAGTACCGCGTTGTGCCCGGCGTGGGAGGGCCGTGTCGCCCTTTCTAAATAATTGTTCGGTTATCAAATGCTTGTGTTGTTGGCATGAATTAGTTGTAACAATGTATTCATGTCTTTTGTTGGTTTGTTTGTTTATTTTTATAGGGTTTATGAGGCTCTTGAGTTCCAAGATGTTTTGGATACCACGGTTGAATGTTTAATAATTATATTGTGTATGAAAAAAGCTAAAAAAAAGAAATACTTCAGTCTCTTCTGGAAAAAAAATATTTTCAAGGTCAGATCAGTCGATACTTACTTTTTTTCGAAGAGTCTTTAATTTATACACACAGATGATCTATTAAACTTTGATCCCAAACTGTACTGTTACTCGTCGTAACCTTCCCTTAAAAAAATTAAAGTAATACGGCTAAGTTTTTTTTTACCACTGATTAATAATAGTGGTATAAATAAGCACGGGAATGGAAAGTTCTAATTTTCCCGCCTTCATTCATTACAAGTCCGTAACCAAACTAAGATAATAAAACGTTTTCCTGACATTATGTACTGACATTAATAAAACAAAATGGCAACGACCTTTTATCATTCAGTATATTTATATCTGACCTTTGAAATAAATAAATTTATGTTATATATTTATTAACCTTAGAAAATTGCTGTTTTCATCATGTTTGATGTTTGGGGTTAATTTTGTGCTTTCGAGTGCGCAATTAAAATACATAATTTATGGGATTATATTGTAATTGCGGCTTTTTATCAAACCTCTTTTATTCGGGACTATTTGCTGGTGTTTTTCCCAAGGTAATGTCGACTTCAGTTCTTTTCTTAGTCGATTCAGCTGAGATAGTATTTCGAGCGCCTGCCTAGGCATAGCCTATCTGGATATTACAATAGGTTTAGTATTAGTCTTATAATGAGAATGTTAGAATATAAACTATTAAAAGACTAGCTTCGAATCGCGTGTAGGTTTTGTTAAATCTTATTTTAGATTCTGATTATTTTGTTTATTAAGATGGCAACAGAAATATATCATCTCTTACAATTTTTATATCGAGCTTAAACGGTTCAGCCAGATAAAAGACATATAGACAGCGAAATCTTAAGAATAGTTATTTATATTAATATATTAAACTCGATTGTCGTGTAGGTTTTGCTAAACCTCATTTTAGATTCTTATTATTTTTATCTTAACCTTGTTCTATTTTAACCTATTATCTAAAGTACCTTAAAAATATACAATAAGAAAAAACTGAGTCACCGTATTCCACTTCAATCCCCGTAAAGTTACGAGCAAAGCTTACCAAGAACCATGAACTAACAACTGTCCGGTTTCGTCTAACTTAATTTGACATTTCGTTGGCAGAGCCGTAGAGCAACCCTCAAAGTTTCAGAAGACGTGCAACTGCCTGATAAAGGTAAAAGAGGAAAAAGTACACATTGATTTGGATACATTTGTAAAACTATCTTCGTTGGTAGCGAAGTGGTTCAAGTCGCCACGACGTTTCTGGTTCAATCAGCGATCCGCGTAGGACAAGCGTTTGTGTGATCTATGAATGCTTGTTCTGAGTCTGGGTGTCTTTGTGCATGTGGCGTGAATGTTTGTGAAAAACCGCGCGATACAAGGAATTAAATTGAATATTTTTTTAAGGAAGTTGTAAAAAAAGTACAACGGTATGGTAAGGTTTTAGCATTGATATTGGCCCACGTTGGGATGGAACCTAGACTTCGTTCATACGAAACCATATATCCAACTTCAAGACCACCACGACACACTATATTTCAGAGATTACTCTGATAGCATTTTAAGGTTCTTTTTTTATTTCTACGTAAAAATTAATAAAATGTGACGTAAAATATGATAGAGTTGCAAAACTCAACACAGAAATGTGTTAAATAAAGTTCTGTTCCAAAAAAGTTCATTAAAAGAAAAAACATTGTTTTTCAACGGTTTATAAAGTCATTAATTTACTGGATAACATTTTTCTTCTAAAAAAATGCTATAGTCTATTAAGTACCTACTACAAAATAGACACGTTGATAGTCAACAATTTTTTTATGACCAGAAAATATCACAAACAGAATCTAAACTTGAAAAATAAATAATAAGTATAATTAAGTACTTAAAGTATAACAAGGTTTTATCTCTTCGCAAATATTCAGACCCTTTATGAAAGTACTTCATATGAGCAAAGAGAGACAGATTAATGACACCACTAACAAGGCATTAGGTTTACAAAATTGTTTAATGTTACTTTAAGACGAATGTATTATGTGGATAATCCTCATTTTGTACATGTATGACGGTTGTATGAGAGTATTATTTCAAAGCTTTTAAACATGTTTGGAGTGTTTGGTATTCTAGTTTAGAACTTAGAAGTTTAGACAGACTTGTATTATTAATACAAAAAAACTGGTATGCTTTTTTTTATCATTTTTGAATGTGTGTACTATGCTTAGTTTGTATATATGGATGTTTGTTCCTCTTTCACGCAAAATCACTAAACGGATTTAGACGAAACTTGGTACACAGATAGTTTATAACCATGATTAGACACAAAGGATAGATTTTATCCCGATTTATCATTTAAGATTTAGAACGGGCGAGTCTGGCCATGTCTATCATATGACATCACAATATAATGAAGTTTCTGTCCATTAATGAAAAAACTTAAATATAATAATAATTTAATTTTTTTCTAAAATGAACAAAAAATCCATAATTATCTAGTCATTATAGGTCAAGTACTTTCCTAGATATAAATTCCAGGTCGTAATAGACGATCTAATATAAAAAAGAATGTTGGGACTAATGCAATGCGCTTGGAATATCTGCTTTTAATTCTGTTAATGCACTCGAGGTTTGCGAACGTTTAGAAAGTACAAACAACTGTTAGATAATGCGTTTTTGTTTTGTATTGACATTGTAAGGTGGTATCACAATTTGGTTGGATATTTAGAAGCTAGGCTTAACTAGAAGATTAATTTGCAAAGTTTTGGTCGGAACAAAAGGTTTTATAAATCTTTTAAGAGTTTAAATTGTTTATTTTTTATGAATAGGTACTTAAGAAACGTGCTTATTCAACTAAAGTAGCAACTGCTATGAATAAAACACATGACGACCGTTTTTTGGTATTTTTTTTGTTTCGTGGGTCACACAAAGGGATTGAACTCGCTAGACGTCGCGCTCAGTGTGTTTGGCTTGCTAGCCTCAACCACTCGGCTATCCGTGCAGTCAATGGACAGAACGACTAGGCTATCATTGACAAAGTTGCCGTTACTCTTAATCTGATTCTTAAATATATAGTTTTCAGACTGGACTATCATATACTCGTAAGAAGGTGCACTAGACTGCGCGTATAATTATGGGCTTTCAGTTTTATTACTAAGACACCCTTTTTAAAATAAAGATGTTGCAGAGCGCTACTCTTTGGCTATAAAAATAGTTTTTCCACCCAAGATGAAAATATCTCGGTATTTTAAGAGAATATTTATGAGAAATATTAAAATATTCTAGACTTGAATTGTTTGCAGACTTCGTCGGACGATAATCGAGTGGTTTGCCCTAAATTTAGCTTTAGTTTTAAAGCAATGTTTATCTTGATATTATTTTAAAGAGTTACTCAGTTTATATTATGTTAGAAATCATTTGGTAATATCGAGTATACAAAAATCTAATTTTAAACCTACGTTAGACTCGTGAAGTGAGGTTCCGTTAAGATAGGCTAAAGATAAATAAAGTTGTAAAAGAAATTGGTTACCTATCAAATTCATGACCATTCCAATCGCTGCTTTACCTCGATTTTGATTACTGTCAATTCAATTCACATTGAATTAAATCATATACATATTAAAATCTTTAATCTTGCAAAGCTGGAACTTATATTCAAATCATAAATCAAAGTTCATTCACTTAAGAAGAAAAATCGTTCATTAATAGATAAATACATTTAAAATAAACTGGGTTGTTTATCTTAGGGCAGAGGTTAAAGATACGCCATTGTATTGAAGTAATTGTGTTGCGACAGTTTCTTAGGCCGTTGATAGCAAAAGGGCCCGTTATAATGAAATATCGACGTCATTCGTTACTTTGTAGGTTTGCTTGGTTCAAGTAGAGATGGGTGCAAGATTATTAAGTAAACGAACGAAAGTAATATACCTATGTAGCTATGATCTGAACAAATATTGTTAGGAATTGACTTTGTGACTGAACGAGTTCGATTGTCGCAAAGGAAAGTTTTTGTGTTATTCATGATGGCTTGTTCTATGTCTATATTACGTCATAGTATAAATGTTTGTGAAATCCCCCGCGAGTAAAGTAACGTTAATTATAATTTAGTAATTAGTAAGACTTAAGAGAACTATCACAGCAGTTTTGTATCGATCATATTTGTGAATATTTAAAATATGTAAAGAGTATTGTTTACATTTTGTGCGATAGCAGCAAGTCATTAAGGAAGTTAGCAAGCCAATAATATTATAGTTGAGGTGCTTTTTTGTTTATCTACGAGCTCCTACTCCTGGAGAAGATTAAGATGAACGAAAATTATTACATAGGAACCTATAAGTACGACGTTTATGTTATAAAACCTACAAGCTAAATAAATATAATGATTTAAGTTTTATTCAAACTTTATTCGATTTGCACCAAAAGTATAAATCATCATCATCGGCCTAGCCTTTTCCCAACTATGTTGGGGTCGGCTACCAGTCCAACCGGTTTCAGCTGAGTACCAGTGTTTTACAAGGAGCGTCTGCCTATCTGACCTCCTCAACCCAGTTACCTGGGCAACACGATACCCCTTGGTTAGACTGGTTGTCAAACTTTTTCAAGCTTCTGACTACCCGTGACGACTGTCAAAGATGTAGGAATAACAGCCGGGACCCACAATTTACCAAAAGTATAAATACCTAATAAAATTACAGCCCTCGGATATAAATCAAATAGATTTATCTATTTAATACCGATTTCAATCACGCTAATCTACCAAAATCGTGACGTCACTATAATATCCACATCATGAATATAAAACAGGATTACCGCGATTTAATTGAAAATAATATGAAAATGAATGCAATAATCACGTTTTTAGTGGCAATGGTAATCCATAGGTATCCAGTACATTGCGTCCGTTGAATCCCGCCTAAATTACGCTCGCAATATCGAACTATGCCCGGTAATATCCAGCAAGTACTTAAAGCTACCGTGCTGATATATCGATACATTGGTAATACCGATTACATATCGAGTAATCAAATGAATCGATACTCGCTATCCGATGGAATACACCTTTTGAATTCAATGTAGTGAATGTTTGGTTTTTGATTCGTTATGAAAAAGATGTATGGAATGATTTTAGTGATAGGTATGTATGTTTGTCGGTTGGTATATGTTTTTTTTTGTATCAGTTTTTCACTGTACCATTATTGTTTGTGGCAACATAGCTGTATAATTAATGAGCTTATTATGATGGGGGTTTTGTACTTCAAAACAGCCCCAATAAGAAAGCGTCGTTGCTAAAATATTTAACATCAATAAATAAACACTCAAATGTATGAAACAGTCATTTTATGTTAAAAGTCACGTGACTATCCCGCAAACATAAATTGACCAAATAACAGTGAATGAAACTTACGCGTGTCGTCACAATTGAGTATAAATTTTACCATATCGTTACGTCACAAGCCCCCTTTCCTAAACTTTAAAGCAGTTAATCTTTGTCAATTCTAGTTTCTCTGAAAAGGGAAAAAATACGTGTCTCATACTTTTCATTTATCTAACTGAGGGACTAATGAGATTTTTTCTTTTTATACCTAGTCGTCATCCCTATTGCCATCTTTCAACTCCGTAATTTGTATTGACGTTAACGTTTTATGAAAACTTAACTGGTCTTTAGAAACCTGATATAATAAAATTGTAATAGCTATCGTTCATACTCTACAATTGAAGTCTGTTTATAACAGTAACAATTTCAACATACATTTTGTATTACCGCTGTAATTAATCCAATTCGTTGAGAGTCATATTAAAAGCTGTCTGCATTCTCCTGATATGAAGACTCTTGTTTAAATATAATAATTCATTTTAAAGAATTAATTACAGGCCAGTGAACTGGAAAGGTAATTACATCGAATGTGCGGTCGCTTCTTTATATGCCAGTCGATATTTAACTTAATAATATTGACATTACATTAATCAAATGAATTGAATTGATATTTTTCGGGAGAACTTCAATCCAATTTCGATCATGAAAGCTGTAAAAAGTATTCTTACTCCCACGCGTACACTTTTTGTTTATTCTCTTAAATGTTTTAAATTTAGAATAACGTTTTTGGTGTTTCTAATTCGAAGCAGTGTTCTGAAATCAAATCTACGTTTGCTCAGTTGTTTTAAAAATAGAATCATTCTATCTGGATACAACGGTTTTGTCAGGATGTATGTTATCCTATCAAGCGTGTTGCCCTGTGAAAGACTAGACGGAATTTGATTTTTGTCCTCCGCGTTTTGGTATCGGTGCGTGGCAATGCACAATGCTTCATGCACCGAGAATTTATAATGCTTTAACATTTTTTCGGTGGCGTCTGTCCAGCTGTCGATCTCTCTTTTGATGGGTGGTTTTATCCACATGGGTAAGTCAACGCTATTGCTGATAGAGTACCGCTGTGGATTTAGATAGGCCGAATTGATAGTTTGAAATATTTTTCATAATGATAAGTTAGAGAATTCTAGCTGTCCCGGCGAACTACGTACCGCCTAACAGTCGAAGATCACAGTGGAGACAAAATATTAAGGGTGGACAACCCTTATCACTTAGGGTTATGAAAAATAGATAGTAGTCGATTCTGAGACCTACTTACTGGATACACATATAAAGTTTGGTAAAAATTGGTAAAGCCGTTTTGGAGGAGTACGGTAACTAACATTGTAACACGGGAATTTAAAATATTAGATAGGAGATCTACAAATAAGAAGTAATAGTAAGTAAAAAAATAGTTGTAGGCATCATGATTCCCTGTGATCATAGCACATTTTGAACAGTTCAAGAAAAGTCTATATGAAAAAAATCTCTTTCAAAACGTTTCAACCAATGTATATCATGAAAAGGACTTTTACAACTATGAGGTACTTATTCTTAAAGAAAAACTCGGTATGAAAGAAAAAGGAAAATGCGTGCTATAATGGAGGTCCACCTATATATTCTCGTAATCCGCGAGCAAATACAGCTGGGAACCTCATTTAAGAGGCTTAACCAGGACATAGTTATATTATATACATATATCAGTACAGTCAGCAACAAAAGTCTATTCACTTTTAGGTATATAAGGTTAGGTAATATAATGAAGTATAATTGCCAAGTATTGGGATCGAAAAACAAAAAAGCTTAAAGAAGAATGAAGTTACTGAACAAAAATATGATATACAAATAGGTACACTAGTAGTTGTCAGCAGATCTGCCTGTTTTAAGTCAAAATTGATCCTAACAGAACATAAAATTGGGATGTGTCAATCCAGGTTATAAACTAATTGTGTACCAAATTTCGTTGAAATACGTTTAGTGGTTTTTGCGTGCATTTTAGTGGGATGTTATCAAGTATTTTTCAGGTATTGAAAGTCCCTCTGGCTTATTAAAATAATTCTATTGTTACTGCACATGTGGAAGGAAGGCGGCGCTCTATGCTACGTAGTACGCTATATCGCTTTCACGACTGCAAATAATAGATATAACTGTTAATACTGTTAACATTATATTACTTTAATTAGTAGCGGGTTCCTAGCTTTTCATCGACTTTTCTTGCTGTCTGTACCGATAGGACGGTATAGAGGAGGTGGTCAACTGGCAAGACGTGGTTCAAATGGGTTCTGCATTTTATCGAAGGTGATTGACCTAAAGTACGAAACCCGTAAGGATATGGGTTTGTAAGTGGGGATATGAAGGTTTTTGGATATAGAATTGGGGAAACTTCATCTGCAGACATCGGTTTTTGTCGTATCCTACACGGACGTCGATTAGGTTTCTACAACCTATATATATTATAACTAGCTTTTCGCCCGCGGCTTCGCCTGCGTTGAGGTCGGTTATATCGCGTTTCCAAGAGAACTCTTCAAAAGTCCGGGATAAAAACTATCCTGTTCTTTCTCAAGGTCAGTTCTATCTTTGTACCAAATTTCATTAAAATCAGTTCAGTGGTTTAGACGTGAAAGCGTAACAGACAGACAGAAAGACATAGTTACTTTCGCATTTACTATATTAGTATTGAAGTAGGGATAGTAGAGATTATAATAGTTTGAAAAAGAAGGTGAGAGTTTGTCAGAATGTTTATGTGTGTGTTTTTGTTACCATTTAATGATAATGCGGCTAGACCCATTTTAAAATAATGTAGATTGGTATGGTGGATGCCTAAACCTAGGGTTCTCAAAGACTACATTTTAAATTTTGTAATCATTCAGTCTGGAAGATACTAATACCTAGGGTTTACACATAAACTACTTTTTTTATTTACATCTCACAAACTCGTGAGAGAACCGAGGGCAAAATCTAATTATTAACACATTAATCAATGAATAACAGTCTTAGAAAAATACGTACCAAACAAATCAACGAAAAGAAAAGTACCTTAAATTACCAATGGTTGCCATGACAACCCTGAATAACGGTAAGGGTCGGGTTGCCGGCACTGAAAGGGGTAAAAAAGCCGCCAATAAACGCAGTTACAGTAATTGCTTTAGTGTTTCCTCCAAACGTGTGTTGGCTTTATATTAAGTAGATTGAGTGTAACGGCTTCCAAGTGTCGTTGTTTCTTTTCATTAGTAGGTACTTGTATAGACTATGTTGAGGTTTCAGGCTTTTCTGGTGTAGGGTTATGGAGGAAAATTGTTGAAACGGAATCGTGTTGTTTAGGTTCTGCTTTGTGGTCTGGTGGCAGGTCGTAGCTCATGAACTGTGATGGTTAAAAAGGTGTTTTTTTAAAGATGATGTATTTCTGTTTCCGGTATTATAAATGCTAATAATAAACATCGGGCTTAAGCAGCAGTTTGTTAGGACCAGCATAGGAAAGTATTTATGAGTCTAAAAATGTCAGATCGCCAAGCCTGTCGTCCATCGTGTGCCTGCATGAGATTGAAATATTCTTGAAATCAGCGACTTAACGACGTTATTGAATTCCTTAGTGTAGGCGTTTTTTGTGTGAACCCCCTCTGAATGTCTAAAGCCAGCAGTAGAGGGTCCGACAGTTCCCTGAGCCATGCCCTCAGCTAAGCTTTAAGGAATTTGCTTTTCACCCAGGAAAACAGGGTATCGGAGGCTTGCTAACCGCGTGTGACGTTTAGATTCTAACACATTGCGACAATGTACCGTTTGGAGTATTGGTGACCCACTGCGCTATCTCCTCAGCATATGGTCACAAAGGTTACTCACACGACGGATAAAAATGTGATTCATTATTGTTTTGTCTTGTTTGATACGTTTAGGTATTTAATGACTTTTTTTTATTCTTTGTCTTTCAAATATGGAGTTGTAAAGAGTACGTTTGTGAAATAATGTTGTTTCTAAAATTAACCTACCCCTACTTATTGTAATTGTCTCTTTGGAAAAAGACGAAAAAACACATTTAATAGGTACATGAACAACGGTGTGGTAATATATATAGCAACTAGCTGTTGCCCGCGACTTCGTCCGCGTGGTTAGAAAATATAATTTATACCTGCCTTCTATCTATCTATCTGCCTTCTATCTATCTTGTAGGATTCAGTCAGCGTTAGCAATGTAAGCGCAAAAAATGTGTTTTTTTACGACCTCACATTAGAAACCACAAAAATTGTAGCCTATTTGTTATACTTATGTATAAGCTATATTGTGGTAAAGTTTCATTCAAGTCCATTGAGTAGTTTTTACGTGAAAGAGTAACAAACATCCATACATCCATACTTACAAACTTTCGCCTTTATAATAGTAGTAGGATGTTGCAAAGTTCAATCCAACTATTTTCTGCCTGTTTTAGTGACTGTAACAGTCAATGCTTAATTTTGTTTTTTTTTTCAATCTTTACTTTTAGTAATTAATGTTATAGCGGCAGAAAAATATCATCTATTCTGTGAAAATTCCAAATGTCTAAGTTTCATGAGATACGGATTGGCTTCGTTTTAACTCTTTGGGAAAGGAATTAAAAAAAAACTGAAATGCTTAAACTTATAACGAAATTTACACAAATATGTTATAGTAACGACATACAATATTATCTTGCTAAGTTAGTAGCTACGTAAAAAAATCTCAAAACTGGTACCTACATATCACTCACAAACTATAACAAGTCACATATAAAAAATACTATTTCGTCTCGTATTTAGTTTAAAAGGTGAAGTCCCTTGAACCAGATTAGTCGGAGACTATTAAGCTCAGCTATTTAAGCTTATCAGCTTCCTAGAAGGCTGAAATCAAGCTATCGATGTAGCAAGACGTGATCTCTTGAATCATGACTCAGTTTCTACGTTATGTACGAAGATAGTGGTAGGTGATAAATATAAATGGCGTTACAGAAGTGGTTAATAGAGTTTTATTACAGGTTTTTTTTTATAAAAAACTACTGTAGTTGTACTACACGTAGTTGGGAAAAATCCTTGTGTCGCGGGTGGGTTTAACGAACATACAAATCACGTAATTCTCTATGTGATTTGGTGCAGACATTAATTCTAGATAATATCTCTCTTTTATACTTTGAGTCGAAGTCTAATGGTGATTTTACACTTGAGTATTTACTTGTCACAGAAAAACGCTCAAATAGTTTAGCGTCACCCTTTAACGAACCAAACCTTCGTCGAGGTTTGCGTGGGTTTTGATGTCTGAACGAATATAAAAATAACGTTATTAAATGTAACAGACAAATGCCCGCCGAGCAATTGCAATTTAAAAACAAACGAGTCCAACAAACAACACACAAAGACACCCAGACTCAGAACAAGCATTAGTGGATCACACAAATGCTTGTCCTACACGGGGATCGAACCCGCGACATGTCGCGAACTATGGGTTTGGCGTGGTGACCTCAACCACTCGACTATCCGTGCAGTCAAAGGTCTATTCTATGGCGTGGGGGTCGACCCAGTAACTACGTGCATACGATTACATACATCGTGACTATGGCTACGTGTTTTTTTCTTCAACATTTACTCTATAAGACTTGTCCTAAGAATTTATATCAGTTGAGAGTTTATCAAGCTGGCGAACAACAAAAACAATAGAATGTATGTGTGATTGAGGGTCAACAGTCAACCTCTCACACTTAGATACTGTAGCGATACTGTTTGTCTTGTAGAGAGGAGAGCCGTAAGAAATCTTTGTAGATATGACTAGGAATAATAAAATGTTACAGTGCAAATAGGAAATGCTCATGATGATTCTCAAATCATAGCATAAAACTAACGTATATAAACAAGATATAAATAAAAAAACACCATTTTAAAATTGGCGGACAGTATTTAAATTCTTTATAATAATGAAATTCTAATAAAATTATGAAAATCTTTCTCATTTTAAAAATCGAACGTTTAAATCAATTAAGCCTATTAAGTCTACTATTTAAGTTAATGGTTTTTTTTTTAATATATCAATGCTTTCCGACTGTAAATTTTAAGGTTAGCATTAGATAAAGATAAAGATATATTTATTTGTAGAAACATATGTAACATTGCTTTTGTACTCTTTTTCGTTTTTAATTATCATCTATTTTATTTTTAATTACCATATTTTTTTGGCGGATCGTTCTGTCGATCGGGGTGAATGGATTTGACAGATCTGTTATAATACCCCGAATACAATATTGAAACCTCAGTCAGATCTGAAATTTGTTCAAAGATATTGTTGTTGAATTTTTTTTTTATTATTTGGCATTTTATAGTCATCCGAAGATTTTATATATCTATACCTATACTTGAAAATTTTATACCACAATTGGGTAAGACACCCAATCGTGGTACAAAATCTTCAAATTTTATTTAAGGATAGATAATAATAATTGTAAATTTGTATAAGACACGACATTTCCTAGTAATCTACCTAGAATGATATATAATAATTACTAATTGTCCGTTATTAAGCAAAAGCAAAAGAAAACTAAACTAACAATTAAATTTGCTAGCAATTACATAAAAAAAAGCAAATGTACCAATGCCCAAACATTTAAAACAATACCGTTCGAAATTCAAATCCCGTAACGCTTATGTCAAACGTATGAAGCTGGGCTTTCCGCGAGAATTTTATTAGGGTGTGTGTCCATTAGGCGAGGCGAGCCCAGTCCGTTATGTAGACACCTTTATGAGTCACGGCTTCAAAGAATAGGTTTTATAGCTCTCCGTTTGCAGTCACTTATGTCAGCCATTAAGATTTGTTAAGTTCGGTTTTGAAGTTACGAGATATTTATTTGTTTCAAAAGTGTAGAAGTGTTTTGTTTTATGATTTCGATTTAATGGTTATTGTCATTTTCGTTAATTGCTGTACTCTCTAGTTGTATTCTATTTTTGAAGTCAGAAGCAAATTGAGTAAAGAAAAAATAATAATAGTAAAATCGTTTTAAAACTGACAATTCTAAAAAAAACGAGTTTTTGTATATAAATGTAGGTACCCAATGACATTGTCATTAGTAAATTATATCATGTGTAATTTAATTAAAATTCCTTAAACGCCTTTTAAAAACCACTACTTTGACTGCTTCCTCTCTCCTAAGATATTGCTGTGCCCGACAGGGTCCACAATGGTTCTGTATTATTATATTTTAAGACCTTCATGTACATTATAAAACGCAATTAATTATTGAGTACTCATTGTATTGAGTATTGACGTGTGTAACGCATCCCACTTTGGTTAAGAATGGTTTACATCTTGACACCAACAAAACCAGACAGTTAAAATTACGCAACCCTCTCCCCACAATGGAATACAATACATAAATAAATTCATCTTAACTTGGTTAACAACCTTTGTCCCTATTAACATACAAATCGTATGCGCATTCTCTCTAATTACTTTTAAAAGTTATAATTGATATATTAATTGTTTTAGAACGGGGTCTTTTGGGTTGTCCATGCAGTATTTTCGTTTTCGTTTATGCTGACCAATTGAAGGAGAGAAAATACTATACACAACTGAAGTTTGTGACTGTGCATAGTACTCTACCAGCTTAACGAATATCGATAAAATTAAATAAAAAATAGTTTTCTAGTAAGTATATTAGAACAATTAGTAGCCAACTTGCGTTTTAAACATTTCTACAATAGTTGACGTCAATAGGTATGACATTAAAATGCATGGAAATGACGTTCCGTCGTCTGACATTCGAGCAATTCTAGAAATGGAATGCTATTTTGCCCTTCAGAGGAGCTGATTTTCGTGACAAAACTTGCTCCCACTTCTGCATGGTCTAAAAATAAGCATGTATATATGTATACTTTTAACACATTGTCTGCTAATAAGGCTTCATGAAACCCAATAAAAGTATAGTTTAGTCAGCCGCCGTTCTCATTAAACAGACCATATATTTTCTCCAATACGTACTTTAGTTAGAAAAAATATCTAGTAATGTCCGGGATTTTATTTGTCAAAAGAACTTGTCACTAAGCGATTTGTTAAGATTACAAAAGGGAAAATCAGCGCAAAAACATCAAATCCCTCACCCTTGGTGATTTGTAGAAAATTCTCCGAATTACTAATAGTGATTGAAAAGCAAGTTAGTAACGTGTCTTGTTGTGGGATTATTGTCGTGGTAATATTTGTTTTAGATAGCTTTGTGAAAATACTACACACTTGTCCATCTTTTAATACATTTGATACTCCTATGGGTCTTAACAGCATCCTCGTACAAAATAATATTTTTTATAAATACCTATGTTATGTACGCGAATTGTCGCTGAAATAAAATATTTTCAAACTTTCCGCATTAAAAGTATTATTATTAATTAAATTTATTTTCCGCATTAATTAAATTTATAAATTTTTTAAATTTATTTTATTTTATTTTTTATTTTATTTTATTTCAATAGGTACAGATACAGATAACAGATTAATATAGTACAAAAAATAAGAAAAGATCTTCATAACAAACTATGAGTGAACCTGAAATCCGATTACAACTGTACACGACACTTATAATAAACAATGCTTCGTTTTACTAAAAATTAAGGTAACCCTTATGACTAATTAAGGTTAAATTACAACTGAACATAAACAATAAGCCGAATAGCGGTAAGTTAACAATTTGGTGGATTACTAAAGTTACATTTTCTTGTAATGAGAGAGAAAAGATTTGAATGCACTTAATTTATCATGAAAAATATCGGTTTGTGAGCAGATAGCGTTATAGTTCTTACACATTCTATGCAATGGGTTATTCTGAGATACATTGTTGTTGCTTGCAGGAACAACAATGTATCTCAGAATCTCTTATAAATTTAATTAAAAATGTTTCTAAGATTAACGCAATTACTTTAAAATTAGATTTATTTTTAATTAAAACAGTATCCATACTATCACTGGCATTTAAATAAGCGTCCAATCTCAGAGAAAAAAACGATACTCAATAGACTCCGTTTGAAAATAGATCGATTTTTATTTTTCACACATCACATTAGTAAACATTCATTTGATTTTTTTTACCATTATTTCCTTTTTTTTCAAACAAACGGGCCGTGTAAACAGCCAAGCATGTACCCAGGCAGACATAATTTGATACTGTATTATTTTTAAATGAACACAAAATGTTTTGTGGGTTTCCTCCCGCGTGTATCACGTTTGGTAGGTACCGGAAGTCATGTTTAATTTGTAATTAGAATTCCGGGCTCTTGTCGTTCTTTGGAATATTTATATGAAATCTTTGAATGTGGAATTTTGGAACGTGAATTCAAATCCTTTATTTCTTTTATTTATTTTTATCATTGGCGTTATTTTGGGCCATGAAACATGTTTTATTCAGAAACGTGGTTTTTAAGTAATCTCGAACATACTAATCGTTTACGGCGGCGTTTTGATATTTTGATAATAAAGCTTCTTAGATGATAGTTTTAGGGCGACAATGGTAAAAACATAATCATTAATTGAAAAGTATTGAAATCTCTGGCCGTCAAAATAGTACAAGTAAATCAAATCATTCGACATGTTAATAAACAAACTGACTAATATAATGGAGAAAACGTTAAGTATTTAGTGGGATAACGTTCTTATCTAACCACCCCCCCCCCTCCCAAGAGAGTCGCGGGCAACTCGAAACACTATCTTCATAACGTATGGTGAACTAGGGACTTCACAATTTCTACTGAATAGGTAAAATTGTATCTATATTGTTACTAAGATATTAATAATATGAAGGCATGTTACACACATCTGTATCTGCATCTTATTTTAAAGTAAAGACGTATTTTAAACATCGTTACTAAACATGGAAATGAATATGTTTAAAACAACAATGAGAAGTTCTTGGCAACTGTTACACTAAGTGAAATATTCACAAAGGTTAAAAAAAAACAATTAAAAAAAACATCAAGAGCTAAATCTTCATGTTGTGTTTTTATCCTGAATTGAATGCCCTTTTTGCTGTCATGAAATACACTTTCTCGAGGCATAACTTTTACAGCTGTTAGTTTTTTTTTAATTATTCGGAAAACAGAAACAAGAGGAACATAACCGAACTTCTCGTATTTGCTGAAAACCAAAGAGACACATAAAGCAGTTAGTCAAATACGAGTTAAGTTAGTTAAAACAAGCTTTATACCAACAAAAATGATTATAACATGGTTTGCAGCAGGATTACGATTGCGGAGTTTGTCAAAACCTCACCACACTGCGGTGATATGCGGTCGTAAATTGTTTTGTACGAATTAAAGCCTTATTTCATTGGATTATGTATGTGTGTGTGTGTCTATTTGAGGTTATTTTGAAGTGGTTAGTAATGACGTAAATTAATAGTAAGGTATAATGATAGGAGATATAAGTATAAGAAAGGATGTGTATGCACGAGGTGCAGTTTTGATTCCAACGCAGGCTTGCAAAGTATCATTGTGGCTTTTTAAAGTTTTTCAATTAAAATCAACTTTTTTATTTTAAATAGTTCTTTTTTGAGGCAGTTTTAAAACGTTCTATTTCCATTCAGTAATGACTCTAGGTGCACGGTTTCAAAATGTCATTCCTCTGGAGAAGAACCATAGAATTCTATAAGTTATATGTACTCTCTTAATAAACTCTATTAAGACCCTGACAAACATAAACTAAGTGAAGGAAAACATCGTGAGGAAACTTGGATTACGAATATTAAAATCTGAGATCGCCAACCCGCGGTGAGCCAGCGTGGTGATCAATGCTCAACTCTTCCACATTCGGGAAGGGACTGCACTCAGGAGTGGGACGTATATAGGCTGTTATTATTATATTTCGTAGGTCGACTGATTAAAACACGAACATCAAAAATTATTCTCCGCCCTCGACTTAAAAACTATTAAATCTCAATCCGCTCAAAAGCATTCCTAACTCCATATAGAACCAATTTATTCACCTGATTAGTTTCAAATCGATCCAAATAACTAATTGCCGTAGTTCGAAATTCACTAAAGCAATAGTTTCAAGGATTAACACGTCAGATCATTAGATGCGCTTAAACTTGTTCCTGGGTTACTTGCACCCAGGTGACGTCAAACTAGACTCAAATGACAAACAGACTGAATCCACTGCGATGACCGTAAACTCTCCAACTAGGACTATTGCCGTCGTGTAAGCGAGACACCGCTATGCTAGTTGTGCACTCTCTCGCTCTTACAATGGGATTTCTCTTAGTAGCTCCAACGTACGGTATGCGTAGGTGCGGGATTTTGCAACTATATCAAACTAGTTATAGCCTGTTAAATATAGTTTGGGTTTTGTGACAGCTGTCAACGGAAACGACGAAGTAACGTTGAATGGGGTGGGTTTTATGATTTATTCTCTTTTTTTTAAGGGCAAGTTTCAAAAAGGAAAGTGCACAAAAATGACACTTATAATACACCTCTTGATCTAAAACACTAGTTAATATTTTAATCAAAATGTGATGAATTACGTATTCAGGTCACACTGAATTAAGAAAAGATATAGATGTGACAGTCGATAAAGTTAAATTATTTTGTAAGAAATATATATTATATCATTTTTATAAAATATAATAATATATACATAATATATATAAAAATATAATATCATTTTTTATATTTTGTACAAGACTAACAAACAGCTACGTCACCAATATATAAAGCCATTTATGTATTTGAACACTCTGTTAAACACATACACGACGTTCTAAATGAACTCCAAATTCAAATTTGACATATCTAATGTCAACGGCTAACACTCCGCCATTTGTCTGAACTATAGAGTAGTAGAGTAGTTAGCATTAAAATTAATCGAGTCACCCAATTCGATTGAATCGATTTCTCTCAGCTTTGAAACTAGTATTCGATCATAGGTAACGTTAGTTGGGAATTGCCGTTTTGGTAATTGGGACGTGTATTGAGAAATTTTGGTTGCCAGTTGCCATTGAGACTGAATGATTGGTGTGTTTATTGGACTAGCTATTGCCCGCGACTTTGTCCGCGTGGTTAGAAGATATAAATGTATACCTGCCTTGTTTCTTCCACATTTATCCTCCATTTATCTTTGCTCCTATTAGTCGCAGCGTGATGGTATATAGCCTAAAACCTTGCTCGATGAATGGTCTATTCAATTCAATTCGAATTTGAACCAATAGTTCCTGAAATTAGCGCGTTTAAACAAACAAACTCTTCAGCTTTATGTATTAGTATAGAGTATAGATTCATGGTATCGAGTAGGCACTTCAAATATTAGGTGCCGAAACTTCTGAGTGGCGCTAATGTGTTGAATATTCCAACTCTCAAAGAAAATGATGTCTTCGATTGAAACAAGTCAACCGTAAAAAGCGAAAGTGGATTCGCTCTTTTAAAGAAAATTACTTAATGAATGGCAAGTTGATGGTTGGGAGAGAGTGAATATAAACTTTATGAGTACCCATCGTAAACTATGAATAGTTATAAGTAGTATTCAGGTATCCAATTTATGACTATAGAAATTCCTTGAATAACTCCATAAGAAGGTTTAATGTATGCTGTAAATTTTAGATTTCAATTGGCCATAATATTTATTAATTAACATTATACTCACGCGTATATATCGCAATTGTCCCATAAGTTTCGGAAACTATTTAGACAATCCCGATAAGGCATGAGTAAATATACGTATGGCGCGGCGTGAGTTTATAAAGAACTTCATCCTGCCTCTCCTTCCTCATGCCTCATATTTTATTGGCTTACGGAAAATACTAGTCAATGAATTGTTTTATTTTGGGAGTAACCCGCTAATAAAATAGGAACTACCTCATGGTTGTTTACTTGCGGTATCATTATGCAAAACAGGATCATACCTTAAAAAGTGAATCAAAATGTTTGCCATGAAAAAATGGGATAATGTTTGATGAATTATTCATGTTCAATACATAGATTATCTTTGATCAGTTTAAAGACTTATTAGTTGTTTTTTTTTCATCAAAATATTTTGTTTTTGTAAGACTGTGCCAGTCACCATCAAGTACAACGTAATTTGATTTTATATACAAAATTAACAAAAGAGGCTTTTATATGCTGTAGTTAATTGTTTTATGCTACACGCCCCTTCGTAAGTATCCCTTACATTGGACAAGCTTTTTTAATATGTACTGTACGATCCAGGCTTACCTCTGACAAAATCGAATACTGTTTCATTCGTATTGAGATCAAGCTGGCAGCTTGGAACTCAACTCTAGCGCCAATTAGTACAGCAGCCCTCGTTGCAACTAAATTCCATCGACAGCTTGCGATGGTGATGACACTGGATCCCCATTCATTTAAGGACAAAATCTAATCAGAACGAAACAAGAAAAGCGTGTCTATTTTTCCCACTTAAAAGATGCTAAATAAAGGATATATGCTTTTAACTACTCTCGCACCTATTTTTATTCCATTTGTATTTCGCCATGGAACATTTCGTTTCATTTCACGCAGGTCATAAATTCAAATCTTCCAAATAAACAGCCTAAACTTGAGTTAAAATCTCATACAACACACATAAGTCAAACTCAAGAACAAGTTGCTATAAGTCTATTACACGTCATTAACCAATTACGTAGTTAAACATGTTACAACATAACTTTGTTTTTCACACCATTTGCTTCAAGATTACACAAAAGCTTTAATGTGGGTGAAATTCAATGTAACAGAGTCGCTGAGTATGATGTGATATGGACTTTTCTTTAATAACTTTCAAAAGACGGATTCGTAACTTGTTAATTTAGTCATGAGTATTCATCGGGATCGCCCGACTAGTTTAGAAAGAAACCGGAGTTATCATGTCAATCATCAGCTGATGCAGCGGTGAGATTGTGAATTGAACTCATGTTCATGATTAAATAGGATTAGTTGGATCCGAAACTAGTCGGGCGATTTGAAAAAAAAACGTGGGTCAACCATTGTGAAACAATTGTGATGATAGAATTGGACCGATTTTTTTACTTTGTCTAGACGTATTTTCGAAAGAAGGGTAACTAGCAGTTGTTGTTTTCAAATCAATCATTCAAAGCAATTACTGAGTTAAAGTTTTGCGTCGCGTTACCTATTGTGACCCAGACAAATGGTGTTGTGAAGATCAGATAGGTCGCTTTATAGAAAATACAACCCTGTTGTTATTTTTAAATCCTTTTGTGTCCTGAAATATATAAAAGTCGTGTTTGAAATCTAACCATGTACCACAATAATTGATCGAAAACAGAACAAAATTAAATACCTGAGATTAAGTTAAGAATTGCATCTATATCGATATCATGTCATAATGTTTTATCCCAACAGAAATACTACCAGAACCGTACATTTCGTATTTCTGGAATGTCTTTCTCACTGACTGATTGACAGGTAACACTCAGAAAGCTATTGAGGATGCAACACATTTAGATGCCACTCCTGAGAGGTTCAAATGATACGGAAGTGTTTTTAAAACTTTCCCCAAGAGATACTATATGGGAAAACGGGAAAATAGGGAAGTTTTAATACCCTATAGACCAGTTGTATAAGCATTGATAAAGCTATGAAAAAGCCATGAAACCTCTTTGTTATAAACGCCTGTCAGCGTTTTTCCTTGATTTGAGGAAGGGGAAAACGTTTTGATTTGTCATCATGTGCAATTCTTCAAATCAGATGGTAGCTTATCTTTTTTTGCCTCTTTTATCTTAATATGCAGTGTTTAAGCTACACTGGAAATGTATTGTACTTTTTGGCAAGATTTTATACCATTCTGTAAATACATTTTTTTATTTTACCACCAGAATGCCACCATTCAGGCATTCTATTGCTCCTCCTTTTAACGGAACTGTGTTTGAGCAACTCGAATTACAGATGACGAAACCGCAATATCTCCCATCTTAACTTAACACACCCTTAGAAACTTCCCATGTTTTGATTAATAATTCAAAAACAGTCAGGAACACACCTAACGAACTAAACTTTACCGTTTCAAATAATTTGTTATACATTACATATAAGAAGTTTAAGGTTTGCGGGGACTAAGTATTTTCATTATTAACTTGCCCGCTAAAAGATTGAGGAAAACTTCGGGTATTTAATTAAAATATCCGAAGTTTTGTTTTTCCGGAGGTTTCTTGGTCGTAAAACTAAGACGATGGGCAGATGTTTCTCTACCTCATTTTGTTGAGCTACTTTCGTACCTGAAAAAAGTTTTAGTTAGTTATGAGAATCTTCTTTTATATTCCTTTTAGCTCTAATACGTAGAAATACAGCATGCGATATTTATAACATTAGATAGATAATGCACCTAGCGTCATCATTGTAACGTTTAAGGTAGATTAATATTTAAAAGGAGGCCTTTATGTATTTTTTTTTTGTATATTATGATATCTCACAAATAAACATATTTTTTACTTTACATTGTGTTGGAGTTGCAGAACACTTTAGACAGTATACATTCATATGCCATTCAAGTCAACCGTTAAATTGGATATAAGCTTCCAGATCTCATACAACGCCATTCAAAAGCTACAAAGCCTTCGTTAAGACTGTCTAGTTTGGTTGATTGCTTGTCACTATACTATTCCTTATGTAGAATCCGAATTCTACAACCGCCTTTTGAAATAAAACTATTACTGTTGTTAGAAAGAGACAGCTATATCCTGTGTAGAGCGCTGTCTCGCTCCGACAATAACTTTTTTGTTTTAGGAGATGGTGGTAAGGGTTGGTAGCAGCTAGCTTTTTTTAAAACACATATTTGATCGGTCCTCTCGTATGCTGCCTGTTTGACTAACAAATTCTCCCATTGTTTGTTCATTCAATTGTTTGTGCCACTTGTTAACGAAATGCCAGTGCCTTTTTTTTTTTAAAAAAAAGTTTTTATCGACGATAGAAATTAAACAATTGAATTTTAGGAGTGACATGTTTTGGTCTGCGTGTGGATGGTGAAAATTGTTTTTTTTTTATGTAGATGTTTTATAATGCTAATTAGGAGTTAATATTAGACAAAAATATTAAAATTATAAGTCTAAAATATAGATATGAGGCAAGATGGTTAATTCATATGACTTATATACGTACGTTATACATATTTTTTTAATTTAATGAGGACTATTGCCAGCATTTTCTGCTTCCGATAGTATTTGATGGATAGCTTATCTAGTAACAGAAATATTTTCAAAATGGAACCAGCAATTCCTGAGATCTCTGAGTCCAAACAATAGAAATAGTAAACTTTATAATTCCTGCTGTAGTTTATTATAAATACAGAGGAGAATACTCACATTGTTAGAAAAAAAACGGTACAACAGTGATTAGAGGGTTAATGAACTTTGTTGTGATAACATTTGGTAGGATTTTTATCTATTTAAGGCCAAGCGACAATGTTTATAAGTCATAGGAATCTGTTAAAAAGGTCATCTTCATGTACTTTTGCTATAATACAAATATACTTAATTAATATTGTTCATGATAAAAAGAGGTGAAAAATATAAAAAAATAAGATTTTGAAGCATTATAATCCAAAGCTTTCAAGTATTATGAGTAATAGATAACTGATAAACATACTTACATATTTTTAAATAATTACATCCAGATACGGAATAAATAAGATGCTCCTAACATAAAAAATGGCCTATGTAAGAATCGAACCCACGATCTCTGATATATCAGTCCAAGCCACAAACCACTAGACCAACAGGCCTATAAAACCATTAATATAAATAAAAACTTATCTTTAATTACGTGCTAATTCCATTTACAAATTCTAAATAATAAAAAAATATACGACATGATAATGGAATCGTTATTCAGCCAGTTTTTTTATTGTAAAAAAAGTAGGAATGTTTGACTGTAAAAAAAGCTGTTAAAAGCCAGTACTTATTGGAACAGACTTAACCGCATCCCCTTTAACTTAACTTATCAGTAAACGTGAAACTAGTTGGTTAAGTTCGTGAAGGTTAGTGACCTGCTTCTGTATCCCAGACATTTTTTTCTTTCTTTTTCGTTCATATTTTAGGCCTCAAAAAGAAATGAATAATACTTTTTGGAATACAGATTATAACGTATTTTTTTTTTAATTTAATTTATCAAATCTGTTTAATTATATTATTTTGGAAATTTATTAATTAAAAAAGTTTTATGAAAAGAGTTTGTATGTCATCCCCATATACGATAGATAAATTTGCTCGTATCTGCACAAGCCTCTTTAGCTCAGTGGTAGAGCACTGGTCTCGTAAACCAGGGGTCGTGAGTTCAAACCTCACAGGAGGCATTAATGAAAATTATATTTTGTCCGTTTTATGTAGTACATTTTTGTATATTTAATTAATTAAATGTATTTATAAGGACGGTTTTTACTTTTATCTTAGATATTTAGAACTTACATAATGCCATCCCAATTAAGGTTGTGTTTTTTTATTTCCAATATTAAAAAGAGGAAAGTTTGTGAGTCTGCGGTTCGTTTGCTACATGCTTATTTTTAATCAGCTGGATATATTTTTATTAGTCATTATGGAGATAGCTCTTTTAATTAGCACGCCGGACAATGTTTGTATCTAAAATCGATATTTTCGTATTTAATTTAACTTGAATGAAAAACTTTGTACTTCTATATGACCCTAAAATGATTGAAGCAAAACATAAATGTTCTCCTGAATTCACAACATCTACAGGATTATTAATAGTACAAAATGAGATTGTAAGTGAAATGTAACTTGAATTCACAACAAATAAGTAACAACCAGAGAAATGAAAAACATGGCTGTCATAAAACTTTAACAGAAGGAAAAGTTAAGAAAAGGAAAGAAACAAGTTACGCTCGAACGCAACCCTAACGATATTTAATTTTTTGTTACAGAACTGGCCGCTCCAAGAAATTCAAATTCGGAATGACATAACAATCCGGCTACATATTCGAAAAATTTAAACAACCATAAAGTTCGTTTAGTTTCAAGTTTTTTTAAATTAAAAAAAATATTTCTTAGTCGATTTAGCAGATTGAAGTTTTTGTAAGTTTTGAGGTTACTAAACATCAAAATGCTTCGTTACTGGTTGTGTTTCGCGAGTGCAGTGTGTCTGGCGGGGCATTGCGGGGCTAATTACTGTAGGGACGCCAATCTGTGTTGTCCCGGGAGAGATAGCTCGTGTGTCGTACAAAAAGCCCACCAGAATGCCATAATTGAAGACTTGACGGACAAGCCGTGCTACTGTGACCATGCTTGTTTGAAACTCGGGGACTGCTGTCCTGATTTCCGGGAAACGTGTGGAGGTAAGCCTTTTTGTAGAGTATTCACCTTAATTGACGTGTAGCAGAATAACCTTGTGCGGACTGCGGATTGGGTAGGGAATGGTTGCGCTCCGTATTTAGTCGATTTTTCTTTTGGTACGTTTGAGTTTTGACAAAATAATGTCGAGTGATGCGTATACATTATTATTTTTTAATTTACTTCAAAAAATCGTACATTGAGCAAATAACTTAACAAAATAAATATTACAGATATAATCACTGCATGTATAATACGGTTTGGAAAAAGCTAGGGAAAAAAAGAACTCAAATTTCCTAATTTAATTCACAAATAACGTTTAATAATCAACTATTATTGTTTTGGACTAGTCGCGAAATTAACTCATGGCAGCCATTGTTCTATCATAGCCACAATATTAGGCCGACACAATAACGTCAGTTACCCACACATGTTAATTAAACTTATTACAGTTTTAGGCAATTAGGCTTTAATCTAGATAGCTTTACATTAGTACCTAATTAATCCTGAATGCTGTTAACTGTTGTTAAAGAGTAATTCATGTTTTAACGGATTAAATACGTCAGCGTAACACATTAGTGTTAATTTTAAAAGATATACGGTCTTTGTGGATTTGTAGACTTTTTTTTGCTAAGTCTGTTGGTGTTATTTTTCTTCGTGTATAGTTAAAAGTATTAGAATCATCTAGTATTAAAATCAATATGCTTGCATTTTGTAAGGGTATCTATATCAAATTATAGCAAAATATTTCCTTAGATACTTATCTTATTTAGTCTGTAACCACCACAGGTAAGTAATTAAGCTAACAAAAGCCGTTAAACAAGAAGAAAGAAAAAACAAACAACGGTTATCATAATTTAAATAAACGTTCGAAATTCGAGCCTCGAATTTGTGGACAGCAACCAAACAGGTCGGTAACCCACAATCGAAATACAAAAATAACTGGGAAATCCCCGCGAGCCTTTTAAATCCTACTTTTAATCCTTTTCATACTCTTATTCAAATCCAATTATGCGAAATTCTTCCGATGATTAATTTTTAATCTGTGCTCTCTAAAGGATAATAAATCTTTTTCGTGAAAAATATAATTTATTATTTTAGCTCGGATACTGAATGATATTGAATTTCAACTGTGAGCGGTATTCAGTAGAGCGGAGAAGAAAATTTAATATATTATGAAATTTAATGCAATTTTTGATCCCGACATGTTGGAAGAATATTTTATAGTTCGTCAGCCAGAGGCCGGTCTTAACTAAAAAGTATTTCTTAGAACCAAGGACACACAAAAACATTAAAGGCAAAATCAATACAACAAAAAAAGTAATTGTAAAGATAATTATTAGGTAGAGTATGAGAGGAAAACAAAACAGTAATTTCCAATATAATTACACATTACGGTGAATTCTAAATGACGGTACACAACATTAATTATTGTTCAGAACCAGGTGTTCTAATTGCAAAAACATGTTATAGGCAGTTCGAAATTGTGTCGACAAAAAAGATAAAATGAAATTCTTTTTTTTTTGGGTTTCGTTCGCAAAGGGTAAAAACGGATACATATTACTGAGGCTCCGTTGTCTGTCTGTCCGTCACCAGGCTGTATCTCTGTTCACCTCTGAATTGTGTAAGTTTCATTAGATTTCAGAATTCTAACTTATTATTCGTTACTGAAATTGGATAAAAGTATGTGTTTTTTACTGCCTTAAAAAAAGCCTTGACACTTGTTTCCTAATAATCTGTATTTTTTACTCTTTTTTACTCCATGCCGGTATTGTTTTGTGTTTGTTGTTATGGAACCTATGCCATGCAGTGGGTCTGTGCTTATGTATCATTATAAACATTATGATTATACTAGACTAGCTGTTGCCCGCGACTTCGTCCCCGTGGGTAGAAGATATAAGTTATGTATTATAACTGCCCTGTTTTTTTCACATTTCCCACTGTATCTTCGCTCCTATTAGTCGCAGTGTGATGGTTTATAGACTAAAGCCTTCCTCGATGGAATTCGATATTCAATACAAAATAATTTTTCAGTTTGGACCAGTAGTTCCCGAGATTAACGCGTTCAAACAAACAAACTCTTCAGCTTTATATATTAGTATAGATTTTATTACATCAGCCGTTTTACACTTATTCAACATTTTAATACCGATAAAATTTGACCGAGTAAAATGTTTCTATAAATAAATTTTACAAAGAACTAGATACTCATTTAAATCTTTATACTTTTTGTGAAAGCCCAAAGCCAAACATAATTTTTGTATTGAACTTGGCTCTCCTTTTTGTAATTATATTTTTTTAATACCTTTACTAACTCAAAATCTTCCTTAGCTATTATAGTTTAAGATGGGGACCAGGCTGTACTCCTAACTACGTTTGCTTCATTAAGGCTGTCGCAGGCTGCT
The DNA here is from genome assembly GCF_003590095.1 of Trichoplusia ni. Taxonomy (NCBI): domain Eukaryota; kingdom Metazoa; phylum Arthropoda; class Insecta; order Lepidoptera; family Noctuidae; genus Trichoplusia; species Trichoplusia ni. Next base: position 8,044,330 of record NC_039495.1, on the reverse strand, counting down.
ATTGTTGCTGCAATGACGTCGGATGGGCAGCCCGAGAAAATGAGATTTGATTTACTGGTAATAGGCAATATAAACAATGTAATGAAAGGAATAAGTCTGTTGTTATATAGTTGCATAAGGGTTCTGTTAGTTTTCGGTTTTTCTTAGGATTCAGTACCCTAGGGTAATGTCCTAGTCTAATAGGGTTTTGACAGGTGTGTTATTCCACAACTTCATGAGTGTCTACAACTGGTTGCAAAACGATTATAATCAATTATGTTTAAATAATTATAAATAACATTCCCATAGCAAAGAGACTGCAAATTTAATAATACAAATTCATGTTTAATTCTGAATTGACATAAAATCTTTTACAACCTCAAAAACTGAAAAACAAACAAATATTTAATTAAAAATGCTGTTGTAACTGTAGAAACCTCTGAAATACGAAAAAAATGTTTTTTAATATTTTGCGAAGGTAATAACAGACTAATCCTCTCGTAATACAGTCTGAGCCCTGCACCCTTCGCCCTCCACCCTCACAACCTCCCTTTACGCCCTTTATAAATCCTGGTTTGCATACACCCTGTATTATGACGCCTTTGCTTTTAAAGAAAAAAAACGTTCGTGTAAACTCGTGTGGGTTCGTGTTACTTCGTATATTAGTTTATGGATATAACAGTCGGTTGTTTAGAGCATTCGTAATTCAAATTATGAATCGTAAATATATTTGTTTTTTTTTGTTTCCGTTTCGGATTACTTTTTTGATCATAATAATATTTAATTGGTAACAATGACCATTTATTTTAACAATAACGTTATTCTGTAAATTACTAAATATAAAAAAAATGATATTGGTTGGACTGTTACTGTAACTGAAGCTAGCTAAAAAATCTTCTCTACAGACTTTTCCTTTATCAAAAATCATGAAAATATCATATAATATTTTAGAAACAAAGCCCGGAACGTAATATTAACCTGAACATGAATTTACAGTTCATTAAAACATAGATATATAAAATACAGGTTCCATATAATTTGTCGCGATTCCGCGAAAGCATTAATTCCTTTAACAAATGGAGCGCGAGTTTCATTACTGCTGCGAGATTACATTTAATCACGTTTTTAATATCTGAACTCAAGTGTATTTTGAGGTTAGGATGACATTTGTACGTGTTTGACATTGACTATACTTTTATGTACCTACCTACTTGAAGCAAAGGAAATATTTTATAAAGCCAGTATATAATATCAGCTTATAACAGGGATGTCGACTGGGTATAAAAGGAAAAAATGTAATTAGTCCCTCAGTTAGATAATTGAAAAGTATGAGACACGTATTTTTTCCTTTTTCAGAAAAACTAGAATTGACAAAGATTAACTGCTTTGAAGTTTAGGAGAGGGGAGCTTGTGACGTAACAATATGGTAAAATTTATACATAATCGTGACGTCACGCGTAAGTTTCATTTACTGTAATTTGGTCAATTTTTGTTTGAGGGACAAATAAAAAAATACGTATCCATTATTATACAGAAAACTACAAGACGGACACTGAAAAAATTGTCGTCATCCCTAATGTCTCATTACTGGAGACCTCTCAGCGTTTATTTTGTACTTACATAATTTTTTAATTTGTTTTTTTTTTTTTGTGACTGAATTTAAAGTGACTAGAGTACTATAACCAGGTTCCAGTTTGAAGTTTACTAGAACAAACCAAGTTAGAAAGAAATAACCGTCTAAATGAAAAATGAAAATTTAAATTATTTAAATAATTAAAACATTAAATAATAAAAATATGTTAACGGTAAAACTAAACTAAATGCTTGTCTCTATTGTATTATATGTTTAGAGAGATTCCAAATTCAAACTTGTTTTTTTTTAAAGCTTACGATGTGGTGTTATTATTTTGCTATGTACCAAATAGGTACATATATCAAGATTACGTAGTATAATTTATGTAGTACCGTGTACCTAAAGTACCAACGGTGTTTTGCTCCATTTACCAAGGTCTGAAAGGCAAACGGTCTCGCTCAATGAGTAATGTACCGACGGTAACACTTGTAACTATAACTAATGACTTAACTGCGGTTCTATTTTATTTGTTACCCTTTGTCGCACTTTAAGTCCCATTTGTTAAGCCGGCCCCTTTATGACACATTGCGCAATATTAAGATCAATTATTTTGTTCCATAACTCGAGTGGCAAGTCCAACTCCTGTGATACCCTGTTTGTATGCCCCACCCGTCATATTTATGACCCTACAAAAGTTTGCTTAACTTCGAGAGACATAATTTAGTATTATCTATTATAGTGGTTACATACATAAATGTCTTTTGTAAAAAGGACAACTTTTCGCTTTCTAACTATAACAGCTCTTGTGATATGTAACCTGCACTGGTCTGCATGGTGACAGGTGGAGAGACAACGGTGCCTTTAAAAAAACTTCAGCATTAATCCTTAACTTTCAATTAAGATTAACTGACAGTTTAGAATAAGACTCAAAAGACTTTGTATCAAAAACACTTAAAGCATTCGAAATAATTCAAATAGAATTTGAAATTAATTTAACTTTCGAATATGAATAGCGTTTAGCTTAAAAGGTGGGAATGACATGAATTCTCTGTAGAACGCTTTTTAATTTTAAAAAGAAGTAAAACAATATGGCTGATTTTAGATTTTAAATGGCTCGTAAGTGATTTATAAGTTTTCGGGATTGCGCTGGTGACTTGAAAGGATTAGGAACAAGACTTAGGACTTAATGTCTGAACTAGTTTGAGAGTTAAAGAGATTTCACTAGCGCTAAAGCATTAAAACTGTAATTTTGATAGCGCGAAGTAGCACAGATAAATCTATCACTAATTTTCAGTACCGAAAAAATTGAAATATTTTTTACCGAAACACAAATACTTTTTTTCGGGTTCCCCCCAAATATTTACCCAGATAATAGAAACTTAACCCTATAATGATGTATTACTGAGTCTGTTCGTTTGTCTGTCCGTCACCAGGCTGTATCCCAAGGACCGTGTTAGAACGTCTGTTCAAATGTTAGAGATGACGTATTTGCTGCAGTTATAACAACCAACACCAAATTAACAAAGCGACGGTTGCTAAGCAACGGTTACAAAGCAATGGTTGTAACATTATTCAATTTCGTGTCCACAGAACTTTAAATACCATAATATATGTTTTCTGTAACAATGAAAATTAAAAACAAAAGGATATAAATGTTAAAATGTATTTTGTGTATGATATAATTGATTTATTATGTAAATGTAACAAGTTTGTTTTAATTAAATTGTGTTGGTATTCTTGTTGATGGATAGGCGGGAAACATGGGTTAACATGCTATGATACACATATTCTGTTTTCTAATTTACATGTTTTTGGTTTTAAATAAACTAGGGTTTTTAATGAAACTGTTATTTAGAAAGGTATATTAAGTGCTTTGGCTTTTAAATTGATGTAGGTTTTATTTATAATTGAATTTAAGTGGTATAGTCTTCGCAAATTAGTAAGAGACAGAAACCGGCTTGAAATGTCTGTCTATCTGTCAATTTAAGTCATAATTAAGATGGCTGCCAAGTTTTTTAGGAACTTAGGGATTCAAAACAAAAAAAAATGCATAACTTGTCTGAATCTCATTCGAAAACACTCTTATAATAATTTGATTTCTTATTAAAGAGTCAGACACATTTTTGACACAACAGAATCTATATTGACTTAGAATTGAAAACCATTTAATTTTTTGCTAACCCTTCTAGCCAAGTGTAATTTCTACCATCTTTAGCATCAATTGAAAACGCAGGAATGTATGAAAAAATATAATTTCTTCATTTTGATACTTGATTGTAGGGGTAGGATTAAATCTTTGATCCATTGAACTTAAAAAACATCAACAGATACAAAAATCCAAAACTCCATCGTAACTTATTTGTTTGAATCATTTACGAGGAATCCCGCCAAGGTCCGGGGTACAATAAGAAAACAAGACACTGGTCCCAGCCGGCCACGGTGACGTCATCAAACTAGTTTGCCCTCCGATGAAACTGACGCGGCCAGATCGTCATTTGTTAACGTCAAGATACAATTTACTTACAATGGGAGTTTTATAGAAGCTGTTGGTAATTGAACGGGGAATAAAAAGAGCTGTAAGCGACTGTAGGTTTAGTGGTTAGTTTCCCTGACTGCTACACCTTAGGTCGTAGGTTCGATTAAATCAAAATCGAAATGATTGTACGGTTTCGATTCCCACTGGACAAATGATTGTGTGATGCGTAGTTTGTACTTAAACATTCATTTACTTAATTTCGTTCTACACTGAGACAATACACTAAAAAGGCTGTCAAATGTTAAGTGAAACATGAATTTGTTTCTTATTAAGCTTTTTTATGACTGTAAAAACTGCTTTGCTTAACTTTACGCTTAAATATTTGTTGTTAGAACGGTAGCAGAATTACATAATCTATGATTAACCTTCCAGCTATCACGGTTCATGATATTGAGCCTGGACTGACGTGCAGTCACCGTAGCCTCAGTAATAGGTTTCCATTTTCTTTTATGAAACCCTAAAACCTATTCAATAAAGTTATAAACCTTTGTGTACCCAGGCTATGTATAACAAGTAGCTATTTACATAACCTAAAACTACCTAAGGTTAGGCCCATCAGAAAACAATCACACTTCCAATATACATTCATATAAGTGCCTATCACATGTCATCCCATTTTACTTCATACCTTCATTCTCTAACCTATTTTGTCATTCGTCGTTCATCGTTCACACCGCACCTTGTCATTTGGGCCACGTAGCGAAAATGTAGGGCTTAAGGGGAACCAAAACGTGACAACCAAGACATGATTGACTCAGCTTTTGATCTTTGCGTGAAGTCTTTTAAAACTAATAAACAATTGCCACATTGATAGCCGAGTGGTTGAGGTCATCACGGCAAGCTCACAGAGCGCAACGTGTCGCGGGTCCGATCCCCGCGTAGGACAAGCATTTGTGTGATCCACGAATTCTTGTTTTGAGTCTTAGTTTTACAAAAAAAAGTAAACACATTTTTTTTTCAGTTTCATTAATACGTCAAACAAGTAATACCTGTAGGAATCTATCAAATCAACTGTTGTCCATCAAACATGTATGCGTCAAAACAAATTACGTCGTGTCAAACACGTTTGTACGTCCCCGTGACCCATAATGGATATTTCCTATGTTTGACAGCCATCCTTGCTCGGGGCAGCATAAATAAATCCGCCTAAATCAACACTGGACGTCGAAAACATTTTACCGAAAAAATTTGGGTAAATTCGCTTGTGGTTTGGGTTTTGCAGTTTTAGGCTAAAAATGTTCGGGAATATTGACAGGATTTTTCTATTCCGTTCAGTCGATTTTGTGGCTGTATGACGTACTGCCTTTGCGGTTTTGCTTTTTTTACTTGTTTGTTACAACTTATGATTTGTGTCAGTGTTGAAAAGTTTGAAATACTATTTCCTTTCTGTGTATTTGTTTGCAACATAAACGCATTCAAAAAGTTCTCGAATTGTTCACAATCACACTAAATTTTTTATGTTATACAATCCTACGATGCTATGAGTATGCTACGAGTACATTTGAATTAAGTAGTTTAATTAAATTAGCGGTTTACCCATGCGTATTTATCGGGATTACTATAAAAACAAGTATCATAAGCTGTAAATTACAAAAAAATAACTATTGCTGTTTTAATTTTATTTCCTATCGTCATCAGAAACCGGCCAAATGCACACAATACTATACAAAAATATCTCGAAACAGGAAAACATACACTTATGTACATCGGCTATCAACTTACTTCAAACAGGAGGCGGATCTCAGAACTTGGAGCTAGACTAACCAATTTTCGTGATTCTTTTTCATTCGAAAATGACATAGCTATAATTTTGTAACATAAAAATCATTTAATTTTACTTAATAGTTTTTATTTGGAGTCGCTTCTATACTTTTGATGTTAAAAAAAAACATTCTTCTACACCAAACCAAACTACAATAAAAAATCGTATCAATATTCGCATAATGTAACCTAACAACATTCCCCACAACCCACCTTCGTCACACGCCCCTATTCATGAGAGACAGGCTATATCACTCATTGACGAGACTAGGCGACGCGCGCGGCGTCCGCCATTTTATTAACTTGACGAGCTATAAATAAGACGGTTCCGTACATATGTTCATAGGGATCCCTTATTCATCACGCCGGGACATATCAGCATAATGTGTTTGGGGTTTGTGTGTATGTGTGTTCCATCATCCCTGTATTTACTGCTTATGGTAAACAGAGGTGGGTGTGTAATAGACAGGTGGGATTTGATAGGGATGGAAGTGTTAATGGTGAAAAGTTTGTGTTAATAATAATCTACTGTCTTTCTTGAATTGAGACACATTACACAGCAGTAGTGGTAATTAAAAAACTAATGTAATAATCGAAAATGTTCACACAGACAAACTGACACCATATTTTTTTATTAATATTGTTTTCGTCAATCCGAATTGAATAGCCGGTGATATTTTTAAAATGCGGAATATGCATGATGCGGCAACAGATATACAATTAATATCATTTTACGTTAACATAAAATAAAATATGAAAGGAGAGTATATGAGAGATATAGAGTTACAAAAAACCAACCGGAACGACAAACAAACAAACATGCAAACAAGAAAGTGAGTGTATAAAAATGTGGGAAGAACATGGGAATAGATTCACCTTATTATTCGAACCCACCCTTTTATACTCTAAAATTTCAGCCTGAATTTAACCCTGGTACCATACAGTGTACATAGTTAGGTAATCTATACCTCGGCACTAAACAAACGGTGTCACAGCTTCGATAAGTGGACTCTGGAAAATGGGTCATCACTGCTTTGGGCTACGTGAAATTACCTCTATGAAGTGTATGACCTATGAGGTTTGTTAGAGGTAAGCAAAATGGTTAAACTAGGCAGGAGGTAGTGTTATAATCATTATACATATAGAGATAAGATAGTGCTAGTTATGCTAAGTTTGGCTTTTGTTGTATTTTGAGAGAGTCAACATCTTTAGTGTCACTTTAAAGTCGTTAATTTGAAAAAGTCTCCATACAAATATGCTAGACTTAAAAATAGTGGATGAGTGACTTTTATTATTAGACAAATAAGAACTAGAATCGAGGATAAGCAACCCAGTACGGGTCGGAAAAAGATGATAGGTGAGCGATTCTTGCTAATTTGCTTTTCTTTTGCCTGTTCAGCGACCCCCTTAATGTCGCAAGTCCGACTCGCACTTGTCCAGATTTTTTTCAGCTTTTCGGCTTATTGCTCAGTACTCTGCTTTTCAGTAATCACAAATTTATACATACAACCATAAATGCAGAACCAAATAGGATTGAGAGGTTTATAACGGTGAGTTCATTAAAACGGTTACCCGTTAACCCTATCTCTGATAATTAACGTGCTCGTAACATACTGCTAGTTACCTAGTACCGGCAGTGGCGAGATGATTTATTAGATGTCATGGCGACTTATACAGAGTGTGTTAGCTTTGGAGACAGAATATGTGTGGTGTGTAGAACGTAAATATGATATTTTATACTTCCACTGAAAGAGGTAGTAGACAAGGAAGTGTGAAGTGAAGGAGATATATTATGTACATATGAGTTTCAACAAGTCTTATTATATAACTAGCTGCTGCCCGCGACTTCGTCCCCGTGGGTAGAAGATATAAGTTATGATTTAGGTATACCTGCCCGGTTTTTTTCACATTTTCCATTGTATCTTAGCTCCTATTAGTCGGCGTGATGGTTTATAGCCTAAAGCCTTCCTCGATTAGTGATCTATTCAACACAAAAGAATTTTTCAATTTGGACCAGTAGCTCCTGAGATTAGCGCGTTCAAACAAACAAACAAACTCTTCAGCTTTATATATTAGTATAGATATAGATTATGTTTTTGGAAATAGTCCAATATAGTGAAATCAAAATTAGACATGGATTTTCATATCTGTAACTAGCTTTCGCCACATCTGCTGTAGGTACAATGAGTACATAAACTTTCTCTGTCTTTGTTTAAATTCGTTCAGTGGCTTTCGCATGAAAGAGTAACAAACCGCTCTATATTTAATACTTTATTTGATAAAAAAGGTATAAATACTTCTAGATCTCAAATTGAAGTATTTACATTATAATTGTGAATCCTGTCGGGAAACATAAAAGTAGCGGAAAGTATTCTTCCGCATGACTAAGTACTTCTTTCCCCCTTCATCCATCTATCTCACTCTATGGCTATTTTGGACGTAAAGACAAGTTCCTACATCAATAGACATGTTTCAAGTGTCTATTTCCCTTACACACACACTCGCTATGAAGCCGCGTAAAATATTCTCCAAAACAATGATAAAGTTTTATGACTACTATAAAAACTCTTACTGCAATAAACAATGAACATAACTGAAACACTAAAATAAATAGAATACGAGTCATAAACAAACAAACCTAACAAAATATAATAGCAACGCATCAAAAAAGGAGATATTGTTTAATATAGAGGGTTGTTACAACGTAGATACTAACATTTCTCATTTATTCCAACTTTGCGATTATAAATATGCCGGCCGCAATATTAGGGTGTGTATACAAAACAATTTCCCGAACAATTTTTTCCGCCTCGCCCCTTAATTTGTTGCCACAAAGCCCGTCTTTATTTACCAACGCCGTTCATGTGTCTTGTGTATGCAAAGCGCCTTATAAAATTTTAGTGACGCAGGAATAAACGCAGGAATTTCTTTTTAGGCGCATGTGTTAAATAGCTTTACGAGAGTATAACGATAAAGAATTCGTTTCAAATTATGAAACATAAGATGTTTGAAATATGTCTCGTTATGATAAGGAATCTGATTATGTGCCTGTTTTAAGATGACATGTTTAAGCGAGTTGCTATGATGAAAATGGTAGGCGCTTAAAATATGACAACGAAATTTTTGTTATGAAAGAAAAATAAAAATCAAGCATGTTCCTAACATACTTAGGAGAGTATTATGTTACTGAAATGTAAGGTAGCTTTTATAATCGTTTTTGCATGAGTAGAATATCAAATCTGCTCCAAACAATCTTTCAATTTTAATCAGTCTACTAATCTGCCTACTCACTTCAATTGAGTAACAGCTTTTATAAGCCTCGTTATTATTTGGTGCCTATACATGTCTCGTCATTAATCGCATGAAATAGGACACTATTAGTGGACCTACTGCCCACGCCGCAGGTGCATGTATACGCGGCTAATTTCGAACTAAGCCGAAGCGTTTACTCACGGGCTCTCTACAAAGCGAACGATGTTTTAAATTATAAAAATCTAAATGTTTTTATTTCAGTTCCGCCTGTCTGAAGCATATTCGAAACGTTCAAAGTTAAATGACTCTAGTTGTGCGGTTCCAAAATGTCAACAGGACAGCACACAATCGGAACAGCTTTTTTATTATGTTACTCAAAGTGCACTCTAAGATTAATTTCTTAATAATTAGTTATTACAATCGAATTTAATAACAAAGAAGCCCATTTATAAACTTTCTATCAAAAGTAACTTCAAATATTACATTTCGGAGTGCTTTGGAACATTCTAATAAGTTGAAAAAGTCATTTACCTAATATCAATGTACTTTAGAGCTAGAAGAATTTTACTTAATTCTGCAATTAATTAAAAAAAGACATGGATCATAGGTACTACGAACTCTTCTAGTAATTTGCAGTTTGAGAATTGTCTCTCTTCGAAAATGAAATAGTATACTGGTGATCATTCACCTGTGCTTACCATGTAAGCATACACCATACAACATATGTTACAATTCAACCTATCACAATTTATCAGATACAGCCTGGTGCCAGTCAGACCGATAGACATAGGACCACTAGAAACACAGTACCGTTTTACCCTCTACGTCCAGAATGCAAAGAAAAACTGCGTCTAGTCCTATAACGAAAAATTGCATTCAAGAACATTCCACGACCGGTAAAAGGTATTTTTCAAACGATGCAAAATTTTATACTGAACCAGCTACCGGGGTTCCTTGAATTTCTTTTGAGTCAGTGTTGTGAACCCGCCCGGCATATTTCTAAGGAATTGTTGAATTCCTATAAAGTTCCCTCGCTAAGTTCAACCTTTGTAGTACTGAAGCGAAGATATAGAAGTGAATTGCTTTACCCTTTATTATGAGAGCTATGTGTATATCAAATTGCTAGAATTTTTGCACATCAGTGATTGGGAAAAGGGTGAAATGTTTAATATTCGATATTTGCTTTACAATGGTCAGTGTAGGTAAGTCCTTGGCGTTCTTAAAATGCTTTTTTCGGTAAACTTCTTTGTTACTCTTCTCCAGACTTCTCCATCTGACTCCAGACTGTTCTTTGAGCTATTCTTCACCAATTCTTAAAGAAGGTTGATTAATTAACGATTTATTTAAAACTTGTTGTAGTCCACGGTTAAGCCCGCGTCGGGTATCGCCGTAAACAATTATCTTTTTCTTTAAGTTGATTAAAAACAAACCCCACATTAAAATAAAACTATCTACTTTTACGGATTTTTTCGCGGTTTAATTTTAGATTTTAGTTCCCGACGTTTCGAAACCTTTGCAGGTATCATGGCCACGGGCAGACTGAGATGGCGTTCGTCTTGACAGAAGATGTTGCTCGTTCTACCTTCATATTTTAATTAATTATTTGTGGTCCGACCTACGCAAAAAATCCGTAAAAGTAGTTTCATTTCAATGTCTAACATTCGCGTAAACCTAAGAAACCACTATGAAACCCCACATTACTTCGAATACCTTCAAGAACATGAACGCAAAGTTTCATGACGTTGGGTTTAGTATTTTTCGCGTGAAAGCGTAACATACAAACTTACATTCACAAATATAATATTACTAGAGACTTAGGGCAAAAATGAGCGTCGTTTTAGATCAAAACTTGATTTCTGAAGCTACCTAAATCTAACATCTTTATGGTTAATGACATACAATCTTACCAATTGAATTTCCTCACCTCTTCATGATGAGTCAATTCAAATGTTTGACTCTCAAGGGTGTCTCGACACTGCATCCACACAAACAGCATCAAAGCTAATTAAAGACGCCTGTTGACTGTACCTCTCCTTTAGTTGTGAGGCTATTCATGTGGAAGAACAGGGTATAACTATGTACCTAATGAATTATTGTTCAACCCTGACGCAAGAAGAGGGGTTTTATAAGGTTGTCTGCATGTCTGTGTAGTTAGTCTGTCTGTCTATTGGTCTATTAGTACGTTTGTGGCATTATAACTTCCGAACGAATTGATCCAAATGTCATATCGGGAATATTAAAGAAAACTTAGACGAATTAAGAATCTTTTTGAAGTCGATTGAAAACATGTAGAAGTAGTATGTACAGAATAAATGATTCTATTCCATGATTCCAAATTTCAATTATTTTTCAGTACTAGTAAATTAAATAACAACCCAATAATTCTAATACACAATGTATCGGGAGAATTAATTAAATATTGAACTGGTCCAGACAAACATTTCCTGCTCGGTTCTTATGTTTAAATACATTTGAATTTCAGATAGGTAATGTTTCGTGGGTTGGTATGTATACGCTTTCCGTATGCATATTGAACTTAGATTGAAATTCAATTGTTTGTTTTGTCCTTCAATACTTGGTACTCGGATACTCGAACTGAATTGAATATCTGAATCTGTGTTTGCGTATGTTGTAGTTTCAGTTAGAGATAAATAACTTTACTTATATTGTAAAGGCGAGTTTGAGTGCATGGATGTTTGTTCCTCTTTCACACAAAAACCCCTGAAGGGATTTAGATGAAACTTGGTACATAGATAGTTTATACCACGATTTTATGTTGTGGGAACATTTTCGATTGGAGGCGGGCGAGCTCGCGAGAAACTGCCACTGTTTGAATATTTTAATACTTTTTACACTCCGCAATGTATTAAAATCTTAAAAATAAATGGGTAATAATATTTCAACCCTGTCGGGCACGGCAAAAGTAGCAGAGGACAAAATTACCAATATTGTTTCAGAATTTTAGTTGAATATGGCCAAGATACTTTATTAACACAAAACCAGACTATTTTTAACCCGCGGAAAATAAAATCCAATAAAAACGTCATTACAACACGAACACACAAAAAAAACAACTGACAACAATTGATCAGTTAGAAAAAATGTTCTTGAATAAAAATAAAACCTGTGTTTAAAAAAAAACTGTTCCTTGAGGTTGTGAAAAATATTTTTCAATATGACAGGGAACGGGACATTAACACGCTGTTTATTCTTAAACAATTTTGAATTATTTAGTCTTCAGCGAGCTTGCATGAAAATGCAAGACTGTGATGGATGGATTCTTTGCGCGGACTCATATATTTAAGACAGTGGCGTTCCAAGTTTTACTTGCTTCAGAAGACAAGTATTATGTGGTGAATACTTGTTAGTTTATTATTATTTTGTATTATTATAGGAAGCTTGTCATTATTCCTTCACCGGCCACTGCAAAAAAAAAATGTTTATAGGTAATATGTTTTAATGACATACTTACATTTATTGTGACATGTTAACATTAGCTTTTAGTTTACTTTAATATATTACGAAATTACTTTTAAATGTTCTCCATTAGCAGGGGCATTGGCAAAGGAATAAACACGGGTGGGTTTTAGTCAGTAGAAGTCTGACAATCCCTTAGGCTCAACCCAAAGCGGAAGGAGCCATTTGATGATTTCAAATCCGAAAAAAATCTCTAAAAAAAACAATTTGTCGCCAGCCCTAACTTAATCTTTTATTTCATTAAAAAGGGTAATGTTTTTTCTCCAATAACTTACGGAGACAATCTATTCAATTCATTACCGCCCCGCCTGTCATTATCCCCCTTCATTAGCATATTTAAATAAAAACTCTTGTCTCGCTGTATTAACATCTATACGCCCACAAAAGCTAAACTTTTCCGTATTATGCTCAGGGGTGGAAAACGACAATACGAAAATTAAATTTTTAAAGGCCATTGTTGTATTTACAATTCAAATATTTCTTTTGTTGACGTACTTACCAGATAAAATGCTTTGTTTTCTATTTTTTTTATCTTTGATCCTGTTGATATTGTTCCCTTTGAGATGTCTGGTGTTTTTGAAGAACAATTTTCGGATAAAGAAACCGGGCAAGTGCGAATTTTGTTCTTGTTATGTGAATTAATTATTTTTGATGGCTTGTGGTTATTTAAACACAATGGCTTAGAATTCCTTTATCTTGGAATCGTTTAACAGCATTTAAAAGGCCGTTTTATGATGCACTCTACCTATTTTCCTTTCCTGAAACCTGTATGAAAATTACTTATAGCTACCATCTTGGATTACCATTGGTCTGCACAAATAGCCGAACTGTCATCACGCCAAACCAACAGAGCGCGACGTGTTGCCAGTTCGATCCCCGCGTAGCATTTGTTGAAATCCGCGAATGCTTGTTCTGAGTCTGGGTGCCTTTGTGCATGTGATTAGAATGTTTGTGATACCCGTTACACAAAATCGCTGCATTTATAAAGAAAGAAAAACATTGCACTTTAACGTACCACATATATCTATCACGTATATGTCTGTTCAAAATACGGGAATGAAGTTGCCTCAGCTGCCTCGATTCTCATACTACCTGTGAATTTAGAAGTTCTCATGATTCTGAGGAACACAGTGCAGAGTGACGTGACTTTAATTAAAGTGGAGCACATCATTACCATTAGCACGGAATCGGCCAAAGCTGAGAGTTCCCCTTCTAGAGAGGGAAACTGTGAATGGTGTTAGTGATCACAGAAGAACGGAGTTCCGCGTTTTCTGTTCCTACTTTTATAATTTCTACTGGATGTGGGGTGTTGTTTGTTTAATGATGCGCTATATATTAACTTGGAGGATGGGATTTGAGATTCTATGTTTCGAGTGTGGTGTTGGATGTAAAAATTATCCCACCAAAAACATTAAATGTAAAAAAATGCCAAGTCTCTCGATGCAGTCTTTCCATCGTAAAAAGTTTTGAGATCTCATAGAAGCCAAGTCCTATTCAAAATATTTTGTAGTTATAAATCAACATTTAGTAATTGTATCAATAGTTTTCTTTATATTATAATTATAGTGACTTGGCAATGAGCACAAGAAGAAACAAATAAAACGGCATATTTGTAGGAGTTGAAAGTTACACACACCGCATGCGTAAACATTAATATCACAAAATTATTTTTCTTTTGGTTTATCCGTGTCGTCCCAACCGAATTTCGGCAACGGCAGTCAGTCTTAGTGTACTCTCGATTCATTTACTTTCATAAAGCGATGGCCCGTAAGGTATTCTTAATTATTGTATTGGAGCATGTAGTCGGTAGTGACCATCATGATTCACACATAACAAATAATCTGATCACTGGTCTCGTCAGTAACATTTGCACATAATTCCAGGCATCAAGCAGCTTTTAATTTGTGCTCATTGCCAAGTCACTATAATTATAATATAAAGAAAACTATTGATACAATTACTAAATGTTGATTTATAACTACAAAATATTTTGAATAGGACTTGGCTTCTATGAGATCTCAAAACTTTTTACGATGGAAAGACTGCATCGAGAGACTTGGCATTTTTTTACATTTAATGTTTTTGGTGGGATCTCATTTATTTTTTGTAAGTGTATTTCTTTCTTTTTTTTTAGGTGTCATAATTTCTAGGACTTCAGCTACTGCTTTGCTTAGAACCCATTCTCTATCTCTATCTCTTTTGTTTCTTCTCTGAGACTTCGTTACTTCTAATGTAAACAAGCTTAAACTTATATATATATGCATATATATATCTACTAACTTACAAACTATAGCTAAACTAAACTAAATAACACGTAAAGTTCTCCGAATATCAATTATCACTACAATATTTTTTAGTTTCGAAATGGTTTTTCATAGACAGGTGGCGCTATCAAATGAAAATTATCGAATTATTCTGAAGTACTACTTAGACTGCGCTTTGTAACGAAACCATAGCGCGATTCAGACACGTACAACGCCATCTATCGAGCGCGCATACAATATTTATCGCAATACAATGGAGTTTTAGCTTTATTAATTTAATGAATTATGAATTTTATGTATTAATTTGTATTAATGATAGTCTGTGTATTACATTTATATTATTCTTTTCTATTCTATGTATGTATTCATCCAATTGAATAGGTACTTAAACAACGAACAAAGTTAACAATGCAGTCAAAATCCATACATAATGTTCTTGCCAAACCGCAAATATAAAATTGTTTTCTATGGCATATTATTTTTTAATGTTTTTATAATTTTTCCTTTATATGTGGCTAAGGACCTATCTTGGTGCAAAATTTGAAGTTTCTAAGTCTGCTCGAAGTACCTTAGATTTTTGATGATCTGTCAGTGAGTCAGTGAGTGACAAAATGGTGTAACTTTGATCGACCGTAACTCCTAAACCATTAATTCAATTGGCATGTAATTTCGAACTTAAGCTTGTTCTAATGCCTACTATTATTCCCCGAAAAGCTAAACTCCTAGCTTTGTCCACGTCGAAGATACAGGGGGGGCGAAACAGCCGCGAATCGCTTCGAGAAAAGATGGTACGGCCGTGCCCGTTTTGCTCGAGACTTGGCAGGGGCACTGCCGTGCCCTCAGATTAAAAGAAGAATTTAAGGTCTGTGAGTGACAAACCTTAAACTCTTGTCTATTAACGTCGTGTATTAACATCTATACGCCCACAAAAGCTAAACTTTTCCGTATTATGCTCAGGGGTGGAAAACGATAATACGAAAAATAATACTCTTAACACATTTAAAAACGAAAGTTTGTGAGTCAAATGGCGAAAACAATTTTGTTATTCGGTATGGAGAAAATTTGTTTTTAATCGTACCAAGAACTAGGAAAAACGAGTATTTCTCATATTGAATATTATGACATAGAATAACTTCAGTGATACACTAACGTAGTAATCTTCTTAAACAATTCTAAGCCCAAATGGAATCCTAACTCATGAGCTTATGACGGAGCACAATGCTTAAAACTTCTTCGTAGTAATGGGATGTGAATTTACTTCACCTAATGCTTTCCACTTTGAGGCCTTCTTCAAGGTCCATAAAGAATTCTCGGGACCATCAAACGAGCTTGTATCAAATGTATTGTGTTGGTTGGGACCGTAAGCCAGTTTGACAATACGAATATATGACATTGCATCAAAAACCAGTAGCTTCTGAATTTGTGTCTATATTTCTTTTCAGGGTAGTCTCATAGAAAAGAAGAATGACCATTGCCACCTGACAATGTACTTAAATTACCTCATAAAATAAATATTAATTTATCTAATTATATGATGTATCAATTACGCTTATCACAATTGTTGAATTCAGTGTTCTTAAAAAATACATGTAAAAGTGATGGGATATCCTACTTACAGAATAAATTATTTCATTCCAACCGAAGTATTAGTTTACATCAGAAATATATGATTAGAATAGTCTTGTATGTCTCGAATTTCGAGGAAGAATATATTTAATCACACAAACACGTGTTCTTCAACAAACCTTTCAACCTAGTTTGATTCAAACCAAAAACTACGTGATTCAAACATTTTTGATCTCGGTCTTACATTAGAAATAAAATGGGGTATATCAAGCCCTATGGGCATTTTATACAGTTTCATTACGTTATTCTTAGAAACCAGAAGTGAGGACAGGTTTTTAAAAAGCAAGCACGGTTACGTCACAAACAATTAAACCCAATCATTACAAAGATAACTTAAAGTTAATACATCAAACTCTAATTACTGCAAAGGAATAGGTATGAATGGCAATTATCGAAATAACAATATGGCTGCTATGCTGAATAAATACAACGAAGGTCCCGGAGATGTTCCAGCAAGGCCAGCTGACAGCGGAGAGAGAGCGTTGCTAAGCGCGCTCCGTCTTTTATAACGGACTGCTTGTCAAATCCCAGGTTCGAAAGAGGTTTCAACTAAGGATCTTGAAGGAGGGTTCACTTTGAAAAGAAGGTTTCGTTAACACGGCCGTTCCTGACAGCGAGGCGTCCTCGACCGCATCTTGCTTGGAGTCTTCACTATCTCAAGCATCACCAGACTGCTGTCGCTCTCAGACTAGAAATAATCATCTGCAAAATGACAACAACACATACTAAACATTTGTTTTCTTGCGACACTTGTGTCGAAGCTGGAAAACAGAAACCATTTGAAGTGATTTTGTTAAGTACGCGATAGTGAGCGTGCACTCCCACCATCAAGTACCCAACAAGCAAACAGAAAGATTTCAGTAATGTTATTGATATGGTAAACTTAAAAGCTATGACTTAAAAATATTGCACAGAAAAATCAATGATTCTTAAAAGTAAATAAACTTAAAAGCTAAATCTTAAAAATATTGCAAAGCAAAATCAGTGATTCTTAAAATGTAAATGGAGCATTCCAAGCAATGAAATTCCCAACTTCCATTGTGTAGAATACTAGCAAAGATAAACAGGTGGTATTGAAGCTGATATACTTAACCAGATCGGAAGCCATGAACTATAGGTCCAGGCTAAACAGAAGCCATAAGCCAGAGGTTCAGACCAAACAGAAGCCATGAACCATAAGGTCCAGGCCAAACAGAAGCCATAAGCCAGAGGCTCAGACCAAACAGAAGCCATGAACTAAAAGCTCAGGCCAAACAGAAGCCATGAACCAGAGGTCCAGGCCATACAGAAGCCATAAGCCAAAGGCTCAGACCAAACAGAAGCTGTGAACCAGAGGTCCAAGCCAAACAGAAGTCTTAATGTTGCTCCGCATTCTCGAAGACAGCACAGCATGCGTCCAGCGTGACTCGCCGCGCCAGAGCACCATACGCCCGGCAGCCGCAGCCGAACCAGCCAGCAGTTCCAGCTCGCAGCGATGATGTAGCTGTACACGTAGGAACTTACAGGGCTCCCGCATGCCAGAGTCCAGCTTTGCTGCACTCCACGAAGCCTTCTACAGAGTCGCCAGCAGCGTACGCTCGTGGTTGTTCTGGTTTTGGTGTAGTCGTATTGACACCGCTGATTGTCTGTAAACAATTCTGAGGCACGCTGTCTCCTGGAGACATAAATGCTTGTTGTAGAGTGTTACGTCACACACTATAGAGCATGATACTTGTGTAGAAGCCTACCAGAGCCTCAATTTTTCTTGAGCTCGGCCGCTCCTGACCATTATCAAGAAAACGTCCAAAGTAATCTATTTCAGTATCTACGAAAGAAATATTTTTAAATTAACCGAATAAAAACCAGCATTCGTGAAAGTACTCAAAACTTGACAACAAATAAAGTCCTTCTTGACACATAGGTACTAACGAAAATTCAACTAAGTCTGTTATTTTAAGTTTCGCATTCGTCGCAGCAGCCCTTATTCGAGTATCAGTAATTAATACCTCTGACTATTATTGCAACTTTCAGATCGTCAGACAAACCTTTTTGGTATAAAACGCAAAAGAGACTTTCGGCATATGTCATGAACTTATTTAAATGTTACACATAACCTCAACGAGCTAATATTCAACCTAAGGCTCGATCACGCGTGGAATCACGGCAGCTATATGAGTTATCACAACGTCTATGACCACTTCATGGACTACGGAACACATAACGATGTTTAGAATCAAGGTACGCTCGCGACCACGAAAATGCTCACGTTGCTTATGCGATGATAAAGCGATCTACTTCTCAACGTGCGAGAACAATTACGACACGATCGACGCGAATCGTTTTGGTTTTTAACACTTTTTCAAACGTTGGGGCTGAATTTTCGAATGTCTCACGAAAAACAGAATAAAAATAAAAAACTCACCGATACTCGTGGCACAGACAAAAATAAAATTTGCAGTAATTAGATGAAAATCAAACAAATCCTTTACTTTAACTTAAAACAGATGGCACAAACAGCACTAAGCACGTGGTCTATCCCACTTCTGATCTTAGAAACCAGAAGTGAGGACAGGTTTTTAAAAAGCAAGCACGGTTACGTCACAAACAATTAAACCCAATCATTACAAAGATAACTTAAAGTTAATACATCAAACTCTAATTACTGCAAAGGAATAGGTATGAATGGCAATTATCGAAATAACAATATGGCTGCTATGCTGAATAAATACAACGAAGGTCCCGGAGATGTTCCAGCAAGGCCAGCTGACAGCGGAGAGAGAGCGTTGCTAAGCGCGCTCCGTCTTTTATAACGGACTGCTTGTCAAATCCCAGGTTCGAAAGAGGTTTCAACTAAGGATCTTGAAGGAGGGTTCACTTTGAAAAGAAGGTTTCGTTAACATTATATTATCATCTTATACCGATGTTTGGGTTCAGGCGACAATGATACTCATTTGTTTTGATGTCTCCGAGAATATAAGTAGCGGGAGTGCTTTCAAATGTTTTCTACGTAAAGTTTTAGTAAGAAGCTATGTGTAGAAAATAAGTACAATTGTATTGACTATGAAATGAAATTTATATCGAAAAAAGCATAATATGGTAAAATTTTGAATAACTAACTGCAAGAATAAATATAATTAATAGATTAAAAAGATCTAAGTGCCAACGTTTTTAAATTTCACTTCATTCAAATCTTATCAAAATTGGTCCAGCCGTTTTTATACTTGTAAATTATGT
Organism: Trichoplusia ni; assembly: GCF_003590095.1. Classification (NCBI taxonomy): domain Eukaryota; kingdom Metazoa; phylum Arthropoda; class Insecta; order Lepidoptera; family Noctuidae; genus Trichoplusia; species Trichoplusia ni. The sequence continues at coordinate 8,024,649 of NC_039495.1, read as the reverse complement.
TGACATCGGGTTAGAAGCAACCCTGAAAACCCTGAAACCCTGGCCTGCTAACTTATCGGGAAGTGCGTCAAAATTGAGTTGCAAAAATTCAGCCGAAACGACAAACAAGAAAAGTGAGTGTAAAACGTGGGAAAAAAGGATTAGGCAACAGAAGAATAAATGCCCTTTGAAAATAAAAATAATTAACCTCGAAAAACTTATGTTTGAAATTCGAATTGTTCCAGTGAAGTCCCTACATTTGGTTTCATATTTGAGAAATTGTCCAAAAATCATCGTTGTTGCATCAGGAGTTTCACAATATACAGCCCTGTATTTCTTTAAAGAATTCTTTGTATTTCTTTCATCCAAAAAAGGAACGGTTTGACTAATACAACATGAAATTGCAGGCGCTTAGAAATTGGCTTTGCAAGAGTCGGTTAGTAATTCATTCGGGCAGTACGTGTGCTTGGGAAGCAGAAAGATTAAACGTCAGAGCATTTTAAAAGTTAGAAGACATTCTTGTAGCTCCTATATTAAGTTAGAACTGAAAAATCATGACTTATATTCTTGACTCTTTAGTTTCAGTAGTTTATTTATTACATTTTTTACAACCGTGACCATTTAAACCAAAATTAAATTATTGTACAGTTCTCACTAATTATACAAGTTCATTAAGTTTGTGTAGTTTTTAAAGTATGTAGTAAAAAGTACTATGCCGTGTTTTGACAAGCGTTAGCAAGTCTGTCCCTTTGTCTGTCATCAAATAATTCAAATTAAATTTGACCCATTACTCGATTTCCAATTGAGCTGAAATTTTCCATGATTATTATGTATATTGCGAGACAATGCAATGTTATGATATGATGGTACTGATTTGAGGCAGAACCTGAAAGGTGTTCCTAGAATCGTGGCAATAAAACGACAAAATCCCACTCCGTTCTTGTTTCTAAAGATCGCTTTCCTTTCTTAATTCATGCAATACATCTCTTTAAAAATCAATTCACGTAATACTAAACTCAAAGCATCCAATTTAACGTTTCTAAACTCTGAAACTCGTCAATTAATCACCTATTCTTCAGCTGTTTACATTAATAAAGTATCCTTTATTTACTCAACTTTGGGGATTCACCATTTTCCTTTCCCGCCTGTACCACGAACTCTTAAACAAAAACTTTTGCCGTGTCAAAACGAGACAACGCTATGCAAATTATAACACGCTATCTCACTTCAACATTAGTACTGGTTTTAACAGGTCCCAGTATAGACCCAGTTTTCACTAATTATTCAAGTTAATTGAAGTTTTGTAAGCCCTCATTTTGCTTGAAGAGTTATGCGTCGTTTCGACCCTAATCCAGGGCTAAATGAAAAAATACTTTTTGGAATTAAACCGGGTACATATCAAGTTTATTAGTACATGTCATTGATAAAAATTCATGATGCGTACTGTTAATAAAAAAGGTATGTTGTCTGTATATTTTTATTCATTTTTTTTGTCGTATCATTTTTGGGACATTAATTTGATTGATGACGTTTTTTCAGCGTATTTATGGTTATTTTGTTTTGATTGAATTTTGTGCGCCCTGTGTGTCAGTACTGGCGTGAATAATGTATTGACTGATGGAATTTTTGATGGTTGATATTTTTGTTCAAATTGTTTTGCCAAGTTCCGTACACGTTATTGAAATAATTTACACTTTAACCTGTTTTTTTTTTAAATAATCGCGAAAGTGACTATTCAACACTGGTTATTTTAAACGCTAAAATTTGTTTGCATGGATGTTTATTTCTCTTTCACACAAAAACCATTGAGCGGTTTAGATGATTTTTTTTTCGACTGATAGTTTATAAAACATATAGTAACGTTTTCATCATTTAATATTTTTGTGGGATTCTTTTCGATTTGTAGCCGGCGGGACTGTAAGCAACAGCTAGTCCTCAAAATGTTGGTATTTCCATCAAATGTTCTATTTTTATAAGCTGGACAAAGGCGTATCCTAAAATGCTTTAGTAAAATCGATGTGTTTATCCATTCCGTCCTCGTCTCCCTTGCTGAGTATAATCCTATTTGTTTGACGCTGTCCTATATTTGTAATTCCTACCAACTTTGTCTGTTGTTCGGGAAACTTAATGATATTACTAAATCTACATAATCTGCCGTCGAAACATATATATACGGCGATTAGAATTTATAGTAAGCTGAAATGTGCTATGTTGTTTTTGAAATAAGGTTTAAAATCGCCTGGATTCTATGCCAACTATTTAGCTTCATTGTGTAGTCGAATATTACCGTTTAAAAATATTGTTTCTACTTCATTTCGTTTCATGTTAACCGTCCCTATTCCCTGAAAATATTACCCTTTAGCCTTTTTTGCTTTTGCAGTATGAATGGTGAATGCTACCCTTCCAATCACCATGCTCTCTTACGTGTCTTTACAATTTCCTATCCCCAATTAATATACTCACTCTTCACAATAAGATATTTTTCTTTAAAACACGTACGTAATTGGTACATCCGTTAGGGCCTGTCGATTCAGAAAAGGGTCCTTTATAATGGTCATCGGGTTCCAAAGGGCAACACAATACGCATTGTACTTCAGGTTCACCTTGGCAGGGTTTGATATAAATTCCCTTCCTCGTGTTATTATCAAGGTTGTGATTGTGAATGGGCTACAGGTCGCCTTCAACAATATATGTTATACCTACCTACGTGATGGTTTTCATTACATTTTTGTTTTGTGAATGAAATCTTTCACTAAATTACTATCTTCCCATTTTAAACTATCGAATTTCATTTTCATAATATTTTTTCTATTTCTATATTATTATTTTTTTGTAAAATCACATTTCTTTAAAACGACTCCCTAACTTAAGAATTTAATCATTGTTCCGAGAGGGTTTTACAAACATTTAAGACACATATACAAACTCAGGACACTCAGACTCAGGCTGTAGATCACACAAACGCTTGTCCTACGCGGGGTTATATATTCTAATTCTACCAAAGAGAATACATCCTTCTATTCGAAGATACTAAACAGAGATCGCTGACAAAACACTAACAACGGCACAAGCATTCAATCCATTAAACTGGAACATTTCGTTTAATTAAAATGTTTAATCTTAGGCCGAAACTGGGGAACACCCAAAGACATTACTTATTTACATAGCTAATTGTTGAGTGTCGTTCTAATGCAATCCCCTATCCGAGGTCTCTGATTGTGTTTCAGATGTTTGTTAGGGAGTTAATTAGGAACGTGGATTGATGGTTCGGAGGAGGAGCTAGTTGGATATTGGACTGAGGAAACCCTCTGTCTCTAAAGTGATTAGAGTTTTTTGGTAATTTTTGCTTTCAAGTTTTTTTGTTTTAGTTTTAAAGAAGAAATTACTTGAACATCCTTTTTTTACTAAAACACCCTAAAGTATTTTTAGATTAAAAACTAGCTCATATATGTCAGCTATCCTTTAACTGAAGTTTAGTCTAATTGGTCCAGTTGTCTAAGTGTGAAGAGGTAACACACATCTCACAAATCTGAAGCAACTTTGAATATTATCATTGTTATTTCAAGCTGTCTTAAGCTACGTCAGAGAACCAAGGCTTGCATAAAAACTCTGACACCAGTCACACCAGCCATACCATACATAAAGAAGATCATGATTATCATAGATTACTGCCATCTCAAATATAGTACACTAATCTAAATCCAATAAGGACGACACGGTAAATCTCCACTTTTCCAATACACCCGACGAACTATCCAGCGTAATTCCGAAAACCAATAACTTATCTCCATCCTTTGCTAAGCCTTCCATTTGATGACATTTAATATTCCTTTTGAAAGCATCTTAGACGAAAACACGTCCAATAGAATCGGAGGATGAACTAATCTCTCAAGCAACTGTCGTCAAGTCCTTTGTAGTACAATCCTTGGCTTGGAGCTCAATCGTGCGTGCAAATGCATTGTAATCATCGTCAACTAGGCTAATATGTAATCTGCCTCTGTAGTCTGAAGCACGCTCTTCAACTGTAATTGCGATATTGATATTATTATCAAGATGTATGAACACGTATATGTAGTGTTTAAACTAGACCGAGCTTCATAATTGTTGAATACCAATCCCGTGCTTGGATATTTGTAGATAAGATATTGTTTTGAGTAAGATATAGGAAAAGTAGTATAGAAAAAGTTAGACTAATAACAACCAACTTCAAATGGAAAACAACTATTGCACGTAAAATTAAAAATATTTGATTGATTTTTAATTTAACGTGAAATATTGATGACGATGATCAACAAAATTGGTTAATCCAGTCCGAAGTACCAAGATCAAGACAAAAAGAAAACAAAGTACCTACTGACAAATTGAGGACCTCCTCATTTTTGAAACCAGTTACAAAGAACGTCGGTGACGCCAAGCTAACAAGACAATTATAAAACGTCTGAAAGGGCCCAACTTATTGATCGTGGAGAATCCAAAAGGTATATTGTATCATGTCTAACAAAAAAAATGAGTCTTATTTAAAAAAATCAGTTACGTCAACGTCGATATTTTTATTATTTTTGTCCATAAAACGTACCTACTTATAGCGCTGTCATGTATTTTCGTTCGTCAAATGAGATTTTGTGATCTCATTATTTTACTTAGTCTCATTTAATGGATTGCTGAACCGAAGCGCTTTTATCATTTGTTTATTTAATGGGATAAGAAGAAAAAGCTTAATTTTATGATGTGCCTTGTATTTTGTTACAATTACGTTTTATGATTGATGCTTTAACAGAATTTATATTGTTAATATTGTTTCTGTACATGTATCATGAAAAGAGACACAATTTAATACTTGTGAAAAATCTGTATTGTGTAAATTTCTGTCTACGAGCATTTCAAGAAACGTGATAGCTACGTTTCTTGAAATACAGCTCGTAGACAGAAATTTTCAGTAAAAGGGGTTCCGTTTTGCCCTTTTGATACAACATCCAAGAAAGAATTTGGCTTATCACCATCACCAATTCACCAGCCAATCAAGCTAATTGGAACAGGTAGTTGCTTTCTCATTATAAAATTATAACCATCATCCATATATTTAAATTTACATTACGGTTAAAACAATCATTTTAGAAAAGAAAAATCAAACATTTCTTTCAGCAATATTGTTTCTCCATACTTTTGCTCGTTTAGTTACCAGCTTACGATCTTCACCGCATGTAGCACCAACACGTGTCTGCGTCTATTTCTAAACGTTATAATGGATCCTTTATATTCACATTTGGGTCAGTTCCCTTCGACGCTATGTCCACATCGCCCCATTGTGAAAGCATCAGAATAGTTTTGCAAACAAGTAATGTACTTACCTTTGCCCTAAACCTTTGACTTTGTTATACCTTTTGCATTTATTAGGCTGCCTTTGTTAATTTTGAGGTTGCTTAATCAAGCTTTTGATCCTTGACCTTCCTGGAAGACTGTTGAGTTTTCTCTTCCTGGATTTTTAGATATTTAGGTTTGAATTTGATTCACGGGTTGTCATGACTGTTTTTTGTTTATGAAAAATTCATATTTTACTTTTTGTGTTGTATTGAAGTAAGGTGATGATTTAGACAGATTTAAAAAAAAAGACTTTGTCACAGATTCAATAATTTCTTACAATACCGACGCCGATTCATAAAAAATGGTTTTTGATCGATTCCATCAAGCCATCTGATATTTGTCGCAAACAATTCACAATTCAGTATCTTTATAATAATGTAAAAGTAAATCATTTTAGTGTACGTGTTTGTGCTACTAAACTCCTTCTAAACGGCTAGACAGATTTTGTTTCATTAAGATACACAAATCAACCCAGAAGAACGAAGTTCACTGTTAAATATTTAATTGAACATCTGTAACAATTCACCCGCAGAGTCCATCAAAACATTGACTGTACCTACGTAGGAACAGCTAAGGTTGTGATTACTACACCTGCCCATACTACTACAAACACACAAGTAGGTGCAATAATATATCGCCAGGTTATACCTCAAGCTATCCTGTCACATAACAAATATATATCAATGGAGTTCCCTGGAATGATGGACTGAGAGTTATTAGACCAATTACTATTACTTATTATATAGGTATAATATGATGCTGGTCGTTAGTACACGCTACTGTTTCTATATCTAAAATAGGAGAATTTTCAGATTTAATAACAGATTATTGATTGAGAAGTAGCTTTTGCCCAATATTGGGAGATACATATATGTTTTGTTTCATTTTTACAATTGAACTCTTTCGAACTTCAAGTATAATCGTGAATAATGTGTAATCTAAATTGAAGACTTTTCTTTTTAATATCATTAAAGTTCAAAAGAAGATCATCAAGATCAATATTTTTACTTAAAAATACAGAAATTGAAATTATTCAAAAAATCTTTTTTGTTCATCTCAACGATTCTCCAAGAATAATCAACTTAACAAATAGTGATAAGTTATGTAAGACAACCTCTTTTTATCCAAACGTAGTTTTTTTGCAATCTAATGAGTATTTACAAACCTGTAGCAGTTATATTCTTGCGTTTATTTTCTAACTAGGTTAGTGGGTGAAGCTAAATAGATCAAGTCACTTTTCTTTCTATTCCTTGAGTGTAATCACTTTGGCTTTTACGCTACGTTTTGATATGGGGGTCTTAAATTGTACTCTGATATGTGGCTGTAGTTACTGAAGAAGCTATATTGCAACCTTTTTACAGAATCAACCTCTGTTTCAAATCTTTCACCAGAGCAATTTCATTGACAGCTTACAATGCATAAAATACTCGATCGTGTTTTGATACCACTATTTTGTGACAAAATCGAATTTGAAACAAAATCATAGAACGAAACAAAATAGTTTTGACAATAGTTATCTCATACAAAACGTCTTAAAGCTTACTTATAACGCAACAAAAGTATTAAGTTGTAACGTTGTGGAGTGACCGGGATAGCTTTCGACTTAACTCTGACCGGACTGATAGGTGTTTTAGTGAATGGTGGTCACCGTTTAGTAATAAATAAAGTAAATTGAATGAATGATACTGAAATGGCCAATATTCAACTCAGAAGCAAGATATAAATAATCTTTCTAATAATATAATCGTCATAATCGGTTAATTTACAAACAATTATGTTTTACCTATTTCACGAAACTTCGCGCTCAGTGGGTTTAGTGACCTCAACCAATCAGCTCTTTTTTCAGTCATTTGATCAGTCTTTAAATAAACGATAGTAACACAACAAATACTCACTGAACGTTACGTTGTACTGAAATCACAAACTTGACCTATTCATAGCCTACTGCAGAACCACAATTACTCTTCTATTTTACTCCATAAAGGTGTATTATTTAAACGTTTACAAGGCAGAGGCACTAAATAGCCAATAGCCAATACGAAGGTGTTCATTCTGTGAAGGCAAGGTTTATTTATAGCACAATTATTACGCCTCCTTCACACGTGAATAGCCAGGGAAGGCAGCGATGGCTATGTGTAGGGAAGTAAGTAAATAATATATGGAGTGGGAGATTATTGGTGTATGGAAAAAATTGGCAAGTATTTTGAAATGGATTATTTTATTTATGGAAAAATTTTTGGGCAAATTGTGAAGTATTTTTGTGAAGCAATTCGATTTGAAACTTGGCAGGTAACAGTGTGATTTATTTTAAGTGGCAATATGTTTTATTATTTTTTATGTAAAATTTCAACCCATTTTAATAAGGCTGCACTGCTGTCCGTCCATCTGTATTTCATGAACCGTGATAGCTAGATGTTGAAGTTTTCACAGATTTAGTATTTATATTGCTGCTATAACTAAAAATAAAGATCGAATTTGTTCTTCTTCATCCTATTACAGAACTTTCAATGTCCCTAGTCCGAATTGCAATTAATCGGTTGTTAAAGTTTTCAATGTCAATCCCCAAAAAAAGTTGTGAGTAAACTTAGGATCGGGAATAGAATCAATCAGAAGTCTTAATTATTAGTGGTAATAAAACCACAAGTAACAGTTGATTAATCAATCGCTCTTTGTTTCCTTCTCTAGCAATTGGATTTTTTCCATGAGCATAGGATTAAATACAAGCTGCTATTAAACACATTCAAAAATATACAAGAAGCATGAAACTGTAGCTCAATACATATCCAATTGACAAAACCGTTCTACGTACATACGAATATCACCGAAAACACATTTCAATAAAATTCTCTCCATCCATAACACGAAATATCGAATTCTTTACCCACTAGTAAATACTTTATTCCTTTGAATTACGTAAAGCTTTAGACATGCACTCTACTGAAAGGGAATCGCTGAAATACAGAACACAGTTAAATAGTACGTGAATTTATACACGAGAAATTTTCACGTTGGCAACATTTACTGTGTAGGTTTATTCAGAGGGTGGCAATCGACAAAAAAGACTCGATCCGTTCGAGTATTGTAGATTATAAATAGTATATTTGCAAATATGGGGGATATTTTCCGAGGGTCTCTTTACGCTGATATGTGCTGAGTATTCAGCATTACAAAGGATCCGATTTTAGATATTACGGGTTTTATTTTATTGAGTTAGCTAGATAGGTATTTGTTGAAGATGTTTTCTATTCTTAATACGATTTTTAAAAGTAAAAAAACTTATTTTCAGGCATCGGCCGTAGTGAGTTTGTATTGACCGAGCTTGAATAACGACTTTAGTTGGTCATAAAAAAATGAATATATGTATAATCAGAATAGTTTAGGGCTTAATGTAAAATATGCAGCTTGATAAGCCTACCAACCGCATACTTATACCGATTTTCCCTTTCCCCTAATATTTATTTCGCTAAAAGACAAAGACTACACGCTTATTATAAAAATCCCCTAATATCTTTAAATACCATCTTCCTTCTTCTTTTTCGCTTTATCACATCTTTCATCATCGATTATTCCAAAATATACTGTTCCAAATCAAGACACACCTGAAAATCCAAAACAAAACCGGTTTCAAAATGTTATACGAAACAATAGCTACAAAATTGATGCCAATATCAAATTCATACCGACCATTTTGCGGCTACTGACACGTTGCTAACATTTCCTGTACCTCTACCAAGAACGCTCAAATAAATACTACCTATTGTCTATGTAGAAGGGTCAGATTCCGGTCTAACCAGATGCAGCTAGGTATTAGTATTTTTAAATATATTTATTTCATATTTTTTTAACAACTCACACAACATACCCAGACTTAGAACAAGCATTCTTGGATCACACAAATACTTGCCCTACTCCGGGATCGAACCTGCGACACGACGCGCGTAGTGGGTTTGGCATGGTGACCTCAGCCACTCGGCTATCCGTGTTGTCTGACCTTTGCCCACACGATACCCCTGAATAAGACTGGTTGTCAGACTTCTAGCTTCTGACTACCTGTAAAGACTGACAGACGTGTCAGTATCCGCTGGGACCCACAAATTATAGTGTCAGAAACGAGACAGCGCTCTACAACGCGTAGCTGTGTCTCGGTCGCACGCGATATATTTCTTTTTCGAGAGTATCATGGTACGGGCAGTCTCCATGTAGTATTGTGCTACCCGCAAATCCCACCGTTACCGAATTGAATCTCACTTGCCCGACTTGCCGGTACAAGTTTTAAGGCCGAACTTTGCACTCCGATTTCTCAAGGGGAATTCTGTGAAGGTTTTGGTCTGTTTGGATCCTTGGTGTAATGTTATGGTATTTAGAATGAAGGTAAGAGTATGATTTGAAATTAATATCGTCTTTTTATTTTTGATGTTCTACAAGATTGATATTAATATGTTACTTATTAAAAATGTATTAAACTAAACTTATAAAGATACTAATAGATAATAAAAACAGTGTACTATTTACATAGCATAAGAAAACATATCCTTATCTCTGTCAAAAACGGGAAACGTCTACAGAAGAATGGCTGCAATGCCAAGTTGAATGGCAATCCTTTGTTGACCAGAGACCAACCTTCTGATTATAGGTGGAGTCGACCAATCGCTTTCTGAGGTCTTTAAAGATCTCGTGCACCCTCGTGTGTCCTTATGTCCCGAGTCCCCGTTTCAATCCTAAACAGCCCGAAAATAGTTGACGATCAATTAAAAATCTCACCTATTCTTCCACCATCCGACAGTCAATAAAATCGACCTTCTTCAGTAGGGTAAAGTTAAAGCCATAAATAATTAAATGCCTATATTGGACCGGGTAGAGGTCTCGATTCCTCAATACCGATGGCGATAAATTACGCGTAACAGACTCCAGAGTTACCTAAACCCCGTAAGCCCATATTCGACGCAAAACACCAATTTGCCGCATCATTTACTGCAGCCTACAGCGGGAAACATAAATCAGAAAAGATTTACGTTCATAAAACAATTTTGCATTATTAAATAAGTGATATATTAGGAAAGTAGCTGTTGCCCGCGGGCCTGCCCGCCTCTAACCGAAAATGATCCAACGGGACCATAAAATCAGGAGATCGGGAGAAAAACTATCTTGGGCGTTAATCCTGGTTATAAACTATCCGTGTACCAAGTTTCGTCATAATCCGTTTAGTGGTTTTTGCGCGAAAGAGGAACAAACATCCATACATACGAATTTTCGAATTTATAATATTAGTAGGACGAGTAGGATGTCGTTGCGGTCCTCAAGAATGTTCGAACATGGGTACTAAGCGAAGTAATGGCCTATAAAATGGCCTTAAGGGCCTATTTATCATGTACAAGTGGGAGAACGTTGGCGGCTGTCTGTTGCGGATTTATTGATCGTAAGACGAATACCTGAGATATCGTCTGTTCGTCGTTTGGGTTGCGACGACACAATTTCCTGGTTCAAACATAAAGCTTGTTTTATTGTTAATTTGTGGACGGAATAGAAATTAGTGTAGTTAGAATGCTTAGGGAATGCGGTGTCTTTTTGCGTGGCATTAAGTGGAAGTGGAAACATTTAATTTTGCGCGTCAAGTTTATGCATCAAGTCTTGTTCAGGTATAAAAAATTAAGATTCTTTTTTGATCCCCGCTTAGCCAGGACATTTATTTGAATTTTCCACATATGCTTGTTTGGAGTCTGGGTGTTCCCGTGCATGTAAATTGAATGTTTGTAACAATCCGTCAACACAAGGATTGAATTTATAACTCGTTATTTTTATAAATGTAACTAACATTAAAAAAAATGTTTTTGATGAGAAATAATTAAGAATTCATACTATTAACGGAGAAGAAAACCATATTTATGAAACTAATACATCAGATAATCACTTAATCCTACAAGTCCATTTAGTTTACATTGATACCTAACCTCTTTGTTAATAAACCTTTCATTTGAAGTTACAAAGGAGCGATAGGTAATTACTATCACCGATATTGGTCTATAAATAACAGATCAGATAGGTGTAATGTATTGAAAGAGTCTATCGGACGTCAAATGGCTCATTGGGTATGAATTCGGCTCTCAATGTAAGGTCTATTTATCTACTATTTTCGAATTGACCCGTCGCGTAGCCATTGGTCGCCATTTTGTTATAGTGTGGGCAGATGGGTAAGTAGCTAATAATAGATTAATAAATTAGGCGTTGAAAGCGTGGAAGAAAATTTCTTTTCTGATGAAAACCATTGCAAAAGGCTTTATAAAAACCGGCCATTACTAATTGGCATCACTAACGCTATCGTAGAAATAGGCTACAGATAACAAATGTTTAACAAGTCCATCCCATCGCTTAGCCTCAAAGTTTTTGTTTATTATTTGTTGCTATTTAAGTATTCACGATGATAGACGGACGCTCAAACAGTACACACTACAATGGCTGAAAACGACTGATCTAAATTACGTGGCATGTTGAAACCAAATTTTATTAATCCACACATTTAAGCATTTTGTATTAACGCTAGAAACTAAAAAGTTAACTTGGCTAATAGGGACAAACGTCTCAAAACCGTAGTCGAAAAATCAGAATGTATTTATTTTGTAAAAAATAACGGCTTTAAAAAGTGTGATGAAAATGTAAGTGAAAATTATAAAAGCCATCATAAGGTTTTTACACTCTTTCCTTCTTTGAAAAAAGTCGGTGTCTAAAGCCTTTTTCATGTGGTGAGGCTCACTTAGCTCGCTTTTAGAATATATTTTTTTTAATAATAAAAATATTGGCTCTTTAAAATCTGAGAGAGGGTTAAGGTAAAGAGGTTTTGTGTACTGCCAAGTATAAGCTTATTTTAAATCAACGTTGCCTATGAGGTATAAAATGTATATTACGAAAGGTTCACGTTTTAATATGTAGGAAAAGCTAAACCAAAAAATATCATTACATCTCACAAATATTAATATTGAATTTTGAATTTTCAACCGACTTTAGAGAGAAGATATCCTCAATTCGACTGCAAATTGTTTTTTTATCTGTGTTACGTCACAAGTTTGGACTGGAGGTTCCGGGTTTTTATTATTCCAACTTATGTAGTTTTTTGTCGATTCCTCTCCATAAGAATTTCAAATTGGAACCGCGCATATAGAGTAATTAATATTAAGGTTTCGGAATTGGCAAAAAAAAATATTTGTTTTTATTCACCACTTCAATAAAGTAACATAATCCATCTCTTTGCTCACAGTAATAGACTGCGTGGTCTCCGGCTGGGGTCCGTGGTCTGACTGCGACACCAACTGCGGGTCTGGCAGCATGGTGCGCAGCCGGCGCGTGGTACAGGCCCCGGCTCACGGGGGCCGGCACTGCCCGTCACTCGTGCAGCGGCGAGCTTGCCAGGAGCATACGGGGTGTTCAGAAGACAGCGATGTTCCGTTAAGAGGTAGGTGATGATGAAATGGATGTGGTACAGGGTTACATTGGCAGATATTGCCGTCACTGTAGTTCAGAAGCGGAGTGACTGTCAGGAGTACACAGGATACTTGGAAGACTGTGATGTTCCGTTAAGAGCTAAGTGGTGATGCAATTGACGTGGTACGGGGTTACAGTGACAGATACTGCCTCCTTTACAGCAGCTTCAAGATTTTCAGGAGCGTAAGGAATGGTCGGAGGTAAGCTGTGATGAAATGGAGCATGGTACAGGCCCTTGCATGCAGTGGGATTATCTGAAAGGGTTGTGACCTCGGTACACGAAGGGAAAAGGAAGGAACAAGGGTGAGTTTTAGTCGTTCTGGTCAAACTAATAGGAAGGAGTCATTTGTTGATTTCTTATCCAGAAAAAAGGCTCATGATCATGGGCTCCACCATCTCTCATAAGTGAAGCTTCGAATCAAGCCTGGCTGGCACGAGCATACTGGATGTTCAGAATTCAGTGATATTTGCTTTAGAGGAAGGTGATGATGAAATGGACCTTAACACCCTGTCAAGATCATATTGCTTGCTCGAAAGACAGTGCTGCTCAGCAAGAAAAGTAGATGCATAAACTCTGACCGTAAGAATGAACTTCGTAAGTAATAAGTCTGCTTTGTAAAGGAGTGTAGGAACTTAAGGAACTGATACCCGACTTTATTAATCTCCAAAACAGGGACGAAGCTTTGAGTACAAGTAACAATTATCAAATCGTCAGTAAGAAAACACACTTTTTTTTCGCTTAGTCTTCTTCATCGCACTTATAAGATAAATTCTACCCTCGACTATTCAATATCAATATTTAGACAACATGACGAATGAATCCCTTTAAATAATACCAAAATAGATATTACAAATAGACTTTCTTAGCTAAACCAAGTTCATCATTCTATTTTCGTAAAGCATTTGAAGATCTTTATTCCAGAAAAAGGAATCTAATTTAGTATCTGGCATGATTAAGATGAAATTAAGTTGGAAAGGTTTACTAAGGAGGCTTTATTAAGACGTACATACGTCGTGTTACCAAAAAGATTTCACCCTGTGTGTTGCTTTGTATTTGAATTGGAAAGGAAATATAAATATACTGTCATAAGCGTTAGTAAGCGAACTATTATCCTAAAAATATTATAAACGCAAAAGTTTGTATGTACAGATGTATGAAATGAAATGAAATGAAATGAAATGAAATCATTTATTCTGTAAGTAGGATATATCATCACTTTTACATGTCTTATTTTTTTGAGAACGCTGGAGTCGACATTTCCTATCTGACTATGAATGATTTTTTCCCTTTAACGCAAAAATAAATGAATGGATTAAGAAGAAACTTGGCACATAGATAGATTATAACTAGGATAATTCATACCTAGTATAGTTTTCATCCCAATTTTATGTTCATTATTAACATTTTCTTTATTCTTTGTAAACAGATGAGACAGCAATGCTTCTGCCGGGCGTGCTGTCAGTGAGCCGCCATTCGAACGAAACCGTTGACATCCGGAAGAACCTCCGCCTGCGCAACCCTGACGACCCCGAGTCCAACTCCCATAGAGAGTGAGTATTCAAAATAATAAATGATATGATAAACCTGTTAGTCTTCCCGTTTGTGACCCTTTGACTTGTAAACTACACGACCGGTTTCGATATTTGATGGTTAAGCTTTAGGAAAGGAAATAAGTAACTTTTGATGTAATAACTGGCATTCGATCAATGGACAGAGAATGGGGCAAATGCTAGTGTAACATAAATTGTATGTTCATTTATCTATTGACACCTTTAAGCTTAGAAAGTAACGTTATTACGATCACGATATTGTATTTTAACATATTTCTTGCAAGTAACTGTACTAGTCGACATTTTAATATCTGACTTAAATGAGAGCTTGTTTTCAGATCGAACGTCACTTGCACAAAGTCGAGCCGTTCCTTTAATTTCCTGCTTCAGATCAATCTTTTACCCTTTGATACATCTTATAACATCCTTGTTTTATCTTTTTTTCCTTTTCTATTGTCCAGATACTGCGCTCAGTTCGAGGTCACCAAAGTCTCCAAGTTCTGCCATTCGGATTCCGACTATAAATCCCTGAGAGAAGGTTGGTTTTGACTTGTTTTAAGTTAATGTAGAGGAAATTGAAAAGTAGGAAACCGATCTGAAATTTCCGGTGCTTGTATTGGGCTAGAATGGTATGTTTTTGAGTGCATTTGATTCCGGTTGGATTTGAATTTTTGATTAAAAAGTTATTAAAGAGTTAGTAAAGAATGTAATATTGTAATGGCTTATAATATTGGTATTAAGTGATATTTTTTTAAATACTACGTATTGGGTCGATTGTAACATCAAATTTTAAGAGGGCTATTATATTAAAAGGGAAAGGGAAGGGAAAGAATCTTTAGAGACTCATTGTTTAAAACTTGTAATGTCTTTTCTGCACTCAGACAAAACAATCTTTTTTATTTTGTTTTTTTTTTATTATATTCTGGTAGTATGTCATGGCAAAACATTATTTCAATTAAAATTTTAAGTGGCTGGTTGAGCTTTTATCACCATTCTAGCTCACTGCGGGTTGGCGATTCCAGCTTTCAATATTTGATTTACAGCAGTGGTGTTTTAGAATACAAGAAACTATGTACATATAACTTTGTCAAAGTGATATTGGTACTTTGTCTGCGTTAGGACCGAGCATACTTATCCATACAAAGAAACGCACGACAATACATTCTAACACCAAAATAAAAGTCACAACTAACCTCTTTTTTCCCAGGGAATACGGTCTGCGTCTTGTGCGAGACAGCGGCTCTCCGTCGTGACCTCAAATGGCGCTGCAGCGGCCACGGCGTCCCAGGGCACGCGACCCGCTTCTATGCCCTGGTTGCCCCGCACTGCCATGGAAAATGGGTGAAGTCGGCCCAGAACCCGGATAAACGGAGCGACTGCTGTGCCAACCCTAATTTCATATTTGTTTAATTAAAAAAAAATTCAAAAAGTTTACATTTAAAAAGGATGTTCAAACGAAACTTAATTCAAGGAAGTTAAGATACCTACTCCTGAAATAATAAAGTTATACAATTGCAGGATTTATATCAAATTAATATTGAATAATTTTCAGTATTAATTATAAAGCTTAGAGGATGAGTTAACGGCGCCTCAATTTTAAGTTTCGTTTGAGTATACGACTAGACGTGTAAAAGAACAACAAACGAAGGAGGTTTTAGTTTTTAGTAGGTATTCCCAATAAGTGTCTACGGTTCAATATTCAAGCTCAATTGTTATTTTCCAACTGTCAAATTCAAAAATCGTTCTTAAAAAATAAGTCTGAGTTATTCTCGTAAAATAGTGATGTACCGAAATAGTAGAGACGTATCATTTTCTAGTTATTTATAAGTTTTCGTTCGTTCGTATTATTCTGAGATGAATACAATAAAGACGTCTGCATTTAAACGAAACTTAAGCTAACAAGTATTTTGTAAATACATTCAAATTGGTTAAAGTGCAATATAATCATTGATCGTAAAAAAATGCTTTAACCCCACAAATTAAATTGTCGATATTAAAAAAAAACATTCTTTCAAATAATTTAAATTTAGAGGTGTGCAAAATGTCGTACTACAAGAAATTGCCATTGTGACTTCATACTATAGAGGTGCACATTGTAAGAAGGTATCGGTAAGCTGTCACTAGAGGTGGCCCTGTCATGTTAATCGATTGTCGAGAACTGTACCTCAACCAAGTGAAGTTTTCAATTAACCCAGTGAAGACAATCGGCATTAAAATTGATTTTATAATTAACTAAGACTTGAGGTAATTGATTTTGTATCTTATAACTTTAGCGATAAGAATGATATTACTTAAAATAGTTTGTGAATACATATCTTAAACTTATGTAAATAATAGTGTTAAATAAACTCATTATGAAACTATGACTTGTTTTTTTAATTTTATTTTTTCCCCACACTACATCCCGATGGCATTCTTTCAATAAGAATTCTAATTTGGAACAATTTCAAATAAAAAATCCTGCATTCAAATTTTACTAATATTGTGCACTTTTTAACGTCACAACCGTACTAAGACAGCCCCTTGATTCGCCTGCCCTTCATCGCTTCCTAAGTATACAAGCGTGGAAAAGAAAAGGTGCAACAAACTACACAGTACAGGACGCTGCCTGAATGTCTATTTTTATTTTGAGTAATAAAACTCAAAAGAAGATTAAGAAATGCAGACAGCATTATATAAATAGATATTATTTCCATATTTTAACATGAAGCAACTGAATAGCATCCACATTCTACAACGCATTTTACTGAAATACACAATTGTTTGGACTTTAAAAGAGACCGCGCCCCCTGACTATTTCGTCATTTCTTCTCAAGGTAGTTAGGTAGGGAATGTCGACTCAAAAAGACCTTGTAAAGTGATGATACATGATCCTGCTTACAGAATGAATGATTGCATTTCATTTCAGTGTCATAATTTGCAATGTCATTACGAATGTCAAGAATCAATTTAAAACAGGATGAACAGCAACACCATTTAACGTACTTTGATGAAGTGCTTAACTGGGCTATACACGACGGACAAGCACGACGTTCGGCAAGTAACTACGGTCACCCATCAAAAAACCAACCTCACCAACCGCAGTTTAACCTCTATCATTTGTCTACTTATACAACTTGCACTTACAAACACTTTCTTTACAATATTAAATAAATTAATTATGTTTGTATGTATCGTCACGTTTCCCCCTAACGGGGGGAGGAGAAAGTCCCCTAGACGTGTCTCATCATAAGTAAAGTCACGTAACAACGTAATCTACTGTTTTACAAATACTTTCATTGAATAGTCTGTCTTATTAGTATGCAGATAAAGTTCTAATTGATATAAGATTAGTTTTGTAATATAAGTTCTTGTCTATTTTTTTAATTAGTATGTAATTCTTCATTTATGGTAAAAGATAGTGTTTGCCATCGACATATAATAATGGTCATTCCGTACGTGTATAATCTGTAGTAATTGGTTGGTTTGAAAAGAGAGAGAGCGATGGCATAGGCTTTCGGTCTTCTCTTTCCTCACAGATGATCCTATATAAATTTTAAAGAAAGACCGAAACTTCGGTGCCTCTTTTTCTTTCGGCGTACGACAATTCCCATTTCTAAGGCATGTCTATTAGTATAATATACTCGTATGTCGATGGTGTTTTCTCTGTGTTCTGGTGACATACGTCACTCTGGTGTATATTTTTGACGTGAAATTAATGAGACAAAAATTATACAGTCCTAACGCCCTAGATCCTGAAACAGGTAGATACCAAGGAAGTTTTGAGGAAGTACTTATATTAAACCCGAAACAATAAAAAAGGGTTCCATCCCTCTTAAGTTTGCCGGGCGGATTTGTTAGTAAATGGATCAAGGTAGGAAAGGTTCTCTGGAAGTATGAGAAAACAATATTTGGATTTATAACGGGATGGGCAAAATACTATTCTTTGAAGATAGGAATGTAGAATGTTTGAATGGACATTTTATATGCAATGGAGTTTTATGCATGATTGTTTGGGGAGAATGCGTTAGAAGTGTGAGTGTCTATAAGGGTGAAGAACTTATAGGGTAATAATGGAACCCTATTACTGAGGTTCCGCTATCTGGCCGTCTGTCTACCACCAGGCTGTATCTCATGATTCGTTATAGCTAAACAGTTGAAATTTTACAGATGATTTGTTAGTCTTTTCGCAAAAAAAAATAACGGAATAGGAACGATAATTTAGAGAAGATCAGTGCTTTTTATATATTTTATATTTTATTAATTTGCAATAAACCGGTATTCTCGTTTTTTTGTTACGTAGGTATTTACATCAGAAGCCTCATTCGGCAAAATCCCTTTTTTAAAAACGAGCAAAAAGAAATTGCGAATTCCCAGATGTTGGAAAAAAAACTTGACTTCCTCATGACTCGGTTGAATACATCTAATAAAAATATTACGAAACATTTTCACAAAAGAAATACCTCAAAATAGAAGCACTTTGCATTTAGAAATACATTCACAAAAATACCGACCCTCACTTTTAAGGAAGCTACATTTTAAGGCAAGCTTTTCAGCCTTTTAATCCATCATCATTAATAATGTTATTTCGACACAGCTGAGAATCTCACTAATTTACCCTCCATTTTTCCCGTAAAAATATATGAGAGAAATCTTCAATTTTGGGCCTGTACTGTGAGCAACTTAAAGTAGAATTTTATCTTTGTAGGGAGAGACAAAGATACACATTTCGCATAACACTGTCTCGCTTTACAAAGCATTTTTTCCTTTTCAAGTTGTAGGGGGTTCGATGATCAATTATTTGTAGACACCACTTGCTAGCACGCACCAATTGCTTGCCATTGTGGTCCGTTTATCCATCTTTTATAAAGAATATTCCGCTATAGATGGAATATTGAGAACTATTGTTTGTTTATCATCCGTTGGCCGTTCGCAATATAAGTGCTCGACTGCCGACCAACTTCGAATGGAGTCAGTTTATTGCGTTTCAAGTCCTCAAGCCTTTTATTTGAATGCCCCACATTCGGTTCCAATTGTTTTCTATATAGAGAGCTTTTTGGATGCCTAATGAAAGTACTATCGATTGTTTTTTGTTTCAAAACTTGTGTAAACTGAGGGTAGTTGGGAAAGGTAAAGGATTTTTTGTTGAATTAGAGTTTTAGTTAGTTTTTCTCTATTCATTTTGAAAAATATATATTCCTTTAGTAAAAAGACCAAAAATTGATAAGCAGAGGTTTGGTACCTAAATAAAATCGTTCCTTCACCATATGGCCAGAACTTATGTACTTATACGGAATCGAGATTTTAAATTGTATTTAGAGTACTTATTAAGTTTTAACAAAAGCCGACATCCAAAAAAATATTTTCCCTTTTAAACCCTCATAAAAATAAAGCCGACCTAAACTAGACACCTAATTCACCCTGAAATGAACACTCCAAAAAATATGAGCACAATACAAATTGCCTCACCAGTTAGCTACCTCCCGGGCCATTTCCTCAACATTCAAGTAATTAGTGCCAGTCATTGCCTCCATTCTCGCTCACTTGTGTTGTGAACAAAACGTTCAACTTCCTTCTAAATTCGAAGAAATGGTAATTATTGTCATTATTTTCTTAATTGGGTCGTAAGCTTTGGTGAGATAGTAAGGAGTTTATTTTGAGTCTCTTTGCGTATTGGAATGTTTTTAGTATATTGCAAAAGTGAATTTTAATTCAATTTGAGATTTAGATGTGGTAAAAACTTTGAAACATAGGCGGTCAAATGCGGATTAGGCTAACGAAACTAGGGAGGTAGTAAAAAAAACAACAAAAGGCAAAATGCTCAGTTTTTTTTATTTTAGGTTAACCAACGAACAAAAATAAAGTTCTAATCCGATATTTTTCACTTAAGAAAATTTAGATTTCAAATTTTGTTAACTAAAATCACTGATTCCTTAACAAGAAAACGTGGATGTCGATCCATTGGAACCAAAACACTATACTATCCAAAATCTTCCGATAACCTGAACTTTTCATCCCAAAATTCTACGTCCAACAAAAACTTAACCCTGCGTCTGAAATTTTAAAATAATCTCATTCTAGTCTCCTTATCTGGCGTTAAATTCGTCTAACCCCACAATTACTGGGAAGTGCTTTCAAAAATTCCCTTAAAACGTTTCGAACGCCGAATTTTCTTCCTCGAGTCTTATCAGTTTGGGATAAATGGAAGGTGTGCCAATATACATGCAAATTTTGCTGAGACGAACAAATTGTGTTAGGGAAGACCTGCTTTGGATCGGACTGCAATTTACTTTGCGCGGACTTTAGACTTCGGCTGTTTACTGCTATGTGATTGTACTGGATTGAGTAGGCTGGGGTTGTTTGCTGCCTTTTAGAGGCAAGTTGTCTCGAAGTAATTGGTTGAACGGAGACGAATTGGAAAGCAAAAAATACGATTTCTTTCTAGATTTATCCTTTGAAATTGTTATATAAACAAAAGTAACATAAAAATTGCTTAAAATAACAGAAATTTTTGGCAATTTTTTTATAAATGCAAAATTTTAGTTTTATTTCTACCAGTACCATTTTGTATTATTTCTACAAACATCAAATATCAAGGAACACTTATTATCGCACACAACCAAATATCCCTCATGAAGTTCCAATATGTATACCTACATAAAATGAAAATATCTTCGACACTTATAAAGGAGAAAAAATGTAACATCTATAAAATCGCTCCTGATCTTTAATTTCATTAACCATTTTCCAAAACTCAAGTTTTCCACCTAAAACAATGGAACATCGTGATATATGGTCGAGCCCCAAGATTACGCTAAATCATAATTAATTGTTTAGAGCACGCGGCGCTGACGTACTGTTGTTAAATTAGTTATAATATGACGTAACAAGCCCCACGGTTGTACGCGGTCTGTTTTGTAGTACCGAACAATGACGTCATAATAGTTATTCTACAATTTTCACACAACGCCATCTAGTCTCAAACTAAGCAAGCTTGTATTATGAATACTAGACAGCTGTTAAACATGATCTCTTAAACTGATACAAAGACATAAAATATTATTCATTTTATGTTTCTATTTGAATATATGTAGGTCTCATATTATTGGGTAATTACCTACATAATATTTCTTAAATAAATTACACCCAGTCATAGAACAAATGATCCTGATTTGATCACACAAACGTTTGTCCTGGGTGGCATAACTAAAGACTTCGGTATAGCAGTCAGGGCCTCTAAACACTAGACCACCGGTAGATACGGCTATTGTTTCGAACAAATTGAGGTAATGTTTGTGTGTCTTTTGAGTTTGATATTCGTTTTTTTTGTCTAAGGGAGTGGAGTCGAGGATTGGAGTAAGAGCTTTCTGCTATTCATTATGAAGGCTTTGTTATAATGTCAAACTTCAGTATTACTCGTACTAAGACACTAAGGAGTGGGACGACCTCTTGGACAAGCTGTCAAGTCGCAAAAAGGCTAAAATTTAAACATAAAGAATTCTCTTTTTTGTTTGTTCTCTACTTGTTTCCGAAAGCAGGAATACAATATACTGATGACACTTTGTAGGCTTTCTCTAATGACCAAGCCTCAGTGACGTCATTTGGGTTTCTAGTGATAGTGAACTCATATAGATTAAAAGGAACCTAGGACTGCTTTCAATATAGAAAATGTAAAGTTAGTTGCAAGAAAAAGTAAATTTCCTTATTAAAATTCTATAATTCTACAACCGAAACATTTTGAATTTAATTCCTGAAACCACGACATCCTCAAGACCGCATTAAAAGCAAATTAAATTGCTTTTATAAAGTAACATACTCTAAAATGTATATTACTGCGCACTCTTTAAGCTTCTAAAGCAGGAGGAAGCGAGACGCAACTATCCACAATGTAATGCTGTCTCTGTTCCACAACAGTGGGTTTTGATTTAACAATTCATAGTATATGGGTACGTGTTTGGGTCTTATAGTACTTTCAGAGCAATCTTTGACGGTCAGATGCGGTCACAGGCCGGTAACACCAGGAATTTAGTGTTTAAAATGTATTTTATTTAAAAGAAACTTGTATTTTTCTGCGGATTCGTTCATGTCTTTTAATATAGTGTCTTTATTTCTTGCTTGGCGTCCTGATAAGTATATATTTTTTGTAGTTTTAGTATATACTAGCTGTTCGTTCGTTGTTAGCTGACTTCGTCCGCGTATCTTCGCTCCTATTAGTCGCAGCGTGATGGTATATAGCCTAAAACCTTCCTCAATGAATGGTCTATTCAACACTAATTTTTCAATTTGAACCAGTAGTTCCTGAGATTAGCGCGTTCAAACAAACAAACAAACTCTTCAGCTTTATATATTAGTATAGAGTATAGATTATTTGTGGTATATTTTTTAGTATTAACTATCAATCTTTTGTTCATTTTGTGCTGTTTACGTTATTTTGTTTAAATTAACTACAAATAGAATTAGACACTTGAGGAAAAATGATGAACATAGGAAGGTACATACTTATTTAAAAGTAAATTGTAAGTGTAAACATTTTTTCCCCTTTACCTGACAATAATTATGCTATCACCATACTTATAGCACTATCATCTCTATTCAAACAACCTTATCGGCTCATTACAAAGATTATCCGAGTTACAAAGATTACGCGTGTTTAAATAAACAAAAACTTTCGAACACAAACAAAGCGTTTGTTTTTGTTCTCATAAGTACAACGCTTGAGAATCAAATTACGATAATCTTATTAAAACGAAATATACGGAGGCGGATGTCAGATCATGCGATTATGTAATGTATACGATAATAGGCTTTAAAGACGTCGTTTTTGAGGATACAATCTAAATTGTCTTTTGAATAATAGCATAACAATGGTTTACGCTGTAGAGTTTATTTTTTTTGTTAAGAAGTTTGAAAAGAGTATTGAAAGCTTAACGTTGCAGCTGACCTAGTCAACCGCACATTTTCTCTAACGTTTTCTTCCGCTAGTATCAATCGTAGCCTGATGATAAAAAACCTTTAACTTTCCTCAATAAATAAACTATACTTACATCGCAAACAATCATATTAAGAAACAAACTCTTTAACTATCAATTTTATAAAATTATTAGACTAAGAAAAAACTTAGCCTTATTGTAAATTACGGGACTGCCAAATCAAGGGATTCGAATTCGATCAAAAAGCAAACACAGACTTTTCGAATGTTGTGCGGTTTAGAAAAATACAATTCGTCTTTCGGAAGACACGTTAAAATCTGAGTCCTGCGCCTGATCACTCTACAGTTGTGTCGGATTACCATCCCATCGTGCATAAGATATAAAAGCACAGAGAATTAACTTGGCTTACACACGCTTCTGAACTATAAAATGTCCCACATAATCATTAATATCGTAAACCACAACTCCATTTACACTTTACATTATCGTAATACTTGACAACTTGAAAATAAAAGTACATGAAAGTGCATAATATAAAACTGTAATATAATTAAGCTAAGAGCCGTTAAAATGGCGGCAATACAATTAGTCAGGCGTCTCAAAGTTTTGATAAAGCCACGGCGACGGTTTAAATGTTAGGCGTCGTTTAAAGACTGAATTTAATTACTAACAAATGAATAGTAAAAAGATATTCAGAGTAAAATGCTTAATTTGAGCTAGTTTTGAGGAAATAGCGTTTACTTGTAAGATTTAGATGTTGTTATAAGTCAACATGGCTTATAAAATATGTTATTGATTGTCGCTATAATGCAATTATAACGACTCTCCTACTTAACTTCAACCGGATTATGTAAGAGAATTAGCGAGCAGCACCGTGTACAATATTATAATATTAATTTTACCGAACCATTTTGTTCGTGTAATAATTTAAATTCGGTTGCTCCAAATGGAGCAACTTTTGAACCAATCAAAAAAAAAATTACATAATCTTCTTAAATTTTCGTATATGGCAACAGACCAAGTCAGATATTACGCTATAGTACATTATAATTATTCTAAGTTATAAGAAGTAACGATATTTTATGTTGGTATATTTTTTATTTTCACTGAATTGGGCCCCTTTTACGTCTTAGGTACTTCTTTTGTCTTTAAAGAAAACTTAAGACGTATATCATAATATTCAACTGGCTCTAATTGGTTTTTGATGGGATTTAACTTTACAATAAAGTATGAAATTTAAGATCTCAAATTGTATTCATACTCATTCCAAAAAAAATACCGAAAATACCCAGAATTCTGACCCGGTTACACCTCGGTCAAACTGAAAGTCAACTCCATAGAGACATCACACAAGTTTCCAGCTAAAACAACTTTCTTCGAGAAAAACCAAACTCCTACGAAATTACAAAAAGGAATATGCTTTGAAGCTTGTTCTCACAAAGTTGTGCAGATGTCCTCTCAGAGTTGTTATGTCTCCCTAACTATTATTTACGGCCGTGCATGGAGGTCGCGTTAAGTTATGAAGTAAAAATATACATACATGTGGTAAAATAAGAGTTTTATCCTGTCTCTTGCTTTGAGAGGTAATGGTGATTAAGAGTTCTTTTTTATTAGTAGTATTTTGACTGTTTTTAAATCTTGCATCAAAATCCATTTCCCAGTTTGCGATTGAATTTTCATTTTTCATGAATGTGCAAGGAAAATATGGCGCCTAGCTTAGGTTGTAGGTGGAAAAAAACTGAGGACATTCTACTCACCTCTTTGTCTGCACTTTAGGTACCCTGAACTCCTCACAATATGGACGATAACATTCTTTAAATCAACACACACTGTCTAAAATCACTTGTGAAAGTTTATTTTCGAAGTTCGATTTAAAAGCGACTATGCCTAACTGTATTCATATAGTTAGTGATAGTACAAGTTCCGAGTACCTTCAATAAAATTAAATAAATATTACAAAACATCAATTAATATAATTCTGATATTTTAAAGCATTTTTATGATCTTTTATGACGACTAATTTAGTTTTTAAAACAATTTATTTTAGTGTCCTTATTATAAAAAATATCCACTATAAGGCATGTTTTTCATTACCACTGTTATTATATCTAGTAGGTATTATTGCAAAAACTACGGGTACATATACCGAGCAACACGGTTTTTTGGCTAGTTGTCCAATGAACTACTTCAGTATGAGCAGAGGTCTTATGGAAGTCGGAGTTCGCTTAACATACATGAGGTGATTCTGACAGCTCTAAGCCTCCTCTATCTCTGTGCAACTGGTCGTCTCTAAATCTCTGGACATCCTGTATAAACAACCACATCTATGTTTCCTAGTCTTAAAATCTTGTGCGCAGAAGTCACAAATTTTCTGCCTAATATGGACGTCATGTACTTCCATGTATATTGCAGTATATATAAAAATAACATCATATTGTGAAAATATTGCTACATCTGATACCAAAATCCAATAAAATGTTAACAAAAAAGTAAAGTAACGTATGAATTGTCAAAGCCAAAACATATAGACCAGAATATGGCTACCTACCTACCTATATTTCCACAATATATTCTGCCGTGGCAATCACAATAGGAATCCGTATTTATCGCACGTTCGCGCTGTCAAACATTGTTGATTTATTGCAAACAAGTTGATACGGCCATTTATTTGTTAGTTACAAATGTTCTAACATTTGCAGGTGTAACAGCAATTTATTTCGTACTTATTGGATTGAAAGTTTTGAGTTTGTTGCCGAAGTTCATAAGCTTGCAGTCTTTAAGAGTTCGGAAGTGGAGAACTGGCAGAGAAGTAGAGAACTTTCTGCATTTCGCGTCTGATGGTTTTGGTTGTAGACATTTGGGGAAACTCTCCTGACAGTTGTGTCGTCTTCTGGAGACCTACCATGACCTTATAAAGTCTTTTGCAAATGGTGAGCTTTTCCTTCTTTTCTTATGGTCGTTTATGACCATGATTAAATAATGAACGTCCATCATGAGATCAGTAATGAATTCATCATGCAATCTTAGATTCCTCGGACACGATAATCTGGTTAAAAGTTTTGACAAAACAGAACAGGTTAAACTATTAAAAAATATCTGAAAGCGTTTTGTTTATTCGAGTTCGACTTTGATCGAGACCATCCGGCAGATGAAGAAAAATCTTTTGTTAACAATAGCTTGATTCAGAAGAAAACGGTATCAGTTATCAAGGAAGGATGTATTTTACTAAAATCGTATTGTTTCCCTCAATGCCTTGGGTTGTGTACTAAGGAAAATTTCCGGCTTTTGCTAATAAAATAGAATAAATGAAAATACAAAAGTGACAAGTTCATGCGGATGATGTCATGATTAATGTTTCTGAGTCAGATTGCGACTCTCAGATAAAAATTGGGGCCATAAAACTCGCTGCGATCATAAAGTTCTGATTGGTTAAATAACTTGGTGGTCGTTCGAAGTTGGACAACTAGGAAAAAATATATTTACGACTCGCGATAAAGGACTCCGGTTGGATCCGAAACTAGTCTGCCAAACCCGATAAATACGCGATACGCGATGGCCTCCATAATTTCTATTATTTCAATTTCTATCAAATTTCTAGCTTGCTTGATTCTAATTGAAAGATAGGATAGCTTACATCTCAATTTAAGGTCGCAATTAATTTTCTTGAAAATGATTTACCTATTATTACCACGCGGACGTCACGGTTAACAGCTAGTACAAATACGTATGTTGATTTTCATTTAGAAATAGTGCCAATTAAAAGTATTTCCTTGAGGATTTTAGTCACATTTTGACTGATACTTTGACTGCGCAACCACAATACGGGACGTACGTATGTATCAAATTTCCGCATGAGTTAAGTATTTCTGTGATCGACTCAGTCCACTTGTCCTTTGTGCTGTATTTCGAACATACGTTATTAAATATATATACTTCTGGAATGGTTCATAAATGGTGATTTATGAAAAGGGTACTGGCTAAGTTTTGAGAAATAATATAAAATGTTAATCGCTGTTCCCGTGGGCACATTAGAGTAAGCGTAAAATACTGATCAATGATTTGATGGAGGCAAATGTTTTATGCCGTTTCATCCGTAAAATATTATTAACCGATTGAAATTAACTTTCAAATATGTTTCAGTTATTTGTTGTGTAATGATGAGTATTGATGAATATTCTGTAGCTATGGAGGTAAAAGTGTCGAATAAAACGAAAGAGTATCATTAAAATCAATATATTAAACATTACCATATGGAACCCTTTGCTTAAATGTCTATAAACAATAAATTATTCCTTAAATTAGTTTGAATGCCTACGTTTAAATAAGTTTCCCTTACAATTCCCCTCCTTCACGTTAAATTATTTGAGTTAATTTACCGACTTTCACCGTTACCACTAATCTTAATGAATATTTGTTTGGTACTGGTGTCTCAACGACTACTTATCTAAAACTAACAGTTACTTAATCAAAATATAAATTTAAAATACGGCCATAATTTTTAACACACTTAAATTAAATTAGAAATATGATAACAATAACCTTTCCCTAAATAAGTTAATACACAGTTCTCATAAATCGTTTGAATGGTTCTGCTTCGATTCGTTTAAACCTGGACTTGTCTTGCGTTTTCAACGATACTGGTTACGACGTTCTCAGTAGCTTTGCCTGTCTGACCTTCGTTTTCTAGGAGAGCTCGGTTGATAATGTTAGCGCAGTCCTTGTTTTCAATGATGCTGACGTGGTTTCCTTCCAGATAGTGGACGGTGACCGTGTTTTCAGTGAACTTCTCCAAGCCGTAATTCTCCTCGAGGACAACGTATGGTGAGAAGGATTCTTTAGGACGGAGAAGAATGATGGGGGACTGTAGTTTCTTGAAGGCCTTAGGGTCGAAGTCCCGGATAGTTTTGAGTCTGTCGAAGGAAACGCGGGCGATTGCTCCGATGAACTTGTTGGAGTACTTGCTCTGGACGGGGCAGTTGGTGATGGTGAGCTCGACTCTTTCCTCGTATGATTCGATTTCGTTGAGTTTCTCGAGAAGGGGCTTGGTGATGTCATTGTTGGGCGCGATGGTGTCGACCGTGTGACAGAGGAGGTTGTTCTGCAGCTGGAAGTCGTTCTTGAAGCTGATGGTCATAGTGAGTAGGGAGTAGAGGAAGTCAGGAGCTCCGTCCAAACAGAATACCGTTCCCTTGAAACCTGTGGAAGGTGATGAAGATATTACAGTTACTTTACTGACGTCATTATTATCATGGAGTGAAACAGGTCGACCAAGAAAAACATAACTATATCTGTAGCAGTTCAATTATCTTTAGTGTTAAGATTTAAGTATACTGTTGTTTACATTTACTTTAAAGAATCCCATTATTTTCGCTTAACAAAATATCAGCAGAATTGAGGCCTTTGTCCTGCAGAAGGACACTAATGGCTGATAATATAATAATGTGACAGTCTTTAAAAAGCTAAATAAACTAGATGCCTAAACTGCTGGATAGTCCCCCAAATAGATAGTCCTAAAACCTTACCTTCGCTCTCGAGTCTCGAAGCCAGCTCCAAGATAAGAAGAGTACCGAAACTGTATCCGAGCAACCAGAATGGAGCACCCGGCGCCAGTCTTGAGATGACAGACTGAAACAAAGAAGATGGATTTGTAGCTAATGGTCGAGTTAATATCATAATATGTTGATGATTAGTAGATGATTTGAAAGTAGCACTAAGACGAGAATGATGGAATTGGGAAATTACAGGGTGTTTTGCAGCTGGAAAAAATAAAGGAAGGAAAACACCGATTGTCACGATATTCTTACAAACATAATAATATTGTATTCTAAGTATTGCGGAAGGCTGAGAAAGTATTTTCATTTTCGATAGTGTCAAAACCCCCACGTAGAAAATATTTCCTCTATTTAACTTTTTGGTGAGTAAAAACTGTGCCATAGTATAACTCAACCTCATTTTTATTTTTAGTTGAGATTTAGTACAGGTAAACAAAACAACAAATCGAACCGCGTAATCAAATGAAACAATTACGATTTCAGGCACAAAACAAAATGAAACATAAGAGGAAATAACGTTGCCATGGCAACGGGGGGATGATGAACGGCAACATAGTCTGCGGTAATAACATTTTGATACAGTCTTTTTATGGACATCCTCAGTATTTATTACGTTTTTACAACCGAATTCTATTGAACTCGCAATTTATTGTAACTGCATTTTTTTTTATTTATATTGACAATCCATTGGTTTTGAAATGAAACTACTTTTACGGATTTTATCGCGGTTTAATTTTAGATTTTAGTTCCCGACGTTTCGAAACCTTTGCAGGTATCATGGTCACGGGCAGACTGAGATGGCGTTCGTCTTGACAGAAGATGTTGCTCGTTCTACCTTCATATTTTAATTAATTATTTGTGGTCCGACCTACGCAGTATGAGCTCACTGTGTCTTGATGTCTTGCAGCGCTGCTCTTGGGTTTGGCCTTGAGTTTATTTATTATTGGATCCCAAGTAGGTGATATCTTCCAGCCATCTTCTCTATTGAAATTAGGGTGTTTTTTAATCTCAATAGCCTCGCGAAACATCCTAGGTAGGAATTTGGATTCTTTAGCGAGGATCTGTGGTTGGTCAAATCTAATATAATGGCTGGAACCTTCAGCATGTTCGGCGACTGCAGACTTCGTTGAGCGGCGGTGTTTGACGTCAGCTATGTGTTCTTTAACGCGGGTCCCTATGCTTCGTTTGGTTTGACCGATGTAAGAGAGGCCGCAGTCACAATCTAGTTTGTATACTCCTGCATCTTGTAGAGGTATGTGACACTTGACAGATGGTAAGGACTGGCTAATCTTCTTGGGCGGCTTGAAGTATGTTTTAATTGAAGCTCGCTTCAGGATGTAACCAATCTTGTCAGTGACTCCTCTGACATATGGTAGTACAGCAGGCAAACGATCAACAGTGGCTGGCTTCACTCGGTTTCTGTGACGGGGCCGTGGAACTTGGAGCTTGTTGTCTCGCAGTACTTGCTTGACGTGACTAAACAAGCGCGAAAACACCAAATATCTCGAAAGCAAACAAAACTTAATAAATAAATATGAAAAATTAAATTCAAAATCGAACGCGTCAAACAAAACAAAAAACGAAAACGGAACGCGCCCGCCAAACGTCAACCAATCACGCGCAGTTATAAATCTGTCAAAACAAACGTTAGATCCACCGACCGTGCAAGTACTACAAAAAGGTCTAAATTTTGCTGTAACACCGCGTAGAATACCGTACGAGGACATTATTTGCAATGTTGAGACTTGCCTGTTCAACAATAACGTGAGGAAGGAAGATTTGGAGGCGATACGCCAAGATATATCATCTGTTTTACGTCGAAGTGTAGTGCCCAAACCAAACCTCCCTAAAGCCGAACATCTCGCTTTAAAGAACCTCAAAAACAGACAAGATGTAACTATACTCCGTGCAGATAAGGGAAACGCTACGGTCGTCATGGATACATCGGACTACAATGCCAAGATAGAAGATCTATTGTCGGACGCAAGTACATATAAACCAGTGAAAACTGATCCTACCAAAAAGGTGTTAACAACTACCACCGCCTTGGTTAAGAAACACTCCGAAGCATTAAGTCTAGATGTTACCTACTTAATACCTACATGCGCAAAACCACCTAAACTGTATGGGTTGCCAAAGATACACAAACCAAACGCGCCGCTACGTCCTATTGTAAGCCAAATCGACACACCAACCTACAGATTGGCTCAGCACGTCGCGAAAACACTCTCACCACTCAGAGGCAACACTACAGCGTTTGTGAAGGATTCATACCACTTTGTCAATGAGATTAAACATCTACATCTTCATGACAATGAAGTAATGGTTAGTTTCGACGTACAGTCCTTGTTTACATGCCTACCAGTTAAGGATTGTATTGAAATTGTTTCCAAGAAGCTAGCAGAGAACAACCTACCTCTAGAATATGCAGAACTTCTCGAGCACTGCCTCACATCTGGCTACCTACTGTGGAACAATAAATTCTATGTACAAGTAGATGGTGTAGCGATGGGCTCGCCTGTATCCCCTGTAGTCGCCGATATATTCATGGAAGACTTCGAGGAGACAGCCTTAAAAACAGCCCCTTTCACTCCCAGGTTCTACAAACGGTACGTAGATGATACTTTCACAGTTTTACCATCTAGTCAAGTAAATGCATTTTTAAAACATCTCAACTCCATCAATAACAAAATTCAATTCACTATGGAGTTGGAGGATAATAAATCTCTTGCCTTCTTAGACATATTAGTTAAAAGGAATCCTGATCAGACCATAAGTCACACCGTGTATCGAAAGAAGACCCATACAGATAGGTACTTAAACGGTGAATCTCACCACCACCCTAAACAGTTAGCTACCGTGGGAAAATCTTTGTTTCAGAGAGCACACGGACTCTGTGATGACAGACACCTTGCCGCTGAGCTTCAACACGTCAAGCAAGTACTGCGAGACAACAAGCTCCAAGTTCCACGGCCCCGTCACAGAAACCGAGTGAAGCCAGCCACTGTTGATCGTTTGCCTGCTGTACTACCATATGTCAGAGGAGTCACTGACAAGATTGGTTACATCCTGAAGCGAGCTTCAATTAAAACATACTTCAAGCCGCCCAAGAAGATTAGCCAGTCCTTACCATCTGTCAAGTGTCACATACCTCTACAAGATGCAGGAGTATACAAACTAGATTGTGACTGCGGCCTCTCTTACATCGGTCAAACCAAACGAAGCATAGGGACCCGCGTTAAAGAACACATAGCTGACGTCAAACACCGCCGCTCAACGAAGTCTGCAGTCGCCGAACATGCTGAAGGTTCCAGCCATTATATTAGATTTGACCAACCACAGATCCTCGCTAAAGAATCCAAATTCCTACCTAGGATGTTTCGCGAGGCTATTGAGATTAAAAAACACCCTAATTTCAATAGAGAAGATGGCTGGAAGATATCACCTACTTGGGATCCAATAATAAATAAACTCAAGGCCAAACCCAAGAGCAGCGCTGCAAGACATCAAGACACAGTGAGCTCATACTGCGTAGGTCGGACCACAAATAATTAATTAAAATATGAAGGTAGAACGAGCAACATCTTCTGTCAAGACGAACGCCATCTCAGTCTGCCCGTGACCATGATACCTGCAAAGGTTTCCAAACGTCGGGAACTAAAATCTAAAATTAAACCGCGATAAAATCCGTAAAAGTAGTTTCATTTCAATGTCTAACATTCGCGTAAACCTAAGAAACCACTATGTAATCCATTGGTTGCAAATATTTCATTTTATTTAGCCAACCGGGCCGGATAGACATAAAATTTTGCACCTGATGCTTTTACATATGAGACATGGTGACTAAACAAAGTGTTGTATTAAGCCTCGGCTTTAATTTTTTTATAGTTTGCCCTGTCTCAGAGCACAGACAGATTGTCAAATATGTCTAGAAGGCCACTCGCACCTACAATACACCTTTAAGACAAGATAGCTAAATTGAAATCGCTCAACTCGTTCGGGAGGAACGGAAACAGAAAGTCTGATACTTCTTATGTACCCCTATTTTTGCGTCGGGGTTGAAGAAGTCATATTTACAACAATTTTTTTTTTCCTACGTTACAACTAAACTAATAAGTGGTGGTGACCTTGAAAGCCTTCATCTAAGCTATCCTTACCTGGTGAAGACGTGTGACCATCTGGTCCATGGTCTCGTTCTTGTGTTCAACACCGAGCTGCAGCACGCAGACCTTGATCTTGAGCCTGCGGCAGAGCGGCTCCATGACCGCCGCGCAACCTTCCAGACCTGGCAGCATGAACATCACGCGCTCCATCACGTGGATGGCTTCTTCACCCTGAGGACAAACATTAATAATTAAAGTAATTTCAATCAGAAATGGAGAAGTAGAGAAAGCTTTGCAGAAAACAGAGGAAACGTTTGCCCAGGAGTAGGATTTATTATGAGCACAAAAAGCTTATTTAATTCAAAAGACGAAAAATATTGAGGGTTTTGGCAGAGGAAACCTTTACCCATT
Source organism: Trichoplusia ni (assembly GCF_003590095.1). Taxonomy (NCBI): domain Eukaryota; kingdom Metazoa; phylum Arthropoda; class Insecta; order Lepidoptera; family Noctuidae; genus Trichoplusia; species Trichoplusia ni. Next base: position 7,991,310 of record NC_039495.1, on the reverse strand, counting down.
AGGATTTATTATAAGCACAAAAAAGATTTGTAGTATGCAAAGTTAGTACGCGCAATTCGTTACTTGCGATGTTAGTTTAAATTGATAATGCTTTGGTCAGTCCAAACAGTAGAAAAAATCACTGTTCTGAAGGAAATTTATCTAATCTTTAAATAAATAGGCAACAATATAAAATTGAGCGCCATAGCTATACGTTGAGACAGTAAAGAATTACCTATATGAAGTAAAACTGAATCTTAAGTTAACTAAGTCCTTTCTCATAAGTCAAGTCATTATTTTCACATTAAAAACTAATCTCATATTCCATTCAGTATTTGGCAGCTTTATAAAATATGAGTGCAATTTTTCCGAGTTTATGCGCCAAAGTGCAGTGTATTAAAAGTTTAAAAAGATATAAAAGTATCGCTCGTCTCGTCCGATACCCATTTATCTTTCACGGCTTTTGCGAGTGCAATGTAGTTTCTTATTGAATGATCTATTCGATAAGTTTGTAGGCTAACTTTGAAGTATTGAGAGATATATCTCGCAATACATTTTCTGAGCGCTTTAAATTTCCGCACTGTGAATTTACAGATGCTTTTAACGTTTTAGAGTGATGTTTTCCTGTTTTATGAAGTTTTGTGCTCTTGTGCGCTTAATTTTTAACAAAGTTACTTCGATATTTATCACAATTTTATAAATAAGTTGCGTGTTTATAAGTACTTATTTAATGTTCATAAGACTGTTTATTTAGAGAAAAGTTAAGTAATAGGATGCCTCTATTCGACGACCCCATGCGTGGGCAACCTTATAATAAGGACAATTTTAGAAAATACAAGGACTTTTTGTTTTGGCTTTCTTCAGAATACATACATTTCGTCCTCTACTAAATTACAAGCCTTTGTTCAGCTGTCTGGCATTTCAACTCACTACTGATCTAATCATCATCATAATCCTCCTTACCTCAACTCCATCGCTGACCATGGTCGGCATGTAGATGAGCGGCTCGGATACGAGGTTCTCGTCTCCGAAGTTCCTCATGAGCACCCTCAGTCCGGCGCCACCTTCGGCGTTGGTCGGTCGTGTGGCGGCCGTGGAGGCGGCGGCTTCACGCTGGGCGGTCAGCTCTACAAGCCTAGGTAATGGAGATGGTATTAGAATAGTAATAGAGGAAGCATTTGAAGGAACAGGAACTATTGTGATAGCAAATGGTTCATGGGGTGATGAGATTTACGTATCTATAATTCCTTCAATACATTATTAATAGTTGATGTAGTATGTTGATACGTGTCTTAATTGATGTACAATCATGTATGGGCCTAGATGGTAGATCTGATCATGGCCTGCTTTGATAGTAAGAATGCTATTGTGGGATGTCGGGATGCAAAAATGCTCAATAAAAAGTAAATTATTTTTCATCTGTGAGATAGATAATTAGAAAAATATTAGACATTGCCTTATTTAAGATTTTACACTACAAAAATGGTCATCATTCCTATTCCGAGAAATCATCATGAATTTACATTCATGAAAAAATTACGACACCAAAAAAACACAAAAAGATCCAAAAAAAAAAACGAAACATAACGTATACATTTCGTTATTTAAAAAAGCGAAGCTACAACATAACTTCAAAACCCAATCTCTTGAATACGAGTCATAACGTTTTTATACAAAAATACTTAAAAAACCTCCCAAGATTGTCATCAGACATAATCAAAAGAACACGAGAATATGATGCGGAACTTATTGTGTGAGCTCGCTGTATATTTATATTCGAGAAATGAAACACTGAATTGCAAAATTGTTTTGTGCAATTTTCTTTAGTCTTCATTTAGTTCCGAGCAGGTTGAGGTGGAACTCATGAGCATACACTGTTTATATTTCGTTACGATGTAGGTGTAATTATTAATTATGATAGGAACTAGTTATATTTTCTACAACATGTTAGGAATTATTATAGCTGATGGGATACAATTATTAATTATTCTCTCTATTCCAAAAGAAAGTGACATATGAGGCCTATTTACACGTGTTTCCATGGAATTCTTTAATAAACTCGTAATCCCCTTCCAATGAATATCACACATGAAGCCTATGACCAGCGCCTACCCACCATTGGGTTGCCAAATGCAGTAAATGTTGATGATAATAAACTCATAACTCTTTTTTTCACGAGGCAACAAAAAATCTAACTTAGGTATACAGTTGTCGTTTTGTATGATGTTTGAATGAACTAGTATCTATTTAGTATTAAATTATCATGAGCTTTAGATGGGCATGATAAAATTTGCCTAAATCTCATTTAATAAAAGCCCCTATTGTTAAAAGAAACGTTTTTACGTTTCCACCTAGCTTCACCCTTAAATGCATCTCATCCACACATAAAATCTTAGAAACCATGGTCCTCTCCTTCTTCTGATTTTGGTGTCAGAGAAGTACCATAGTCTTCTCTCGGTTTTAATTCCTAAGGTTTAAACCTGTCCGCATTCTTCTATCATGGTCTATTCACATAGTTCCTCACCTGGCGAAGGTCAATGTCCTAATATCCTGCGCCGTGAGGAAGATCTCGAACTCTCGCTCGAGCGTCTGTTTGATCTCCACCGCCATCATACTGTCCATACCCAGCTCGGCGAGAGACACCTGCTGCGATACTGTCTTCAGGTCCTTGATACCTGAGGAACCAGATTAAGATGATTAGATGTCGGGCTTGTGTTTTGATTATTGAGGATCGTTAAATTGTACGAAGCAACTAGCTACATACAAAAATATTAACAATCATTTACAATGATTGAATATTTGGTCAGCAATAACTTTAAATAATTATTGAATATTTGATATGAGTGGATTATTATTAACCTTTATTCATTTTGTGTGAATAATATTGTTTTAAATGTTGTTCTTTAATTAACGAGTAAATTTAAAAATGTATCGCACACTAACACATTCGAAATTTCTTTATTCACTCCAAATTTGATTCTATCCCCTTTTCTCATAAATTCTTAAAACTAAACCTTGCCACAGTCCATAGTTTTAACATACAACACAATATCCAACCACACTTACCCATAATCTGCGCAACAGCATCCACAATGTTTCCACAGCCAGAGCCTCCCGCCTTCTTCTCCGCCACCACGATGGAGGACACGATAGCCGCGTCTTGCTTCATGAACTTGTCGAGAGCTGTCAGACAGGATGAGATCCTCTGTTGGAGGGTGCCTCCGATCTCCAGCTGGACGTCGTCATCCTGCATGTCGGCTACGAGACCCACCTGGTACATATGAGATAACATCAGTATTTGATCAGACTGTCTATGTCCTGAAGGTGTACTTTGGATGTTCTTGTGAAATCTTTAAACTATGTTATTCTCGTCGCTAGCTAAATAGTAATGGACTAGTAGTAAAATAGTTGGATTGAGAAGTCAAAGGTTGTAGGTTCAAATCCCAGGAGGGATTTTATTAGATTCCCACCAGACCATTGATTAGATTAGAAGTTGGACAAGGATTAAGGTTCAATTGAATCGGCAAAAGTCTTTGTAATGCCTCGTAAATGATTTGATTCCATTGTTATTTAAAACAAAACCTTCGTAATGCATTCTTGTAAAATCCTATCCAAAAAATACAAGAATATCGACGAAAGCCGAAATAAAAATGTTCATGTATGTAAATAAAAATAAGAAATCATTATTTAACTTTGTTGAAGCAAATAATTCGTGAAAATTTAATACGAAAAATCTGCATAAAATGTAGAAAAACATCCTACAAAACCCAGCTATAAAAATAAACCAAAAAAAATCCGAATAATGAAAATTTCATCTAACATCTCATTAAATTATATTTTGTGCTGAAAATGTATTTACATTTGAGAAAATTTTGCATGTAAACGATGTGATACCACAATATTTTAGTCAACCACATGCTGGTCGTTAGTAGCATAAACAATGTAAATTTTAAACGCCCCATATAATATTAAAATAAAGCATATTAAATTCGGCTCTTTGAAACATTTTTGAAGGCCGACAGCGAATTTATTCTCCAGGATTTAATGATAAACGAATTGGAATAACAGATATTGGAGCTGCGAAAATGAGTAGGTATAGTTTTCGTTATTGGTACGAGAGAATACTAAAGTTATGTTAAGTAATATTTCTCCCGAACGACGAGAGTCAAGCAGTGTTTACCAGTGCTTTACAAAAAGCAACAGCCAATCTGACCTCCTCAACCCAGTTAACCTGCACAACACGATACCACTTAGTAAAACTGGTTTTCAGACTTTCTAGCGTCAAAGATTTGTAAATAACTGGGGTCACTTGTTATGACACTGATGGTCACCCATCCACAGACCGACCGTATGAAGCATAGCTTAACCTGTGATCGATCAGCTTGTTCAGTTGTAGTTTAGCCACGAGCTCAACCACCCCCAAGTGTCTAACACATAAATATTGTGACGGAAAGACGCTCACATGATTTGATGTCATTAAAATCCAAATTATTTTGAATGAATACTTACATCACCAATAGCTCCCCATTGAACAGCCAGGGCTGGGAGTCCGAGCTTCTTCCTCCATTCACAGATCCTCTCCATCACGGAGTTGGAGAGACCGTAGTTGGTCTGACCAGCGTTACCGCGACCACAGGATACGGATGAGAAGATCACGAAGTCCCTAAGGTGGATAAATAAGTTAGGTTATTTTTCCAATTTTCAACAGTTTTTCAGAAATTAAAATAAAGTAACATTTATACTATCATCGTCTTCGTTCTTGACTTTTCACAACTATGTCGGGGCCGGTTTACATTCTAACCAGATTCAGTTAAGTACCAGTGCTTCACAAGGAGCGACTGCCTATCTGACCTCCTCAACCCAGTTACCTGGGCAACACGTCGTAGTGCACTACAATTATGTGTCATGTAGTAAATTATTGTGTCCGGTTTAAAATAGTTAAACGGAACTCTTTGCGTGATGGAGTGCAGTAAATCAATTTTCTTATCCATGACGTAATTGATCCCCCGGAGCGAAATGTGCTCAAAACTTGTTTCATAAATCAAATATCATAATTCAAACGGACTTTGAACGGAAATGTTCTTGGACCTACAATTTATTAGCGGAAAGGGCAGGCCCCTTTAACAATCAGGAAATTTATCAAAAACTACTAAGTACTACATAATTTTAAGAAAACATAATTCATCGGAATTAGTTCAGCCGTTTGAACATGAAGAGGGTACAAACATACAATCACATACAAACACTACTAATACTGCCTATTGCAGTTATAACTTACTTCAAGCCTGGGCACAACTTCCTGGACAGTTTATCTAAATGCATGGTAGCCAAAGCCTTAGGTGCGAATGATGTCTTGAAGGTTTCAGGCGTTTGGTTCTGGAAGATGGAGTCCTTCAGGATTACAGCCAGGTTAAAGATGGCTGCGACTTGACCTAAGGAGTTCGCCATCTTCAGCATCTCCTCACAACCAGACTCGGTTGTAATGTCGTGAGTCGAGATTTGGATTTCAGCACCGTATGATGCCCATGCCCTGTGAATGAAATTTTGGTTAGGGATGGTTCGAATTTTTTTATTGAAATAGCCTTTTGATCTGGAAATATGTTTACTTACGAGACGTATTGTTTACTTTCAGGACCACGTCGTGAAATTTCTGTTTGATTTCATAAAGGTAAATATATAAGATACATAAGTGTAAATATATCAGATACATCAGCTTTCAGATACATAAGTGTAATTAGGCAAACTCTTATGGGATGTGGAGAAAAAAAACTCTTATAAACTACCCAGTTTTTTTTGACAATTCTATGCTTGAGCGCAGACTTTGATTTAACAGCCTGCAGCAAAGTCCAGGATTAAATTCCATCACATACCTCAGCCTGGATGACTGGTATCCGTTGGTGATTCCTCTGCGGGAAGTGAGCACGATCTTCTTGCCACCTCTCATGATGAGCCAGTCAGCCAGCTCCAGACCGAAGCCGCCGAGACCTCCCACTACCACGTACACGTAGTTCTCGTTACAGATGTACCTGAGGATATGAGAGAAATTAGTTTACAGAAAGACACTTTAGTCACGACAAACATTTCTACGGTTACGCGTTAGCTAGTTAATGGTTCATACTCCTCAAAGTGACAGCCTACGTTAGTACTCAATTGTTAAGTTTAGAATAGCTAAGCAAAGTCACATTATTGTGGAAACATGTTAGCGCTCTACACGGAGTAAAGCGGCATTTTTCTCTCACAAGCTATTCTTTGGTGATTGCTGCCGCCATCTTACCTAGGTATAGCGTCCATGGGGAAGCTGGTTGGTATGACGGGTTTGTTACTGCGCTCCTCCTCACGGATCTTAACGATGACCTGTCAAAGAGAAAAGGAAATAAGATTTTTTGCCAAAATTAAATTATAAAGGCCGTACAAGTAGATGTGTTAGTTTAGAATGGACGTACTACTGGACCAAAAAAGGTGCATCGACAAAAATGGACGCAAAAAACGGTGTACAGGGGATTGAAGTGTTATTAGTAGGTGCCAGGCAGCACTAAGCCACGCTAAGCTGACTTGATCGATACATTATTATTATATCACTGCTGGGTAAAGGCCACTATCTCCTCTTTCCATCTTTACCTCTCCAGGACGAGTGATTCCCAGTTCCTCATCCGTCTGGGCCTACCACATGCCATTTTATGGCTTTGGGGATGATCGATAAAGAAAGTAATATAATAAAATGCTGAAATGTATTAGAATATTGAAGAAACGTACCTTTCCGATGTGCTTGCCGGCCGCCATGTAACGGAAGGCAGATTCTATTTCGTTGGCCTCGAAGGTGCAGTAAGTCAAAGGCCTGACGGCACCGTTGTCGATACCAGACAGAAGCAAGTCTTGCAGACGCTAGTAAAGGAAATTAAGATAATTAACCACAAATGAATACATAATCACATATTTTTATGATGAATATCAATCAACCACTGTAGTCAAGTGAGAAGTACAAGTAATATCTATTTATTGTATTTTTAGACAATCTGATGGGGCCAGATTGTCAAGAAAATAGCACTTATACAGGAAATGGTGTAATAACTTCACTGAGCTACTATAACTACAACTATTCGCCCTTATAACACGCTAATATTGAAACGCTTTGAGTATTTCCATATATCTGTAAATACAAGTTTGTATTTAATATTAAAGAGACAAATAAATAAACCGAATTCGTTATATCACCTTTCTGAACTCGTAGCTCTGGTCGAAGATGTAGTCCAACATGATGCCGTGGAAGGAGGTCTCCTTGAGGAAGAAGTACATGCCGATGGAGGTGTTGTTGCTGATGTCGAACTTTCCAATCTCGAGGAAGCGGCCGCGGTACGCGAGACATCTTACTGACGCCTGTTGGGGGTAGGTAAAGTCATAAAGTGAAGACATTTGGGAACTTGGCAAGTGTAAAAAGGGCAGGAGTCGTTATAAAAATAAATGGTTTAGGGAAATATTGATGATATTATCTAAGATGTTAAAGTTGTATTTTTATAAGATGTTTTTCATCAAAGTTTCTGTAAACATTGTTGTTACGAATTTGCATCCAATCCGAAGTCCAAAATCGTATAAATCTGTTTCTTCGATTTTTGATCACAAGTACTATCTAAATTTAAATTTGCCACTATTATCAAGGTACTCTTAGTGCGCTCCGAGAAAAAAATCCTAACTTAAAATTTCGAGAAAATTTTCAGCCCACCCTACGTGTTTATCCAAACTAATATTATAAATGCGAAAGTAACTCTGTCTGTCTGTCTGTCTGTCTTTCTGTCTGTCTTTTCTTCACGCCTAAACTACTGAACCGATTTGTGTGAAATTTGGTACAGACATAGTTTGAAACTTGAGAAAGGACATAGGATAGTTTTTATTACAAAAAATTAAAATAAAAAATAAAATTTATTACGGACATACTATATAATAGTGCCATCTATTGGTCAAATGTCGAGCTGTTCCTATGCTCCGTAGATAGATGGCGTTAATCGCGCAATGGTGTCATTACACGTGTTCGGTTCATGTTATTGTTTTAATTCATCGGAAAATCCATCAGAAAAATGTAAATAAACAGTAAAAAGGTGTAAAAAAAATAATATTAATATAATAAAAGTTTTACTACAAAGAAAATGCTCTAACGGAGTATAGATAATTCTATTAGTACTACGCGCAATGGTGTCGATCGTTACACGAGTTCGGTTCATGTTGTTTTAATTCATCGGAAAAAAGTAAATAAATAGTAAAAATTTATGAAAAAAATAATAAAATAACATATAAAAAATATAATACTACTTTTAGTACAAAGAAAATGCCCGAACGGAGTATAGATAAATAATCCGAGTTGTCACTATGGTCGATAGATGGCGTTGGGATCGAAATAGATCGCGCTATGGTTTCGTTACACGCATTTGGTTGGGTATCGGCCGAGCGCTTTGGTACCGTCGTGGTATAATTGTATTGTCGGTTGTATGGTCGTTTATGTGGATTAGTCCTGTTTCGTAAATTCTAAATTGGTTCCGTTGTTTGATGTAGGTTTGATCTCGAATATTAGTACTTAGTTATTTTGTTTAGTAAAACTGTAATTCTAAGTTCGTTTTAAATTATTTAGTTTTAAGCTTGGTTGTTAAATAGGATAGGTTGTAATATAATTTCTTTTAAATTGTTATAAGTTCGTTTTTTTTTTTATTCTTTAGTTTTAAGTTAGTTTTCAACTTAAGTTCGGAAAGATTTTAATATTTCTTTAGTTTAAGTTCGTTTTTAAACTATTTTTTTCAATGACTAGAAAACGCAAGACCAATTTAGCACGTAGTTCTATGTGAGTAAAACCAAAAATCTGCCGGAAGTCACTGTTCCACGCGAACGAAGTCGCGGGCAAAAGCTAGTACCACATACCTGCAGCTTATCATCAGACAGAGAGTTGAGCACGAGGTCGACTCCCTTGCCGTTGGTTTCGCGTCTGATCATGTCTTCGAAGGAAGTGTCACGAGAGTTGCCGATGTGGGAGTCTAGAATGAAGGGATTGGGTAAGTGACTGTTCTAGTAAATGTGAGAAAAGTGATGAAATAATTAATTCAGATTTGGGAAACATCAGAATTAAGGAAATGAGTGTAGCAGCATTTTGTCAGGTGGTACAAATCGGTTTAGGTATAAAAACAGCCGTAAAGAACTAAGTTTCGAGTTTCAAACTAGTCAAATCTTTCCTGATATACTCATATCATAGAATTGAGAGGTGTGTCTGCTTAGTATAAAGCATTAATTTCAGGACCAACAGATTGAGTGAGTAGGTTGATTAGATGTTACCCCTAAACATACGACGTGCTAGCTGTACCTTTAAGTTGTGGGAACAGCTTCTTGATGAAGGCCCTCTTCTCGGCGGTACCGACGGTGGTGAAGACCTCACACCCGTAGAACAGCGCCACGTTGATGGCGGCCTGACCCACACCTCCGGAACCGGCGTGGATGAGGATGGACTCACCGCGTTGGATCTGGCCGACTAGTACCTGGTGATGTAGTCAATAGGTTAATATTTTTACTGGTGATTTGACGTTGGATGATTATTAAATTGATGAAGTTAATTCTATATGGCGAAGTTACAAGACCTCATAAAAAATACCTTCAATTAATTTATTTCTTGTAGCAGGTAATTGTTGAAGATACCTTTTAAGCAATGCAATGCTTGTTAGTGTTACGTAGTAAGTGTGTTGTTAAGTATCTTACGTGTTTTCAGTGAAAAAGTACGATAAAAACTTTACCTATGGTGAAAATACTAAGTTTTTCAGAGTTTATTGACTTTTGTAGCTGACTGTACCCTAAATTTTGCATGATACAATGCCCTTTTAAGAGTAGTCTCTTACCAAGGAATAGTAGACAGTTCCGTAGGCCACGGGGATGGTAGCGGCTTCCTCGAAGCTCCATACGTCAGGGATGGCCCACAGCAGTGCTCTGTCACCCTCAGCCAAGTTGGTCATACCACGGTTACGAATCATACCCATGACACGAGAACCGCTGCAAAAGAAGTTTGGAATTAGTACACAAGAAAAACAAGTACCTAAAGGAAAAAGGTTGGTTCACAAAATTATTAGACTGGAACATCAAAAGTATTTTTGGCTGAAATGTACTGTAACATTACATTACATTAAATGTAATGTAATTTACTCTGTGGGGTTAACAGATCAGTCGCAACATATTTTTAATTATGAAGTTAAAACAAAATAGAATCAAAAGTAGTTTCCATGACGCTATCGTATTTTGTGATTTAGGGCAGTTTGCTGTATTCGCAGTTAAAAAATTCAAAAATACAATGGACTACTTACTTGGGCGTCTTGCCGACAATCTCGAAACCTTGCACGCATTCCTGCGCAAGACGTCCTCTAGCGACAGCGTCTACTGTGACACGACCGGTGGCCGTCATGACGTCACGGAAGTTCAAGGCGGCGCAGTATACCTGGTGGGAGATGGTTCAAGAAAAAATGTTATAGTGATTGCTAAAATTATCATCATCTGCCTAGTGTTTTTTACAAAGAGAATACACTTAATCTGGCCGTTATTACTGCCAAGTAGCAAAACGGCAGTTTTTTTTGACCTAATCAATGATCACGGCTTTTGAAAGATGACTACGTCACTAAAGAAAACTAAACTGTAAAAAGTTCATTTCGGAGTGAAGATGATAAAAGTCAGTCCCCTAATCGAATCCGAATAAAAAATAGTTTAACTGCAATAATAAATTTGAAGATACTTACGTTGATCAACACCTTCTCAGGGTCCTGGAACTGGTGGTTCTCCCTGATGGGTCCTTCTAACCAACTCAGTGAGGACAGGTCTCCGATGGTCAAGGTGTTCACGAAGGCGTGGTTTGCGCGAACCGTGTCCAAATCTCCAAGAAGAAGATGGCGGTAAGTACCCCATTGACCCTAAGGAATGAAAATTGAATTAATTTAACATTTCCGTTTGAGTCTCCAAAATTGTGATCAGATTACCCATTGTTCGGAGAAATCAAAACAAATATTATGCATAGGTACTTACATCTTGGTAGACATTGAGAGCCAAATCCTTGTCCAGCTGTTCTTCATAGAACTCCAAGTCAGGGTTGAACGGAGGAGCAGAGGGGTCAGAAATGAGTAGTCCGTACACAATCTCACCACCAGGCTCCTTCCTCAAACAGTTGACGAGACCTAGAAGACCGTTGATGGGCTCATCTTGGGTGTAAAGGACCACTTTGTGCCCTTCTTTGATCTCTTCCTTGACTTTGTCGATCCATGCGAAGGTGAGGTCGGCGGCGACAATTCGTACGAACTTCGCTGGGCGGGCACCAACGCGTTTCCTGAAGAGGACCATGTATTCAACGCCGGTGTCGTAAATCGTGATGATGTCGAACTTTCCGGAGTACGCCTTGGGGTCTGGACGTTCAGTCTCGCGACTGATGATGAAGGCTTTGTCCTTGAGAGTTGCCACGGCTTGTTGGAGAACCTGTTAGTTGAATAACAAAGGTTTAGTTGCATAGTATCGATCGCTGATGCTTTATTGAAATAACGCAAAATGTTATTAAGTTGGAACTACATGGCACATGAGATTTTGTTATCAAAAACTAGGAGTTTACTCTTTTATCGTTTATTGACGACTATTACTATTTCTGAGTAGATATTCAGACACTTTCACTGGCACATTGTGATTCGAAAAATAAATCTCACACATTGTTTTTGATCATGGAATATTAAAATCTTACCTCAGGCCTGCCCAAAAGGTTGGCACCTATGAACAGAACCGTGTTGCTTTCACCAGCCAGCTTCTTGTTCTCAACGATTATGTTGGAAGGCATTTCGATGGCTTCCTCAGAAATCACCACCAGCTCAGCCTGTACCAGCGGCAGGTCTCCAAGCACATCGCCGACTTGTTCCAACACAGGCTGTAAGTCGTTCTTCTTGTACTCCTCGTCAACTAACTCGATGCTCTTGACTTTGTAAGTCTGTATGTTCTCTAGGATCAGTTGGATGTTCGCGCGAAGAATGTCTTCAACCTGATGAGAAATAATAGTTTTAGAATTTGGATATTTTTTGTGAAGTCTATTTTGCAATTTGCAATATTTTTCTTCTTGCTGTTCTGCATTTTTTCCTTTTATTACATTCTTTAATTTCTTTATCTTCACACTATCGGCAGAGTGATGTCTTAACTTTTTGTTACATATAACATTAGGTAGCACTAAAATATTCGCTAGTATCTATTACTCGTACACTAACTAAGACAAACAATCATTCTCTATTTTGTCATTAAAAGACATTTTCTCTTAAACCATTATCGTTTTCAATGCATCATTCTTATAAGATTAAACTATGAAGCATAAAAAAAAATCACCTTCATCTTGGACTTTCCAAAGTTGGCGATAAACTCGTTCTTCTCAAGAACAGGCACACCAAGAGGCAATCTCTTAGTGATAGGAGTGGCGTGAAGACCACGGATCTCGACACCACCGGCCCTTGAAAAAAAGACAAAATTAGAACACCATCCAACGAAAATAAATTTAGACTTGATTAATGTACGAATTTCAACTTTACGACTATGTAATAAGGTAGCGTGTGCAATGAAATGAGGTCATGTTGCACTAAATATTACTTTTGTATTACATTGGGTTAGAACAAACTCAATCAGTTGGAAACCAACAAATTCGCGGTTAATTTCAATACTAGGAGTAATCGAAATCTATATTTGGTTACATTTTACTATCCTATGATTGGTGCATGTACATTTGATGTATACGAACGTCCGTATTTAACTTCAATGTTTGGTTTTTATTTTAGAGGCAATATATACGTAAAAATAAATGTATAGCCATTACGGAGCATTGGATACTGCATTGTAAAAGACGGACGGACAGAGAAAGAGAGGTGTCTCAGTAACAGTGTAACGCTACAAAGTAAAAAAGAAATTCTGACAACAGAAAATGCTGACAAAGTCCAGAAAAAATAAGGACTTGACAAGGAATCTTAGCGAATATTTTAAAATGAATTGCAAAATACTGAGAAATAACTGAAGAAGAAATTACTACCTATAGGGGTTGGAACAAAGCAAGGCTTGTAGCGTTAAACCCCGTTTTATCTATACAAATATATAAAGCTGAAGAGTTTGTTTGTTTGTTTGTTTGTTTGTTTGAACGCGCTAATCTCAGGAACTGGTCCAAATTGAAAAATTATTTTTGTGTTGAATAGACCATTCATCGAGGAAGGCTTTAGGCTATAAACCATCACGCTGCGACTAAAAGGAGCGAAGATACAATGGAAAATGTGAAAAAAAATAGGGCAGGTATAAATCATAACTTATATTTTCTAACCACACGAACGAAGTCGCGGGCAACAGCTAGTTTGTTTATAAAACTTGAGGTACATTTTATCATCGCTAAAAAGGATTACTTCCAAAGTTATTTGCATCTTGGAATCCCCTCACGTAATTGTTATAAATCGTGTGGTATCCATGGCCCTTGCTGAGCTCATAACTAAATTATAAATGTTAAAATGTTTGTAAACCGTTTATTATATTACCCAGTCCTAAATTTGTGTGTATTTGTGTAATAGTTAGGAAATTTTGGTAAATTATACATATTTTATGGGGTTTCAATATGTTATTTTAGTGTAAATTTGCGAAAATTTTGTGTTAAGTTATTGGGGTACCATGATAGAGGTAGGATGCTGATACCTAAATATTAAATTATTTATGGTGTTTTATGCACTTTTTTCGCAATAAGTTTTCTGATGAAGTAATAGACAGTGTCTTAAATTGAGATCGACCAGTTGTTGGGTGAAAAGTCGTCGAAATGTCGAACTTAAGCAAGCAACAACAATTGACTAAATACTAATCCTGTTGCTAAGCCTAAAAGCCCTAAGTTCAACGTACGGGTCAACCTAAATCTCCAATACCCAACTATATTAGTCTACAATGATGCGTACCTATCAACGGACGTACTTAGATCCTATTAACATTATAAACGCGAAAGATTCTAAGTATGGATGTATGGAATTTTGTTCCTCTTTCAAGCAAATACCATTGAACGGATTAAGACGAAACTTGGTACGCAGATAGTTTATAACCAGGATTAACAGATAATTATAATAGTTTTATCCCGATGTCTACGTGGAATCATTTTCGATTTGCGACATGTGTTGAATCGTGTAACAAGAATCTTACATATTAAATTCATAAGTTTGAAAGTCTACAGATACAAATATTTAAATACCCGAATATTAGTCGTGAAATTTTAAAGTCTTCTGGGAGCAAGGTATTTTCTAGAACAATTTACTGTCTAAATTCAAAACTTTACCTACGTTTGTAAATATTTAATTTTTTCATCCCATGAGAGAGGTTTGGTAAGCAACTCGTGAAGAATTTGTACGTGATAGTAATATTTATGGCGATGCTTTCGTTTTCAACATTTCATCCGTACATTTGTGGAGGAACATGGGCTTACGTTTTACAATACTTATGAGACTGTGTTTACGAAGGTCGAAGGTATCTTGTAAAGAGAAGAGACGGGCTTGGATCACCCCGCTTAGTTACTTGCGAGTTGACGGTAGGATCCTTTTTGTCCTATACTTTGGTAGCATTTCTAAATAATAGGCATAAAGACAATATTTTTTTAATGTCTTTCAGTAACTTAATGATTAAATTGATCACATTACGTCATTACTGTTTAAAAAATTTGCGAATTCGTCACGTCACAAGCCCCACTCTAAAGCAATTTATCTTTATGAACACCTACCTAGCCGTCCCTGAAAAATATGGGCATTTAGAGAAATACGCTGATATCTCATCTCATTCTATTTAATAATCATCCAATTTAAGCTGCTTGATGACCTTCACTATTTGGAGAGGCATTTCTAGAGGAAGAAAAAGAATACCAATTAAAATCAAGATCAGATCTGACACCAAATTGATTCGATTTTCAGGAACTTGGCGTGAGTATATAGTATATAAAAGTGTTAATGAAAGAATGAATGGACCCGAATGCCTTCAACAATTGCCCAATAAAAGGTTGATTTAGTATGTAATTAATTAAGTGTTGTCGAGAGGCGAAAGGTAATTACTCGAACCCAAGGGCTATGAAAATTACTACGTATTTATCAAGTTAACGAGTGCAGGAAACATTTTAAGGATGCAAGCAATTTTCTCTTCATTGGATTATATTAATTTAAAGTTTCGGGCAGTTTTAGGCAGAACTTTTTGGTGACAAGTGTCAATTAATTTTTTTTTCTTCTTTATCAGCATTTGCTGTGCAGTAGTAATTTACGTCTTTTAATTTCATTTTGGTTGATTTCAGAAATGTTTATTCTAAACCTTTTGAATGTAAAGGTATAAACTAAATTAGTGCGTAAATAACTTACAGTAAATAAATAAATTAAATCTAATGTTAACTTCTATCATTGTCTATCCCGACTAACCATTTTAACAATGAAACTATTAAACTTTGATGTTCTTTAAATAATTTCGTAATTTCTGAGTTAATTTGGGGTTAATTGTAGCCAATACAAATATTTTTGCCCATTTTAGCTTAGTTTATTTGTTGTTTTCGATACAGAATTGTTACAAAATGTGAATTTCTAGGTAAATAACTATGTGACTCATAAAAGATATTTGAGTGCGGCTATCTACCAATTTATTTATCACCTAACAAATTGATGACTATAACAACTGTTATTGAATTTCGATCATGATAATTTGTTGTTTCTTTTTTATAATCATCAACAGCCTAGCCTTTTCCCAACTATGTTTTTTTTTATAATAATAATATGTTTTGTTTTATTTGAAAAAAGCTACTCCTGCATCAAGTTTAATCTTTTTGTCGCGAGGGGTTTCATAAATATTAAAGTTACATGCACAAAGACACCCAGACTCAGGACAAGCATTTGTGGTTTACATAAATTCTTGCACTACGCGGGGTCGAACTCACGACGCGTCGCGGTCGCGCTCATTAGGTTTGTCGTGGTGACCTCAACCACTCGGCTATCCGTCATGAAAATGTCAACTATCCGGCTAACATGGTAAATGAGATATAACCGACGGACTTTACACGACGTTTTTACATTTTTGGTATGGAACATTAATAATATGTATAAAAACGCCAATAAAGGTCTCAAGACTTACCTGATAACATCAACATGTGGGTACACCCTGATCTCGAAGGAATTCTTGGTGGAATCAGGGTTCATCTTGGAGATAGCGTTGTAATGCATGTTGGCATCGATGGAGAGCTTCTCGATTCTGGTGGGGACGAAGAGTCCTCTGGTGTCTCCTCCGATGATCTTCATCTGCAGCATGCAGTCCATGAAGGTGACCCAGTTGTTGACCCAGGAGAGACGGCCGCGGGTACCCTCGACGTTGCAGCCGAGAACACCGCGGAAGAGGCCACTGGAGAACGAGGAATTGTGATTAAAGTCTTTTTAATTATAATTCTAAGAAAAAAGTTTAATATTGGTGGACTTAATGCCTGAGGTCTGCCAGAGGGTGATCAGTATGTAGAGCAAATAATATTGTAACTGACCGAAGCCTTAGTTTAAAAGCTTTTAAAGAAAAATATTAAACAGGAAATAGAAGAAAAATCTAAAAACGGTATTTTTTTATATTTTGGGCAGGATCGCAGATAAGATAACTTGTTCAGCTTCTGTAAATTGATACTTAAAACGTAACTTTTTAGCGTTCTAGCGTTTTCTTAACGTTCGCCTAGAATTTTAGAAACGCCTTTTTAATTATCTGTTGTTTAGCGATAATAAAAGTAATTTTAGTCATAATTTTCGCTAAATCCAAACATAATTTAGCTCAAATTCAAACATACATTTAAAATAAAAAGCTAGCCCTCATTACTTATTTTAACTGTATACCTTTAAGATCTAAATTTAAAATAAACGTTATGACTTAAAAGATATTTCATGTTTCAAACTGAATTTGAATTTCAAAATTTGAAAGAACGTCGCTGCGGCTTTTCTTGCCTTGAACATTGAAAAGCCAAAAAAAATTAGGATTAATATAAAATGAGTCTGTTTAGATCTACCTTGGTTTTGCGTTTGATCTGATGTTTTCTTTGCTCATTTACTTTTTAGACGATAGATTTAATTTAACAGATTTAATTTGCAAGTAAAGGTATTTTTTCTTAATTTTGCAACTTTTGGCTAATTCTGAATTGTGTTTCCAGATTCTTATAGGATTTCGCATTATCTTTTTTTGCTAGATTCATAATATTTTCTCCAATCATTCAATGTGACTTTGCCATTGCTCAAGGTTGGGCCTAAACTAGTTGGTGGTCCAATCGAGTCTGTACCTTTTCGTATGGTTTATGCACAACCTAGTGTCGGAGATTTCACAACGAGCGAGGACTTGACAACCTTAAACACTTTTCAAATTTTTAGCAAGTGATATTAATTATCACTTGCTAAAAATCACATACAGAAATACATTGGCCTAGTTTTGAGCCAACCTTTACCTCAGCAGTCCAACCACAGTACGAACTCTAACAAATACGAGTGAATATTTATTCATCTTCCTCAAAGAAGTCATAATATCAATAATGTTACCTGTATTGGTATCCTCTAAGACGCAGTTCCTTATAGAAGTCCTTGGTGAGCATGTGCTTGATGTTGGGGCCGCTCACTTCGGGTAAGTTTGGCAACACTCGGTAGTCTTGGCCGACGTTCTTCTTGGCGTAGATGCGACCAGTCACAATGGAAGTACCGCTCTCTACGATCTATTGGAAACGTACATAATAAGTTTACAAATGGAAAGATAGATGGTTATACAGGCAAATGCAATTTAAAGATACGCAAATAAAGACAATGATTGTGAAAATAAATAAAAATTCCAGCAAATGATCGTTTTTACAGTACATAGAAGCTTGTTTCAGCCTCAAGAGGAACTTCGTTCTGTCAGTCGCTTCAGAGATTTAAAAAGTATGGATATGTAATGCAAATAAATAATATGAATATAAAAAAGTTAGGAATAGCCTTTTTCCTATAACAGATAAAGCAATCTCGTAGGATTATTGATTAGAAAAAAAACATCATATTCAAAGTAATGACGAAAAATACATTACCTCAAAGTTACCACTGCCCTTTTGGATCATGATGATGAACTCCAAGTTGCCGTCCTTGGGAATGTTGGTGGCTCTCTGGAACCTGACGTTCTCGAAGACAACGGAGACCTCAGTGTAGAGCTCTCCCATCATCATACCGAGGGTCTCCCATACTAAGACCAGGTAGCCGGTGGCGGGGTACAGATTACGGCCTGAAGAAAAAATGAAATGTTTTAATGGCGGCTAACATTTATCGAGGAGAGATTTTTAGACAAGAATGTTCGTGAAATTCGACTCAAAACGATTTCACGGTTCATAACATTACAACATTACGACACGTAGATGGTGTCTTGGTGTTGTCGGGGTCATGCAGTTCTATTCATGGATTTGTATGCACGAGGTATAGCTTGGACTGAAACGCAGGCAAAGTATAAATGTGACTTTCTCAAAGTGATATGTACTTTGTTAGTTAACGTAACACATCGAACGATGAAGGGAAGTATCGTAGGGAAACCTGGATTTCAGTCTGGATTGAAATGTCAGATCGCCAACCCGGCATAAATTAAATTTTTCTCGATACGGAATTGAGAGAACGACAAAGGGTAAGCATTATTTCCGCAAACTATACTTACTGTCAACGACGTGCCCAGCCAGGTATTCACAGTCTTCATCCACAATGGACATCCTGACGGTCCTCTCACCAGACTTCATCTTCTCTTGAGCCTTGTATGATGTTACATACCTGAAAGAAAAGGGTTTATCAAAAAAAGACAAAAAAAAATTGATAGGAACTTCTACGGCGTCCAAAGAGCGCTCTTTATTTTTCGATAGACAATATAATTATATCGACTTTTATATTCTGTTTTAGACTCCTATTTCATGTCTGAAATAATCTAAAGTTCTACCACTTAATATTTACATAAACGATTCCCAAAACTAATTTATTCTCAATTCGGAAACTATTAATTTCCATTTAATATTCAGTTGTATTTACAATAAGGTTCAAATTTGTTATACCGAGATCTGTCTAGGTTTCAAGATTGCTTAGTTCTTGGAACAAACATACGGGTATTGTTATTTACTCATGTTTCTTGTTGCTCTTCGGTCCAAATTTTATCGAGTATACTGAGAGTCCATTTGGGATCGGAACAAATTGCTTAAGTCATCCATCGTCCTAGCCTTTTCCCAACTATCTTGGGGTCGGCTACCAGTCTAACCGTTTTCACCTAAGTACCAGTGTTTTACAAGGAGCGACTGCCTATCTGACCTCCTCAAAGCAGTTACCTGGGCAACACGATACCCCTTGGTTAGACTGGTTGTCAGACTTTTCAAGCTTCTGACTACCTCTAACGACTGTCAAAGATGTAGGAATAACAGCCGGGATCCACAATTTAACCTGCCTTCCGAAACACGGAGGAACTTGTTATGACAAAGATGATTACTTAAGTATGAATGTCTAACTTCAAAAACAATGTATTTTGTTTGTAACTACAGAAATTCAGACTGGGTGAAGCGATTTGGTTTGTTTTGAGAAATGCTTTCATTTGGTCCCATAATGATTTCATCAAATTTAGCTCAGTGATTTTTTAATTGAAATAATGAAATGAATGAAACAATATTATGATAATACAACTTTCGAGGGTACGAAAATTTCAAATTACAATATAATCAATTTCTTAAAAAAAAATCTCGTTCATCATCCATTAAAATCAACACAACAGCAAAAGAATCATGCCATTTCATTCTAAAGGAAACAGTTCCCGAATTCGCTTCAAAATGCCATTAATTTCTAGCCAAAACCGCATTGCAGCAACGTTCTCATCAATCATGGTAAAAATGAAACTGGTCACAGCTCTCTTTGAAAAATGTTTTCGCTAACGTCCTAGTATATTGAAGTCAATGTACAAAGTGCCCACTATAGATCACACTCGAGCAATTTGTTTGTGGCGACTTGAATGATGGTTAGCAATTAATATACGACGCTCTTTATTGCATTTGAAGTTTTGGCTGCGTTCCGATGTGGCTTATTGGGGCTGGCTTGGAGTATGTGTTGATGGCTTGAATAAGACTTGAATTTGAATTTCAAAAGTTTTCGATGGTAGCAGAAATGTTGTCGAAAGTAACTTGTGGAAATGGAACTTCGTCATTTGTGTAGAGAACGGTGTTAAGTTTTCAATTCCAATATTAGTTCTAATGTGAGTCGCGAAAAAACTAACTAATTACATTTAAAAGTTATTGACTGTCGACATCAATCTACTTCTTCCTTGTGGGTCTGCTGATAGACTTGTCTTTCTTACATATCTTTTTAGTTATTTCGTGTTTTTTTTTAACTGTTTTGTGTACAATATAAAATAATAAAAAAATATTCCTTACCAATCTTCACTGTGCTCCCATTCAACCAGATGAGCGAGCATAGGTGTTCCCTGTGACACGGGGAAAGGTATGTGCGGGTAAATGTTGGCAAGGTGCGGGTTCAGACCGGACTCGTACAACCTGTACAAAAATATAACGTTAGTTACTGTTGGCATATAATTTAAATAATGTTAAGTTTGTGTTTGTTTGAACCGTCTTGTTATAGCAGTCATACATTTTGATAAAATATACCTATATAATATCTGCAGAGCTGTATAATTGTTGTGGAGTTTGTTGCGCCGTTTGTTGTGGTGTAAAGCACTTAGGAAGCTAGAGATTACAAATTTCTTAGATCGGGATTCGTTTAAACAAATACTCACTTTCCGAAAGCGGTGAACAGAACTTGTACGTTGTCCTTGTGGTTGCGCTGAGTGAGGGCGATGTTGATGACGTCCTTCTTCAGGGAGCGGCGCAGGATGGCCTGGAGGAGGCCGTGGGGAGCGATCTCGATGGTGATGGCGTTGTGGTGGATCAGGCGAGCTGTCTCCTCGAACAGGACCGGGCTCTGTGTAGGTACAAGAGGAAAAACTGATCAGAGCTAGAAAAACGCTCAGAGAATAAGTAGACTCGCCGTTGGTCTAGTGAAGACCACGATAATTTGGTCTGTATTGTGGTGTAATTTCATTTATAATATGTATGTTTAGAAATAGTCAGTTGGTTTATTCACAATGCAATATTATAGATTACTAGACTAGATGGTGTTGGACCATGCCATATGAACTTTTAGGTAGGGGAGAGCGGGGCTGGTACTAACAAATTTTGTATTATAGTTTATATTTTCTTTGATAATGAACTTTTTACTTTAATTTTTTATTGAAAACATGCTTTGGTTATTCAGCTATGATATTAGTATCAAAATACATCCGGTATGTAAGTGCTTTCAGAAAAAGAGCTGTGAAAACCAAGAAAGTCATTTGTTAATACATGCCCCGCATTTGGGGCAAATATTAACGGAGCTGGGGTACGTATTAACGTAAGGGGCAATTATTAACAGAGACAATTTTTTTATGAAATTCTTTAATAAAACATCATTTACACACATAAAAATGTTTTATTATAGATGTATAGTTATACATATATGTATTTTAATCCTAAACAAGTTAACACACAATTTAACCTGAACGATTTAAAGTTACTAAACATTACATAATCAACACTCTTTAAAGTTTTTATAAATCAATACTAATTAACCACCATATCTACTGAGTATTAGAGCTTTTAAGCCTTCAAACATTTGTTAAAATAGTTTAAACATAACAATTAAGTATTACGTAATCAGTCACATAAAGTTTTTGGTATCAACAGTTTTAAGGAATCTCAATGAGTTACTTTAAACAAAAAAGTATTTAAATCTACATTTATCAACAAGTCTCACAGCGTTCATTAATATTTTTTACCCATCAGACAGTCTTTAAGTTAAACTAGTTTGAATGATCTTCATCTAATTTGTACTTAAAAGTAGACAGCAAATATGTTCCTGTCTAGTTTGTTTTTGTCAAAAATTAATCAGAATCATCTGAGAAACAGTTGAGGCATATGTATTTTCTGATATCACCCTTAATACATGTGATGTGAGCCCATCCTTTGCATAAAATATATTGTATCCAGTCAAGTCCAGATGTATCGTCATTATAAGACTCGGCGCAAACTAAACAGCAGCAGGTATCTTCTTCACTGTCATCCTTAATAATCTGAGAATATTTTTTTCTCCGTGTACATATGGGGTAAGTATTAACATGTTAATACTTACCCCGCTCAATCTGTTAATTTTAGCCCCGAGGTCACTTTTTATACTTCATCAATTACAGAAAATAATCTAATAGAAATAATTAAAACCAATTATAATAGTTTTAAAGTGAATAGAATAGAGATTCATTTAGGATAAATTTTGATTCAATTTAGCGAATAAATAAATCTTAAATCAATTTATTACGAAGTACGAAAAGTTCGTTTACCTGTAAATACGAGGGTCCTGTGCACAACTATCATTAGCGACGACCCGTCGAACAATGACTAGTCAGGACACGTTCGGCTGTGTATAAAGGGTATTCTAAACCGAGTCTCATATTTTTGACACTTCGCGTTTGGCGGTAATAAGCTTGTTAATACCTACCCCCGTTAAAACCAGCCCCGCGCTCCCCTACATACATTGTAACTAAATGCAAATAGTGTACAAGACAAGTTCGAACGTTATTCTCGAAATGTGTCTGCTTGTTTTAGTAAAAAAAAAATATTTAGCAACACCCTGCTGAGATAGTTCTTGTTAGTAATCATACTACGTACCAATAAGTTGTTGGTGTGGTATTCGGCTGAGGACAGCTCAGCCTTGGCGTCCTTCCACTGTGCCTGTGGCACGGAGGTCGACACCCACTTTTCGGAACGAGCTTTGGGGGACGTGATCACTTGCTTCAGGTATTTCAATAGAGTTGGACCTAAAACAACAGAAATATGTCAATAGGGATGACGACTGGGTATAAAAAGTAAAAGTCTATTTCCTCCCACAGTTAGATAATTGATGAGATTAATTAAAGATAAACGCTTTAAAGTTTAAGAGAGGGTGACGTAAAGATTTCATAGAATTTATACACAATCATGACGTCACGCGTAAGTTTGATTCATTGTATTCAATTTAAGTTTGCGGAACAAATGAAAAATATCTAAATATTATCTCTATATAAATATTATACATTAAACTTCGAGACAGTTACAAAAAAAAAAATTGTTGCCATCCAAATACCAGCATACTAATGACGCTTCTACTATTAACGTCAATAAGTAAATGCAGATAACATTTCGTTTCGATAAGTCACGTTATTTAGACGGGTCTGTCATCTTCGAATTAGAGATTGAAGAGTCAGGGTCCTATTACTAACTCTCATACGAATATTGTTGTTGTGTATGTGAGACGCGGCTATATACCGTCTAGTACGCTATTTCGGTTTTACAACTGTATCAGACTTACTTCTCTAGGTAGTAGGCATCTAGATCGTTAACCTTTTGAACAAAAGAAACCTGTCCTTATCTCCATAATTACTGAATAAAGGTGAAAAGGATTCTATTTAAAACAAACATTCTAATTATTCCTTTAAAGCCCTATTGAAAGTGTAGACAGGAAATTGAATTTCCAAAATTGTTTTAAAAGACACTGAACATTTATTTAGAAGAAACTTATTTATTTGCAACTTTCGAATACAATACAGGCTGTAGATTAAATTATTTTAAGTTGAAAATAACTTTGGACTCTGAGTGGAATCTTAGTAACAAATTAAATTTGAATCAAAGCATCGAGTTACTCAACCTATTTATGAAATTATTTAATATTTTCCGACGTTTCCTATCTTCAATTAATCAAAAGGTTTTCTTTAATAATAAAGGCAGTAGTTTGACTTTTCCTATAATTATTCGGCCATCAGATCGTATTACGAGAATGCAAATATTTACAATTAAATAAACTTTTCCTTATTCAGCCTTTTCATTTGCAGACTCAGTACAATAGTGATATTATTTCATATTTGTGATTTTCGTTCCTTTTGTAAGAATATTCACGCAACTCATAAATACAATTTTATATTTTAATTATACTATCTGATTCTATTAATTTTACTTATAGTAATATTTATCCAGTATACACAATATAGAACCTAAGTTACCTACTATAAAAAATGTTATAAAAAATATTTTACAGAAAAAATTTACTTTAAAAATCAAAATGTATCCTTGGTTTTCTTTTTTGCCACTATTTTTAATTGCACCGCTGGTATTCTTATCACCAGACTGCCAGCTTACCTAAAACGTAAAAATAAATAATTATCACTCACCAGCCTCGGAGATATAACGGGAGTGGTAGGCGATGTTGGAACAAGGAACCTCCTTGGCGAAGATGCCCTGAGCGGTGAGCTTGGCAACGAAGCTCTTCATGACGTCAGCGGGGCCCGAGATGGTGCTGGAGTCGGGGCCGTTGTGGCAAGCGACTTCAATCTCAGGGGGACACATGGTCTTGATCTGAGAGGAAAGGATTGTACATGGTAATTAGAAACAGCTTAAGCATGATTTTTGTCTTGACTTGGAGTTGGTGTATACGACATGACCTTAAATTATATAAAGCAGGATCAAGACAAAAATACAAAATTAATAAAGTGAGTTGTTCCATGCTAACATACTGAAATTTTGGCGACACTCATTTGGGATATTCTTTCGTTTGACGACATAACTTTTCGCAGCTTACATTAATAACTTCACCATCGGATCTTTTAGTAAAAAGACTTGGTGATCGGGAATATTCCAAAAAAACTCAAAAAGATAAATTACCTGGTTGTATCCAAGACCGACGGCAGCCATGGATCCCTTGATGAAGGGGGTCTCGATGGAGGCCAGACCCCTGCTGTAAGCAGACAGGATCATCTCCTCAGGAGTGAAGCAGCCATCGGCGTATGCGCAACCAAGCTCTCCAACGCTGTGACCTGGTTGGATGAAATGGGAACGGTTTAGCTTCAAAAAATGATAAATGTATGTTTCTTAACTATATCTAATATGCAATCCTTATAAATATGGCCTATTAAATATGGCCTCCATTAGTTAGTTTTTTCAAAATCTTTTATGGCTCTTATTCATTTATTATTGAATCATCTTTCGATAGGATATATAATTTATTACACCAAAACAATTAGACTGACTGTCTGTGGAGAGTTTCTCGTGTGTTTAAGACACGCTGGCAGATCAGAAATAGGATCATTGTTGGAATCTAGGGTAATATAGATTGAGTCTTAAACAAAACTTACCGATGATGTAGTCGGGCTCAATGCCGATGGTCTTCAGTACATCAGTGAGACCGATCTGGATGGCGGCGATACCGATGAAGGAGTTTAGGATGTTGTCGTAGATCTTAGGGTCATCTTCAGTGATGATTTTCGTAAGGTTGATTCCTTTAGGTGCTAGGGCCTTGTGGCATCTGATAAAGGAGATTTCGTTTAGTTTATGGACCACTTAACATTAAAAGTCTAGAATAAATAATCTTAAAAATTGTGATGCACTGGTGTTAGAATTTCGTGTTTTTTAAGTCCCTTAATATGAAGTTGCTTATCTTGACATTCCTAAATAATTGGTAAAATGTAAAAATAAGAATTCATAAGTTTAAATGCTCAGTAAGGTACTTCATCTATTTATACTCCAACCACGACAAATAAAAATTAAATCACTCTTCAAATCTGCTCTCACTATTGTGTACTTACTTCTCAATAGCTGCAGCAAAGACCGGGATCCTCATGAGCTCCTTGCCCATACCGGCCCATTGTGAGCCCATGCCAGAGTAGACGAACCAGACGGGGCGACGGACTCCGGAGAAGTACTCGATCTCACGAGCGAGAGACACACTCTTGGTCGGCTGGGATTCTAGAAATCGGAGAAAATCAAGAATGTAATTAAGCAGGTACTTTGTTCAGGCTAAGAGAAGATGAAGAAGAAAATAATATGGTTAAATAATAGAGACTTGGGATTGTGAACCTTCGAAGTGCTACCTGCTATGTTGTCAGAGAATACAAATTTTCAACACTTAGGTAGCCGTTATTTTATAACTAGTTTAAGGACAAGCTAAGACCATATTATTATAGGTTTTGTAGTATTTCAACGTCACCACTTACCGAGTAAAGTATATCCCCTGACAACGTGACCTTGGATGTCGTCATCGTGGATGGCGTGGAGCAGTCTCACCAGCTCAGCGTCTACTGTCCTAGACTCCAGGTCATCCAGGATCTTGGCTACAGCGGACTCCGTACGGCCTGACACGCAGACCAGACGGGGAAGGTCGTCGAATGGCTTTCCGTTGTTGACCTGGTGGCAGAAATGAGTTTTGAAGATGGTAATACGATTTTTGAAGGTATTCAATTGAACTGTGTTATTTAATTCCTAGTGATGCCGATGGACAATCGGTCTGACTGGGATTACGGGGTAATAATTCTACGAATATAGGGAAGTAAATGAAATTTGATTGAAGGATTCGCGTATTTTAATATGGTGTACAACCAGTCAAAATGTAGGTCTGATGATAAGATAAATACCTATCTTTATTATGTTTTAAATTATATCTGTGCACTTAATAATTACCTAAGTTATATAACTTTGATTTAAAACATTCTTTTTATTCTTAGTCGACTCAGTGAAGGTGAACAGAACACTTAGAGAATAGATCTTGACGGTCTAATATTAGAGCTAAGGGTTCTCAAAGTGTTTGTCTGAGTGACGCGGGCTTAAACTTTGTAAGAGTTGTTAAAATATTTGGGATTTTAATTAACAACACCTTCTGCGAAACCGAATAATATTTTTTTACAACAAAAACATGAAATTGTTTTAGGAGCCATGAGAACTATTCCACGTTAATTTAAAAAGGATCAACAAACTTGGTTCATTCAGTAAAATTTGCTAAGGTACACAAAAACATAACGACAAATTGAGCACCTTATAATTCTTGAATTCGGTTAAAATTGTTCTTCCCCTCAATAAAAGTTCCCTCAGTAATATTATAATTGCATTTATATTTTAAAAGAAAATTAAAGTTCATGTTCCCTATTTACTAGAACGACCACAAAATTTTATAAATATTCTAGTAAATTCTAAGGTACGTAATACAGCAATGCAGAGTGCATCAAAATGATTAATTTATATACTATTGAAAATATAACCATATGTCGACGGTTTAAAGTGCAAATTTGAACGAAAATCTTGCAGTTTGGTGCATTGCTGGCAACTTGTGACATTTATTAGAAAATTCAAGTTGCTATAAGTCATACTTAGTCTTTTTATCAAATGGATTCAAAATGTTAAGTCATTAACATAATAAGTTTTTACTTCAAGAAATCTGGATTTGTATTTAACAGACTAAGTTATGATAGAGGCTTACTATTTCACCTAGGCCTCTTTGCATATACGGATTGAGCATTTATCTCCTCACATTTGGAATCCATGATTCCTCAGATTTTTTCCTTCAAAGTTTGTCAATGGAAAATACATTTACCTTTTAAAAAGCTATTCGGTACTTTGTCTACGTTCGCACCTAACCTGCACCTCGAGGATGCAAAAAACCGCAAGAGCACCAGGACACTAATGTTTAAGCCTTACAAAGTATAATGGAGGGTCTGACAGTAGGGCTTAAAGCAATACTATTGCAAGTGTGTAAACGGGATAGCACGACACGGCGAAAAGTGTTGTCTCTTTCACACCAGCAATTATGTTTGATGGGGTAGTGGAAAATCCTTTGAATACTAATTCAAAGGATAAATTACATGAAATACCTGCCTATCTGACCTATGCAACTTATTTTTACTAGTTATCAAAATGATTAGATTATTATTTGATAATAACCATAATTGAGCCTTGCAAAACGAAAATATTATTGTCTTTTTTTCAACATAATACAAGAAATTTGTCAAATTATAATATTAAAAAGCAATTAAGTTTACTAATGTGTTCATTCGAACCTTAAATGTTCAATTCGATGTAACACAAAGTTTGTTTTCAAACAAACAACAAACTTCGCGCCAAAACCTTTCTGTTAAATATCCTTTTAGAAAAGAACTTAATCAAATATAATTTGTACAAATAACGTTGTCATTTTATCATCATGATGTTTTGTAATTCTTATTTACTTACAAACGGTGATTAAAGATTAAGTGCACTAAAAAAATATATGTAAAGACGCCATCTTGCCAATCAAAATGTTAAGTATTTAATAAAAGCAAAGGAATTTTGTCATTCAGCCAGCAAGGACCAAAAAATATCGTATTAATATAGTGTTAGTTTTTGTAACACTATTTTTTATACTGTATTAAAACAATTATGCTTTTAATTGTCTATGACGACAAAATAATGTTACAGTAATACGAGGTTCTGTACCCAAAAAGTAAAAATTAATCCGTATTACTGGCACTGCTGTCCGTCCGTCTGACACTTATTACGACTTATTTTATTTTTCTTTGTCTTATTTGTAGGGAATTCTTAGTGTGGGTAACAAGTCTGACTCGCACTTGACGTCTTTTTTGTATGTCTAGGCAGAAATACACAATGTAATGAGCAGCGTATTTCTTAATGTTTACTATTCGATCACAAATTACTGTCTTGAACTTCAATAACAACTTAGCTTTACAGTTATTAAAGTTAAGCCTCCCAATGCCTATTAGAACCAAAATGATCGTCGTACTAATTGATCAAATTCAAATAACAGAATCCGAGCTTATAATTTTACTTGATGTAACATCAATGAAAACAATAGCCGGACTTAATCAATAGATGGGAAAATCTGATATAACTTGGAGAAAATTTCAAACTCACCGACGGAGGGTAGTCTTTTATTTGACGGACTTCATTATTGGGGCTTCAAAGTAATTGATATCGGTCTTGATGGACAGAACAATTTGTTTTCGTAAATTAACAACAGGGTTTTAAATTGAGAGGTTTGGGAAATATTTTGCCGATATAAGTGTAAGAAATTGATTTTTAGTTTTAACCACGATGAGGTCTTGGCGTTCTTTTTTTGTCAAGCGTTGTGTATATAATCCATGGAGAGTTAGGTAAGTATATGAATATGAACACAGTTCAAAACGCAAGCTATGTTCACCATGTTCAAATGATATACATGATAAGAATCAATTGTACCTACTGAAGAAATATGTACATATGTGTCCGATAGATAGTCGCTACATAATATTTATCTGAATCTGACTAGTAGCCTACCGCAGTAAAGCTTTGCAAAAAAATGAGAGAGAGATTACCAAAAAGTCCCAACTATGTATTAACCAACCTTTTCCCTCGCCACATTCTTCAGCAGGGTATGGGCATTAGCTCCTCCAAATCCGAAACTGTTGACTCCGGACATGCCTCTGTTCCAGGGGTGTTTCTCAGTGACTACATGCAGCCTCTTCTCAGCCAAGGCCGCGACGCCCTCACGAGGCACGTTGTAGTTCAAGTTAGGTGGAATGTATCCAGTGCTGTAAGCGATACACATCTGAAAAAAAACAAACGACGTTAGTACCACTCTTCTTACTGGTTTAATTTAGTTTACTGATATTCTATTATTCGGAAAGGATCTGCCCCGACCAAATAATTTGGCTTTGCCCTAAACTATTGGGAAAACGATCAAAGTATGACTAGGGTGATACTAGGGTTATACTCATCAACCTTATGTTATGAATAAACCTAAAGTAACTTTCCTTTTTTGCTTGAAAATAGAAGTAATTCCCGTATTACGCAATTTAATTCTTGTGTCGCGACCGGTTTTACAAACATTCAAAACTCCCAGAATCAGGACGAGTACTCTTGGATAACATAATCGCTTGTCCTACGCATGGACCGAACCCCAGCGAGCAGAAAATGAATCAGACACGTAAAAGTAATAACATTTATCCTTTTTCAAAATAAACTATAACATTTCATATCATTCTAATTATTCTGCTGAATATTTCTCACTTTTTATTTCCAAAAACAATTTGGATTCGCCAAATTGTTTTTAGATTACTTTTCAGCCTGTAACGATGACAAATTGCGTCCTCAGATTCTTTTAAAGTGAAACTACCTAAAATAATATAGAGCAATAACTCCAATATGGAACAGAGCTCAGAGGTGTCTGCATGGAGTAGCAAATTAGCTATCTCAAGTGACTTGTAGTAGCACAATCTGAGACAGAATAACGGGTGTGATAATAGATCACATATTAATTTGCTGCGACGTACATAGCTGCCAGAGATTAATGAATATATCACTGCGCAGTTCGTGAATTTAATATTACTAATTGTTTTTGGTGCTGACTTTGATACTAGTTTGCTAATTTACGCTATTTTTGGAAACATAAATAATGATGTATAAGATTATACTGTAATAAATTATCTTATTTTCAAAAGAGTAATTTGAACTTTTGATTTTGATTTTCTATTCAATGCACTTAGTTTTGATTTAAAATATAACATCTTTATTAAAACCATCTATTTCATTTTTTGATGCTGTAAAATCAGTAATAAAAAAATTTACATTCCAAGTAATGATTTTTAATCCAAAAAAATTATTTACTTGTACCAGATTTAATTCTATTAAAACCTCCCATAGGATATTGCTCGGGAAGGCAACGTTCAATTCCCAAAGTAGGTCCCTCTCCCGGACTACTCAATCCTATGAGCGAAAACTGTCGCGTCGTAATTAATGTTATCTTGTTTCACAAAGTTACTGTTACTTCAGAATATAATGTATGATGTATCTTATTTGCCCTTGACATTGTTTCTCGGCTAATTTTCCATTTAGAACAACTGTAATTTGGATAAAACTGTGTTAAAATTGCCTTGTGGTAAAATGGCAGGACTGCCAAGACAATTTAAAGGTCGATTACAAGGCACGCAGCAACTTTTCTAATGTGGTCCGTTTTAGGAATATATATAAGTATCACAGCTTCCGTGTTTTGGAAGGCACGTAAAAATGTGGGTTCTGTGTCTAATATCTCTCCAGTAGTGTCGCATTGACTTCCCATCGACGGTATGAGAGAAAGAGAAGAGAGGGTTTACCTGCGTTGCCCCATACATTTGTACACTCTAACGTGTCTTGCACTAATGGCTGCAGTCTTGCGACACTGCCCGAAAATTGGACAACACAGCAATTGGAAGAAAAGCGTGGGGACAAATTCTGATATCCTTTGTATGCTTACTTCATCCATTTTGATTTGATTGGTGAAAGAATGTCAAAGCTCTATTTATACAGATCCCTCTGTATTTAGACAGGTGGTCGACATTTCTATTCACCATCTGTGTTACTTTTCTTATACGTTAGAAAAATATTTTGTTAATCTAATAAAAATACGTTGGTCTTTCTTTTAACGTTTATTCTTACACAATGTCTAGGAGATATGTTTCTGGCAATGATTCTTGTATTACCTAAACACTTTTTTTCTACGTTGGGTAAAGGTCGCTCCAAAGATTATAGCATTTACCTAAAAGCGAGTTTAATGTTTTTTTTTAACTTTGAAATAAATTTCTATGAGTTATATCTACCGTTAACATATAGAGTTAGTTACCTTAGCGATAGAGCAGAGTCCAGAAGCGGGCTCGCTGTGTCCAAGGTTGGACTTGATGGATCCGATCAGAAGAGGGTCTTTACGACCGGTGCAGAAGATCTCATCGATGGCTAGCAACTCTTCGGGGTCTCCGACCTTTGTACCTAGGTGAAGATAAAGCAAAATAACACTTAATCAAATTATACAACGGTTACTTACGCGTAATTACCGGTATTGCAGTATGGACTCACATGGAGTATTTTTGGAGCTATTCGATTGTTCATTAAATTTTAGAAATTAAATTGGTAGTAGAACTTTTATTGATTATTCCGATGAAAAATATCAAATGTTGGGTTACAAAGGGATATACTAATAAAAAATCGTATTATTTTATTGGTTTAGTCATTAAAAACATTTTTTTAGACAAAATCATTAAAGTTCAAAATATGTTTTCTTGATCATTAGATACATTGATTGAATGATGAGCTTGAATCAATCCTACAGGAAACTCTTCCTCATCAATAGATTACAGAACGCCTCAGTTTCGTCGCCTATTCCGAATAAATTTGCTTTAATTACTACCCACAATCATAGATCCCGTGTGCTCGGCGTAAATCCTAGGCCACAAAGCGAAGCCCGCAATGCATCACGTTTGCATAGAATTCCCTGCCATACATTTTAGACTGTATCGTTGCCAAATGTCGCACTGTAGGCTCTTGACCCAACCCTCATACTGCAAAATACGGGTTTCAGTGGTTGTATACAACTCGATCTGTATCGCAAACTCTTTGTAAACGGTGAGTAATTTTTTTGAAATTTTCTAGGTATTCGATTTTCTTTGTAAACTGTTATTTCAACATTATTTTTTCTCTCTGTTTTATGAATATGAGTTTCAGCTTTCGTTATAGTTGCATTATATGGAAAAATACTTTTCAGATTATTTTTAATAGTTTTCTAAGTAATTTAGATATGTTTTACTTTACGATAAGTTTACAAGGTACATTTTACAATATGTTAATATCATATTATACCCTTACGTAAATTCAAAATTTAACCCTAGCCACAAAGACTTGACAAAGACTCTGACCTCGGCTATAAACGCTTTGTATCACGTCCCGGGGAAACAAACCGATCCTTGTAAACATTCCCTAAACGTTGATCCCGGTACGTGCGACATAGTGCTGCGGCTTCCCTGGGGTGAGTAGGGGGTACACCACTTCCTCTAAAAGTGAGACAGATGTATATGTGGAACAGAGATGCCGCTCTACACCGTGCAGAGTTGCGTCTCTCTTCTACAATTGCATTTTTATTTTTAGTATTCCACGTCTTTTACACAGCGCCACCTAGTTTCAAACTAAGCAAAGCTTGCATAATGAGTACTAGACAACTAATAAACATACATATATATTTCTAAATACATACATAATTAAATTACACATAAAAACAGACCAAATGATCATGCTCATCTCGCTAACTTTTGTCCTGGGTAGGAATCCAACCTACGAAAACCGGTAAAGCAATACTAGAGCAACACTCTTTTAAGACATGGTGGAAATCCCCCTAAACTATTGCACTCTCATATATTTTAAAGGTACTGAAGTGTATTTGTGTAGTAGTATTACGCCATCCTGAATTTAGTGTAACTTTTCTTGATAAAATAATATAAAATAAAATCGTAATTCAGATCAATGTTATTGACGCTTCATTTTGCCGTTATTGAATCGTGAAATATTCACTGCTTACTGAATATTTAACCAGAAACATCAACAATAACATTTGTATTAGTAACAGAATTGTCAAAATTTTGAGAATAATTTATTTATTCAATTAAAACCTTAGATAGTACATAATCATTACGTCATTTCCAATAACTATCACCATTCTCAATGTATAAAAATAACAATCCAATGATTGAAAATCTTGGAAACGTTAGAATAACAGTAAACGTATCCACTGTTTGCCTTAGACTTGTCGAAACCGTCATATGGACGCTATCCTTGTATTTATCTATATCCTTATCAGGTACCTGCATCCGTTTGCTAGCTCAGCCGGATCTAATATTTGTGTTACCTTTAGATATTTGTATAGGAAAGCCATCCTCTGTCGTTTAACTGAAAGATGTCTGAACAAGCAGTTTGCTTTCATGCACATTGCGTTTAATATAATTGTATTTGTATATTTGATTTTGATGTTAGAGTTTGATGTTAAAACATATGTAAGATTTTATTCTATTAGTATTTTTCCAAGCCTTGTTAATTTAGTATTGATTTTGAAGTGTAATTTAATTCTAAAGTAAAAAAATAAGTTAGTAATAAGTACCTGAATAATTTCTTAAAAAACTAACCCTTATTGTTTAAATGCTGATCTATAAAATCTTGTCCGCGAATTAAATGACTTTGATTAATTAACAAAATAATATGAACCTACCAAAAATATTTTTTGCCGTAAAATATTCCGATTTCAAAATACACCCATTTTAATTAAATCCTCCGTTTCCTGCAATTGGATTTAATTGGTACTAGCCATGATCCTGGCATACTTAATGCGAGTACATTAGGATATTTAAAACAGGGACGAATATAATCCGGGATTAGCAACACGCTTCGCATCGCGCATGGTTGACTCTTACGCTTGGACGTAATATATGGCCATAAATTTCATATTTTCAGCAAATATTTCGAGTCAGAGATTAATGTTTCCATCATCTATCCTTATATACATTTAATATGGAAGTTTCGAGAAACATTACTCCGTTGTTCGAACACGTAGGAATCGGTTGGATAGTTCCCAACATTTAGTCAAATCGAAATCGTTTTGTCTGTATTTGTCGAAGTCTTGAAATTCAGTTGCAAACGTATTCTAAATTGTGCCATAGAAATTGTATCATATCTAAGAACCGATATAGAACTTTGAATTACAGTGGAATCGAAATTTGATACAATCGTTTGTTTTATTAATCGTTTATTTACAGACGAATATGTCGAAAACAGAATTACATACTAATCCCTTCGAAAAACGAGACATTGAGGTTTTAATTTAACCCAAGCTTAGCTGTATAATCGCCAAAACGGTGAGTAAATATTAAAGGACTGAATACAAATAAAAGTAATTGTCGAAACTGGTGCGGTGAACTTTTGGTTGTTTTATTTTACCCTTTAGTGGTGTTGTAAACGTGAATATAAGTAACCCAGTTTTGAAAACAACAATTTGGAAGTGTTTTTGTGTGTAGTAATTATTGTGGACGGTATTACAGCGGCCGTGGACGAGCTTACACGTAATTTTTGAAAACTACTTAGGTACTTAATTCGTTATGTCATTTTAGGTTTTATGCTACTGTTGAGAATTTTGATACTTCAATTTATGCTACTGACTTTATATTAGGCATAATTAAGTTCAGATAAATATTTTAGATATCTAAGCTATATGATGATTTCCCGACACTAAAAACTAAATTACATTTCTGGTTTGCAACGACAAGAGATTTCGAAAAACAGATTATCCGAGACCTGAATAAAAATCTACAATTGTTGCCAACATAAGGAACAAAACACAGTCACAGTAATATTTCCGTTGCAATTTAAACGAAGTACAAATGCAAAACGTTTTTTAAATCTCTTTGTTTCATAAACAATACTCTTATTCCTTTGGAGCACTTCAAGCACATTTTAATTTTATGTCGGAGTGCCCTTAACTGTGCTTGCTAACTTACCCAATTTTTTTTCTTCTACTCTTTAAGTTTTCACTCGACGCTTGCCAGTTAATACGCCATTTCTTTTTTCTCCAGATGCTTTTGAGTCGGGAAAGTAGCTGGGCTGTGACTAATAAGGTGTCAAGGTGCAAGGCGATAGTTGCCACTTTTTTGCTCTTTATTTTTAGCACTTGTTTTGTGGAGTATAAATCTTTTAATTGCTTTCATTCACATTCGTCGGGTAATTTATGAACTTTGTATTTTAGAATTAAACGAATTCGTGATGAAGGCAAGATTCAGTTTAATTTTGCTGCTAATTTAGGCATCGTATTTTGCTATATAGTACGATGCCTAACATTGTACCTAGCTTTAAGCCTCTTTAACATCTTTTGTAACATTACGGAATGCAAATAAATATATGAATATGCATTTTTGTAAATTCACTCTTACATAAAAAATAACATAAAACCTGTTAGAATTTCCTTCTGCACGACTCAAAGGCATTCTGATCAGAAACATGATCCTTACTCTCCCAAAAGAAGGTTTTAACCACAATAATGCGACGTCACATTTGATCAACTTAAAGTTTTATTAAAGGCCAGTCCTTTGACCCCGGCTGATACAACGTTATGGAATTATATTGTCAACCGCTTTCAGGCCGGACATATTACATAGTTTACCGAAAGATAATAATAATGAGACAGGCTATTCCTGTTAATTACATTTAGAATTAAATTCTCTAAAGGGTTGAACGTTGTCCCGTTAGCTCCCTGGTTCGTTAAGCCGAAAAGGGATGCTGGTTGTTCTTAAGAGTGGTCTGTAGTGATAAGAGTGGGAAAACGATTTGTTTAAGTAAATGTTTCGTCTACAAATTATTTGTTGATTGTATTATTCTATTGCTTGGTTATTCCTTTGGGCTAAGACATTCTTTGATTTAAATTATGTAATTTGTAATAATTATATTTAGCAGTCGGAAAGATCGACAGAAAATGTACTACGATTACTTTTGTACAACAGCTTGAAAATTTGTAAAAAAAAGGTTCAGAGGAATCTCGAACTCAAAGGTCGTTTTTCACTAAACTAAATAAAAAAAGATTGAATGCTATAAGTACATTCTGAATATTGCAGTTACCGTCTTACATAATATTATTATGAAAAAATACCGTAGCCAACGCGCCAAGTCAACAAGGATAGAATCGACAAAATATACGGAAATGTCTATGTTTTTTATCGCGTTGCCCAGGTTACTGGGTTGAGGAGGTCATATAGTCGCTACTTGTAAAACACTGGTATCTTGACTAGGGGATATCAGTACATTTAAGGGTTTCATTTGTCTTACTGAACTGTCTCCCATAGCTTACCTGTTCCGTGGGCTTCAACGAACTCGAGGACTGATGGTGGAATAGAGCACTCTTCGTAGAACTCCCTGAGGAGCTGCTTCTGGATCTGACCAGCTGGGTATGTGATACCCTGTTCTTTGTAACCATCGCAGTTGGTCTTAGCGTGTAAGAGTTGAGCGTATACTCTGGAACAAGGTAAATTAGGATTTAAGGTCATAGGAAAAAAAATCAAAATTGTGTGTGCGCCAGTTGTCTGCACATTTTACCTAATACACCCTGAAAATAGCAAGCTAAATTGTGTTCTTTGGTCGTTGAAATAGAATTCAAAATTGCTAAAAGTTAGTCAATCTGATATAAGGCTGAGAGAATACATACCTTCTTGAGTCCTTGGCCTTCTGTAAGAAACAGACAACAATGGCTTCTGAACGCGCGTAACCGTTGGCGCTGTTGTCGAAACTCTTGCATCTGCCGTCAGGTGATAATACTCCCAATCTGTCGAGAACAAGAAGAAATAGCATCAAAGTGGAAAATACGTAGTTCCTGGACAAACTTATGGAAATATTGTTTTTTTTGAAGTTAAATTAGAAGTAAGAAGTTATATTTGAGCTAGGTATTGGAATTTGAAAAAAACTTACGCATTTTTTTCACATTCATCACAGTTTGTTTAAGCTCTATTTAAAAATATATGTTTTGTTTGAGAGAAGTATGTCATTAATACGTCGAATGTATGGTACAAACGTGTTTCTAACATTATTTCAAACAGCATATTTCAGTTTGAGGTCTTACGATAAAGGCTTTACATAATTGCCTTGCAAGAACTAACACAGTAATGTCACAAAACTATTTTGAATTTCCTTACCTAGAGAACTGCAGTGATACATAGGGATGCAGACACAAGTTGGACCCTCCAACGATAGCAGCATCGCAGTGTCCATCACGGATAGCCCTGAAGGCGTGTTCCAAAGCATACAGCGAACTGGAGCAAGCCGAGTCCACTGTGTATGACGGACCCGTCACTCCCAGCCAGTAAGAGATACGGTTGGCCAACATAGCACGGGAGCATCTGGAAAGAAATGAAGTTATAGTGGTTTACTCTTACTCGACTCCACCAAGGAGGTTTTTGGTCCTTGTGTCCCGGGCTAGGTCACAAATATTCAAATCACATGCAAGAAGATGCAAGAAAAGTATTTATTGATCCTATATACTCTAGTCAAGTCCAATACAATAATTCAATGAACAAAATTATTTAGAAGCAATTCGACAGAATTTATACCAACAATTTGCAAGCTATTACAAAAACTAAAACTGTCACTAAGTATTTTCCCATTAAATTCTAACACCATTCCGAACATTGGCACAAAGAAACGAACTGCATTACACAATTACTCTATAAAATAACTATGGCAAGTTTTAAACGCTTTTGTGGCGAAGCAATTGTAATAATGAACGCGGAATTGGATGGAGGCGCGAAGTTGCATTTAATAGCTTTTATGCTTCACAACGATTATGTTTAAATTATTTTACTTTATGTTGGTAACTTTCTGTGAATTGTTATGGTGATGCGGGGTGAAATTCTGTGGTAGGTAGGTCCTTTTTTAATTTTGACGGAGATAGGTATGCCAAAGTGATAATATTAATAAGATGTTAACATCATTTGTTTTTTTGCTAACTACGTACGTTAAAATAATGGGGAATATGCACGTGACTTAAATATGGACAAAATATTTTTTTTTGTAATATTTATTGCTACTGAAAACACACTATACAATTATTTTTAGAATTTATTTTAATTTAATAATGAAATTTAATCATCAAAAAGTGCTAACACTATTGGTGGAACAAAACGTGACGTCAGTTTTACACGAGACGTCTGCTGTCAACAAGCTATTTGTATGGTTTCTTTTTGGAGGAATAATTGTTATTGTATTGTATCCATGGTAATTAAGTCGATATTCACTCACTTTATTTTTTTTTGGTAATTTTGTAAACCAATCACTTTGCTGTTGACATCGAACTCGTGTAATGGTGACGTCACGAGCAAGCGCGCCAAAATGGCCGCGTTTAAATTGATCGCGATTTTAATATTTAATTTTTTGCATAATAGTTTATATTTTGGACGTGATATTTGTATGTTTGGTAATGTAATAACTAGTAGAAACATATAAAAAAAAAAAAATCATGCATATTCCCCATTTCAAACTATAAAATTGTGAGAATTTCAGATTTTTTTCTGTTTCTAAAAAACGACTCCCGCACTCATGTTTTATTTTAATACTATTGACGCGGGGAGTTTTATAACATCCAAATCACATGCACAATGATTAACTCAAAACACTTTTTACTTATATAAACTTACCCGGTAATACCGAATCCGTTGACCTGCATTTTCTCGTAGAACCATGTCTTTTCGGACTCTGAGAAGCAAGCGCCCACGAACACACCTGTCTTCGTGTCACGAAGCTCTTTGGGGTTCACACCTATGGGCAAAGAGACCATCAGTATATTAGAAAATAAATAAAAAAACTTTATTGTAAAAATATTATCCCCCACAACGTTTAAACGGCTTGATTAGATTTTTATCAAACATGTGTAAGTACCTCGCACATTCACCTTTAAAACAAAAATTGAATAATATTTAAATCGCCCAATCAGCTCGGGAGCTATGCCACGGACAAAGAGACACATAGAACCTTACAATATGCCTTGCCTCGGGAATTAAATAATCATTTAAGTAAGAGTTGAAAAATTCAATTTGGGTCAAGAGCTCTAAAAGACATGTGGTATTTATAAAGGCGCTACAGTATCCTCAAAAGCCCGGCTAACCCTTAATTGTTAAGAAATCATTAGTCACATTTCGCATGTTTAGCTTTCACCCAACCACGTAAATATCGGCAATATCAAGAGTTTGTAAACATTTACATTATTCAATATATAACACACACTCGTTACAAAATATAAGATTTTTGCCCTTAAAAAATCCTACACGATAAACATAAAGCTAATACCTACCTACTTATTTACCCAAAATTCACATGAACCAATAGCTTTAACACCTAACTTCTAACAATTTTCAGCATCGCTGAACATCAAATCATTTCTTGACAACATAAGGTAGGCTCAAACTGTCCTATTGACATTCACATATACGTCGTTAACATTACAAAGATTATTGAATCCCTCCTCATATTTCGTGCTAATACATATCTTCATGAATTATTCACCAGAACTGTCATATCGTAATCTATACCTACTTTATTAAGTCTGATAAACGATGAAGTTTGAATTGAAATTCTGAATGAAAAACGAGATTCGGGCTATCTTAATTTGACTGTTTAGTGTTTACGTCCTTCAAAAAGATAATTTTATCCTTAAGATCAGTGATAATATTATATACTAAGTCACATCATTAAGCTGATATTAAGGGATTGTTCTCGGCTTACTAATAATTACTAAAAATGATATCACCAAACCGTGTTATAAGATCAAGATACCTCATCAAAATGTTTACTTTTTTTGGTGGCCTTAACCTTTTGGCCATCCACAAAATAAATAAATGTATTTATCCATTATTCTTACATTACACGACCAATTCTAATTAAGACTAATCTGAATACGAGTCTAGGTTTCCCCTTGAATTCGCGCTCACATTGAACACACACCCAATTAGTAAATTCAAACACACTAGTCCAGGAATCGTGTAAACGGCACGTAACTTGATAATATCAGTTACATAAGCTTGTTCCCTTTCCAAGTTCAATTCAGTTTCAAACACAAACATTGTGAGCCCTGCCTCTATAAGTAATGAGTTTCCTTTTTTCTCTTTTATCATTCAAACATCCATTTCATTCCGAAAGTCAATATCTACACCTGTCTACATCCCTCGAGATTACGGAGGATCGTCAGTCGTTGATTTTCAACTACCAAAGAACTCAACGTGATCGAGTCCACTTTTAAACTTTTATTATCAAATTTGAATTCGTGGGGCCTGTCGCAAAGGCAATATTGAGTTATAATTACTCTGCAAGAATGAAACTTTTAATGGATCCAAAGATAACGGAACATTTGTTCGCGTTTCGTTCGAGAAACGTCGCCGAAATTGCTTTATTGTGGCTCTGATAACAATTTTTATTGGTCCTTTGTTGAATTATTTTTGGGTTGTAAAACAAATATTTTACTGGGAGCTTTACTAGTTTGATAAAGAAAGATTTGAAAGGAGGACAATAATAAAATTGGTACAGATAAAACTTAAAATCTTGTAGAAATTCCTCTTAAAATAACTACGAATGAAAGGAACATTCGTATTGGGGATACATTCATTGGTTCATCAACTAAATCAAAGTAAATAAAGAAGGGATCGTATCTAGCGTGGTATGGTCGGCTTATTATGATTAAAGTTCTAATTGCCTCGGAAAACTTTGCCAGCTAATTGAAACTAAGTTGAGTTGGGATGAGTTGAGTAACACGGTGGAGTGTTGTGAGAAATTATGAGGTACGAGATTCGATTAATGTCTGTTCATTAACGAGATTTTGATACGGGGACTTAGGTTAAAGCTTCAGGTGATAGGGTGCATAATTTAAGATCGTGAAAAGACGGAAAATTCAAAATTCGATCAAATATAAGAGCAGGTGGTAAAAAATCGTAATCCATCATTGGAAATTCGTAGCATTCTATAATAGGGTATTTGACTAAACGTAATAGTATAATATGTTTAGTCTGTTAGATTTTAAATCACTGTAAACATTTCACAATGTTTCTTTTCGAAATAAAAGAAAAAAAACCGTGTCTAATATTTTTAATTATATTTTTTATGTCAATATTCTTAAAAATGATAAAATCTGGCGCACAGATCAAAAAGCTTTTCTTATACCAAGATCTTTAGCTAATCCTTTTAGAAACAACGTTCAAGAGCTTTGACGGTTAACGATGACATTATAATCCTAAGAGCCATCAAAAGGGCCTGAGAATGTCCCGTGACGGATTTAATTCATCCGAGTGGTTGCGGAGGAGACAAATTGACCTCATTACCGCCTAAGAAAGGTACCGACGATTGAAATACCATCGATTGAAGCCGCATTGTGGGTATCAAGTGGGTTGCCGTAACACGAATACTGATTTCGGGAAAGTTAACGATGTATGCAAATATACTGTCTCACTTTTTTATCTCGGTAACTTTCATTTAAAATGTAATTTTCAATTGTTATGGGTATAAATTTGTTATTTGTTCCATGTCTTATACATTTTCATTATTTATCGTTGGTTGAAATATTGTTCCTTTCATTATACCTAATTTACCTACTTTTTACAAATTTTATTCTTTTTTTAATCTAAATAGGCCCTAATATTTATCCTGCCTTGTAACGCTACGGTGTAAGAGGCG
This sequence comes from Trichoplusia ni, assembly GCF_003590095.1. Classification (NCBI taxonomy): domain Eukaryota; kingdom Metazoa; phylum Arthropoda; class Insecta; order Lepidoptera; family Noctuidae; genus Trichoplusia; species Trichoplusia ni. The sequence goes on along the minus strand of NC_039495.1, from coordinate 7,949,441 downwards.
GAACTTTAAAAGTTAACCAGAATCAATGTTACTGATTGCGAGGGAGGCCTGGCTTGCCGAAATGTTCCCGTTTTCCACTCGAATGATCACGTCTTGACTTGGCGTACTTTAATCTTAACTTACTGTATATTGGATTTTTATCAACGTTATAACTACATCCTTATACGATTTAACTTTTCACAGTATAAGTTAACTTTGCGTCAAGGGCTACAGCTATTTTCTTTTCTGTTCTTTTATAACACTTTGAAATTGTACTTTTAAGAAGCCGAGTAAAACAGCGTCGATAACGCTTTAGTCGTCAGCAAGCGTGATAGATTTGTCGCTAAGAGGTGTAGGCAAATATTTTTTGGAATTTGATTAATTAGCATTTCAGTATTTAGTGCAAAATGTTTCATCGTTAGATTATTTTCTCACGTGTGAGACGCTGAAAAACGATCTTTCAACCCTCAATAATAGAGTTACAGTTTGAATAACAAAAAGAGACTTTTATAAGGAAACTAGCCGCTTCAAATCTGAAATGATCCTACAGGAACTCAAAATAAGGATGCAACTGTCCTACATTAATCCTAGTTATAAACTATTTGTCTACTAAATTTCGTCTAAATCAATTTAGTCCTCGCATGAAAGAGGAACAAACATCCATACAAACAAACTTTCGCGTTTATTATATCAGTAAGATTCTTACCAGCATCAATGACAGCTTCGTAAGCCTTTTCTAAGATGATCCTGCACATAGGGTCCATGGTGTGAGCCTGCTTGTAGTGGACGCCGAAGAAAGACGCGTCGAATTTGTTAACATTGTTGATTTTGCCGGTCCTCTGCGGGATCTCGGGGTGGGCGAGCTTCCAACGACGAGCGTCACCGGAGATGAGGTCGACCTGGTAGAGTTAAAGCAGCAATGTAAAGTAAACATTTCTTTGTATAAGTTTAAGTTTCGTGATGCATCATTTTCTAATAGATATGAGTGAGTTACTTAGCTTTCAGATTGAAAAGTTAGTATTAGGCTGGTATAAATAGCATACAGTTTTTAATGAACAGTTACTAACAATTTAGTATAGTAAAATAAGGCACCTCAATTGACTTAACTTTTTGTATTAACGTCATATTCAAGCTATATTAATCAGTTATATCTTTTTGCAAGGCAATATGGTTTAGCGTTCTAGGGTACTGACCTTATTAAAAAGGTTTTCCTGCAGATGTATGACGGAGTCCGAATCGGGGAAGTATCCCGAGATTCCACTGATGAGGACCTCGTCTCCGGGGGGAGGGTGGGATAGCCGGTGTCCCGACGTCAGCCTGTCCTCCGCTAATGTTGTCGGCGCCATCTTGGAAAATTACAAAAATATTAGGATACTTGGTAAACGGTAAAAAGGCAAGTGTCATCGTATTTCGCGCAGAAGATTCGCAATCGTGTTTCTGCCTTAGGAAATTAAACAGGCCAGAGGTGATTTTAGTTTCAGCGAGAGTATTAAATATCCGTATAGTAAACAGCAGCCCAGGATTGAGAATTATGACAGGATTTTGGCGAGTTCTTTGCCCAGATATAGGCTACAGTGAGCAGTGTGGCGGGATAAAGAAAAACAGAACTCTGGCAATTATTCCCTTAACCCATTGAAAGTGCTCTTGCTTCACAACATATGATACCTGCTTATGCATGCGCATTGTTAACCACATTGCTGGGCACTGGGCACTCTCTATGTAGGGAAGGGTTGAGCATTGATCACTACGCTAGCTATCAACCTGTTGGTAATCACCAGTACAATTTTTTAAAATATATCTTTAAAAATACTCATTTACTTTGGCATACAATACCTACCTATAAATTATTCATTGCCGGATTCCTAACTATAAGGAAGATTTGAGCGTTACAGCTTACAGACATATTGTTCTGAATACCACTCATCACACATTTAAGCCACGCTTAATTGGCAAAACATTCTCGAAAACAGTTTTTCCTCAATTCAATTATCACGTATTTTCGACCAATTGAATTGCCTTGCAAATACCAGTGCATACGTCAAAGAAATGTTTTCGTTTAATTAACAAGTTAATACGGTATACTCTGTGAACCACGGGGCAACGTTAATTTGAATACAGACTTCGCTTTAAATATTTTGAATGATCCATTAATATTTAATTGTAGGTATACTGTTACATAAACATAGACTACGGTATGTATACATATCAGAGTGATTTAAGCTCAGATATAGTGGGTTTATGCTTTTACGAGAGAATAAAACTTGGTTATACTCCTGAAAGACACGGACAGCATTTCGGACAATATTTTTTTGCCATGGCACTTTGAACAAATTGAGTAATATGATCTTTTAAGCTGATATTAACTATAAGGTCTGGCAATTAGAAACCGCACTGTATAATTAGGGCTTACTTAATTCATCTCCATATTTTTCTACAGTTAAGAAAAAGCCCATCAATTTCACAATCGAATCATCACTGAACACCCATGGGTTATTTAATACACATTCCCATACCTCTCAATTAATTTATATCTGGTTTGAATTCATATTGACTCTGTAATCAAGAATTGGGGGCCTACCAACACTCTTTTTAACAATGACGTGAAAATAAGGGTGTTATGAGTTAACGCGACTATCTGACGTGTATGCCTGTGGCACCGGAGCTCCCGAATGGATTGAGCAATTCTATTTTTTTTTTTTGTATCCAAGGTGAATTATTGTGGGTGTGTTTTTAGACATGATTGATAATAATAGATCGAGCCATTTAAAACTATCATTTCATATTGAGAGAGCCCAAGAGAGACACGTTACGACGTCAATGCAGTGTGCCGTCTTGCTTACGCAACGGCAGCCATATTAAAAGCCTTAACATTACAGCACATTAAAAGTAATCACGAAAAGACAACGTCAGATTATAGGAATGACATTAATTTTCGACAAGTGACGTGACTTTGACGTGTCAGTTCAATACATTATTCGTCTACGTAAGCCCTGAATGTTACTCTTCAATAACTTTAAGCGATTCGTCAGCGTTAGCGTTCTCAGGAAAATTAGCATTTTTTTTTAATAGGCCCGCGTACTAAACAATTGAATCATTGGATTAATCACAAAGATTCAAGACACATGCACAAAGATACCCAGTCTCGGGACAACCATTCTCGAAATACACAAACGTTTGCCGCGCACATTGGGTTTCGTGTGATGACCTCAACCGTGGTAGCAAGCCCAGCTGACATTCTCGTGCTACGTTCTCGAACCCCGTTCAATATTCATACCGGTCACATTTTTACTCGATCGTAGGTATTGCTTGACAATGGCAGGTAACCCCATGTCACCGCTACACTTGAATAATGATCGGACCTTCAAACTTAATATGTTAAGGTCCAGTTTCACCATACTCTGTTTGTTAAATCATAATCGGTCATTTACTAATGGATTGTTAATAGTTAACGGTCTGTTATGTCGTCATGTGTCCCACGGCAAAAATTTAACAAGGCATTAGTAAATCTGCCATTTAACTGAATGACGGGCAAGTCATTCGCTCTTATTTTAAGCAACCAGATTGAAGTGCTCGCTTCCGACGTGTATTTATATGGAATTGGACGACATTTTACATAGTCGTATAATACGTCGTTTGAAATGAAATGTCAAGGTATCTAGGTGTTGTTTACGTTTTGATTAGTTGTGTTCGGTTTGTTGCGGTGTAATTTTTTCGCGATTTTTTGAAATAAAAAAATGTCGAAGAAGACACGTGGACCGAATTTTACCACACACGAAAAAGAACTCCTGATAGAATTAATTTCACGGCATAAGGATATCGTGGAAAATAAAAAAACGGATGCCGTGACCAGTGCAACGAAAAATGAAGGGTGGAAGAAACTGGCAGAAGAATTTAATTGTTTAAGTTCTTTTCACGTGCGTCACGTTGAGCAATTAAAAACCTGCTGGGACAACATCAAACGCACCACACGGAAAGACAAAGCCGCTGCCAAAAAAATATTTTTTTAACTGGTAGGTGACACAGCTATTTGTTTTAAAACATGAACTAGCTAGGCCTGAAAACAAGAAGAACACAATATGCTACAGCTAGGCACATCCAATGCTTGTACGGTATAGCCGAGTGGTTAAGGTCATCACGCCAAACCCACTGTGCGCCGCGTGTCGTGGGTTCGATTCCCGCGTAGTACAAGCATTATTTTGAGTGATTCACAAATGCTTGTTCTGAGTCTGGGTGTCTTTTTGCATGTGAATTGTATGTTTGTGAAACCCAACGACACAGGGATTAAATTCCTTAGAGCAATAGTCGTTTTTAAAAAGAAAAGTGTATAGATTTATTCCGAGAAGTCGTGCTAAGTATTGTGTTTCTTTGCAGGAGGAGGCAAGCCTGACATTCCACCACCAGGACCACTTCAAGGACAAGTGGAAATGTTACTTGGCCCAACTTTGGATGGTCTTGATAATCCTTATGACTCTGATATACATTTCTCAGATCAGGAACTTCGTAATTCAAATACTGAAATTGAAGTTCTTAATAAAAAAGTATATTTATGTGTTTTTATAGTAACTTTAATTAACATAATATTATACGAGGTAATTTTTTTATTTATTTACCAGGATGATATCGAGTCTGGGGTCGTTCTGGGATCACAGACAGTACTCAATGCCAATGCGCCTTCTTCACCAATATTTAAAGATTCCAGTATGTCTCAGAAAAACAAAGGCATTATTCCAACTGAGGTGGGTAAAAATATTTATGTAGGTACTGGCAGACAAGTGGCTTTTATGGCCATTATAATTATGAAATAATTAATTACAATAATTTTTCTATTTTTTTTTAGAAAGTGGAAAATAAAAAGTGGAGCAGTTGGACTCCAAGAGATTTGAAAACTAAAGTGTCGACTACACTTTCCGGCAATAAAGAACTTTCGACATCAACATGGCTGCACCGAAGAAGGCCAAAGACTTCTTTGCAGGACAAAGTCCTGCAAAGCAAATTATTACTTATTGAGAACATGTTGAAAAATACCCAAAAAGAAGCTAGAAATTAGCTAAAGGAAGAAATTTTACGAGAACAGTTAAAACAAGAAAAAATTAGAACGGAGAAATTGGAAATGGAACTTGAAATGTTAAAAAAAAATATATGATTTTCGACTTTTTATTTTATTTTACAAACGAATTTAATTAAACTAATACACCACATTATGTTTTTATTCTTTAGTTACATTTATGAATCATGTTTTTATTTGTACTTAAGATTTTTTCATTTGTACTTAAGGTACTAACTGTGTACAATCTAGAGCACCCAAAGCTTTTGGAAATTTTGCAATATTATAAAAATTCAACTGAGTTTTCCTTATCTCTTCCACTGTGTCTGGGAACTTGATACAATTGCGGCTTAATGAGGCTATTGCAGCAGTGACTCTGTGTATGATTCTGTGAGATGACGATTTACTTATACCGCAATAATCACCAACTGATATTTGTTGGGAGCCAGTCGCATAGTATCTCAAAGTCAAAAGAAGCTGATTTATGGGTGAAATTGATTCGTTTCTGAAACAAAATAAATGATTAATTTTATAAAACATTCATGTATTGAATAAGCCTTATAAATCTTACCTGTATTATGTAAATCTGTGTTCGTAAAGTTATAAGGTTGTAGGTGGATATAATCAAAATATCACACATGATAAGATGGGTTGTATAAGTGCATAAAAATACTACTCAATGATTTCTTGCATTTCATAACGTACATGATGGTCTTAATTAATTAATAGACGACTTACCGATCTGATGGATATTCTAATTTATCTTCGATCAACTGGAGAATATCAAGGGTCATATCTTTTGATAAACGAAACCTGGTACAAAAATCGACATCATCGTATTCTTCGAAATAGCAATGACGATCTTTAAAAATTCTGGGACGTCGTACAATTCCATCTAAGCAATCTAAATTTTCTAAAATGTTATTTGCAAAAATAAAATTATATGCAGCGTCCATTTTGACGTGACTTTGACAATCTGTTAGTGTCTAACAGACGTCTTGACCGGTGATTAGATTTAATGCCTTGTTAAGCGAAGTTAACAGACGTTTAGTCGTGGTGGGACACTCGATAACTTTAACAGTCCGTTATCTGTCTTAACAGACCGTTAAATATTTAACAGAGTATGGTGAAACTGGACCTAATCAGATTTTTGTTAAAAATTATTTGTCTATTGTTTGGTTTATTTTTGCTATTTTATAGTTAGTTAATAGTTTCGGATTTTTTTTTTTAAATTCTAAAGACGAAAATCATAATATCTCCTAACTGGGATTATTTTTTAAATTGATTTAATGTCTCGGTTTCTTTTTGGGAAAACGTGTCTTTTAAATGAAAATATGATTTCGCAAGCGACTAGTTACCAATATCAATATCTCAAGATATTTTTGACTTAAGATAAACATAATGATTTTGCTTGTATAGTATTATTCTGACTATTTTAGTTATAAGTATAAACGAATTCTAGACTTTTCCAATTACCTAATATTCCTGTCTTTTAAAATTAATTCACAAATTTGTCTGATAGTAAGTAAGTATTAAAAAGCTAACCTCCCACAAACTAGTCTGTAAAATTCGTCCTGAAACGAAAGCCTACACAGACAGATATAATAATGGATTTAATAGGATTATGGACTTGGCCGGTTCTTGGCGAGGCCCTGACAGAAGCACTAATCCGAAACACTAAGACCCGAGACAGTTCCAGCTTGAGGTTACTTTGTACTTGAGCCTTTGTAGGCATTATCTCTTAAGAGTATTTAAGTTACAATCCAATATATAAATTCTCGTGTTAGTTTAAATTTTGATGAAGTTTTATATGCGTTGTTTGTCTGAGAATTGGCTCGATACTACATTTTTTTTAACCCTAAGTGGAAAAGAAGCCTCAGTCATTAAGTCCGCCTTTGTTCAATAAATGCAAACGTTTATAATAATGTATTGATAATGTAATTTTTTTTCAAAAGAGTTTCTTATGGAGTTTCTTGCCGGTTCTTCCCCATAAGAATGACACTTTGGAACCGTGCAACTAGAGTCACTACTGAACTTTTTAAAAGTGCCTCGAAAACGGCCTATTTGAAATAAAAACTTTTGATTTTGATTTTAGAGTTTGAAAATTAAGATTGTAATGTAATTTTCAAACATTTCAGTTTTATTATTTAATGAAGTTAGCTCTAGTGGACCGTCATTTGACTAGAGGGGCAGGTTGTTAAAAAGCGACAAGACGAATTAAACCTTAAATAAAACAACAATATAATACAAAATCGTTTAAACATTAGTCTTAATAAATTCAATTGTTTCCATAAACAACATTTCATATTCAAACTCGATTTAAATGACGCCAGTGACCTTAGACCCTACGATATAATTAACAGGAGGTCTTATTGTTTTAGACAAAAGTTTAATAGTATCGTTTACATATTACATGTTTGTATGTATGTATGTAAGGTACCTGACATTGAATTGTTTAATATTGAACCTTGATTTTGGGAAGGTCTTTGATTGCTAAATAATTTATAAATTAGGATGACTGAAAGGCCTATTTTGATCGTAGTTAAGAATACAAAAACAATGTATGATACACTTATTTTACTTCTTCAAAAAAAAATCAAAGTCGAAATTTTAAATTATTGTAACTGGTTGACGAACATGAAAGAAATAGTTACTAATTTATAAGCTGTGCAGAAGAAAAACACCTGACACCATGATATAACTGATAACTTCAGTTAGTTCTAAGCCCGGTGCCGTCTGATCATTGACTTAATACATGTTTTTGGATTTATTGACAAAGCACGGATAGACGAGTGGTATATGACCACGCCACATTGGGAACGCGATGGATCGCATGTTTGATTTCCGCGAAGGACTAGCATATCGAGTCTGGGTGTCTTGTGCATTACATTGCATAAGCTTTTAGTTAAAAAAGAAACATGGATTCCAAATACTGATCATTTATTCGTTTTCAGTGTTTAAGTACTCCCAAATTGTTGGTTAAAATAAAACGCTTTAAACGATTGAAAGATTCAGTTTAAAGACATGAAAAAATTGAATAAAGTTGCATCAGATTTGAACTTGTTATACAATGTTGTTACTGTCCACTGTAATATACTTCCAGACATGAATTCAAGCGAATTATTTTTTTAATTGAAATAAGTTTAAAGCTTTTTAGATTTAGTCACGGTTGATTGGTATTAAAGCAAACAGCGATGCAAGTAAAATACACCCTTATACAACGGGAAAAGATTCAAATTTTAAAATCACAATCAATTCAAAAAATACTAGATAAATTAAAAAGTAAAATTCATTTAAGTAAGTATCGGAATATCAAAAGATTTCACAATATTATAAATTATTAAAATTCGTAAAAACTTTGCTCTAACATAAGAAATATTTGGAGTCACTGAATGAAAAACAAAAAAAAATGAAATCAGCTAATACCCGCATACCCACTTGGGTTTATACATAGCCTATAGCACTCATAAATAACCTAGCTATCTATAACCAAAAAACAACAAAATCGGTTCAGCAATTCCTGAGATTAGTCCTACAACGTCACTTATTCCTAACACCTAATTATAAAAATTATAGATCTAAAACTTGGACTTACCTTTGTATTTTCCTAAAATATATAAAGTCACTGTCAATGTTCAAACCCGGAACGTGGACACCGGCTGCCGACAACCACTCGTCTGGTTCTATGACGATACGAACGTACTATATAAAATGAACAATTAAAAAATGTATAATATACAGGGTGTTACGTTTCTGTCGATCACAAATTTTGATGTTTTAGAGGTTTTTTTGAGCATTACGACTATGTGACACATGAGTATAGAAATCATTGTTTTTTAAATCCTAATAATAATTCTTATTTTTTGAAATTTAGTTGCTGTTATCACAATAGTCAGTTGTTTTTCCTATGAGCTTAAGTATTTCGGTTGGTTTTACTGTAGATAGAATTTTGTCATAATACATGTTTTTAACTATTTTACATTTTTAAATATATTTTTTTTATGTTGTCAAAAATTTGGAGTGATAATTTAGCATTAAATGATGCAACGGTTTACTCACGCTTATTTATCAGGATTGCCCGACTAGTTTCGGACCCAAGCGGAGTTTTTCATCCTGAAATAATAAATGCCTTAATAGGAGAGTAATCAAAATACCCCTTTTGCCGGATAGGAAATCATCATTTATTCTAATAAAATAACTGATAACACACGACATAATAAGATGTTCAAACAAAGCGTACTCGTATCTGTGACTTGTTTTCCATCAATCTCGCTTCAACTTTACATAACACTGATCAAAGTTACTTCCACAAGTTTCTATGATCCACAAATGTTTTCCGTTGTCACGTCTTTGGCGCTAAATATAGGCCAGATGTTTAATAAGTGATGAGGGAGGCTTAGCGGCTTTTCCGGCTATGCTTCTATAAGCCTTCTGCGATTGTTTAATTTTGACTTTCAACTTGAATTTCTACGATATTTACTGCCGACTGTGGTATTTGTGCCTAGGAAGCCTAAACAATACCCTTTTAAGTCGATCAGAACGTTTTTATCTCATTTATGAATCGTTTTTATTTTTATTCCTTCCACGATTCGGTATTCTGAGCCACACGGAACCAGCGACCGAAGAAAGTTTACATCATTTTCAATAGTTTAGTTTAACGTCTTTCAAGTTTCCTAAAGCAACATTTTACACATTACATCGACATTAACGATACTCGTACAGAAACGTGCTTCGAGAAGACACTTATGCGTTAAATTGTATTACTAAAAGTAGCATTATTATGAAGGGTCGTTAAACGGTGCCTGCAGGCAATACATAGAAGCAAATGGAACACAAGAGTTTATTAAATCGACTTTCATGAAGAATTTACTCAATATAATGAAAAATATGGAATCTTCTTTAAAACAATGTTATTCAAGTTTTACATTGGAATGAACAAAAACAAAAAAATAATATTTTTTCAATGAGAACGATAGTTGTTAGAAACTCATTTGGCTAGGTATTTTTTTTATGGTAATGTAAAACAATTGATTGCCGAATCAAAAACTCTACTTAAATATAAAAGTAGTGTATCCCTTTAATATGTGTTACCTAAAAAGTAACGCGAAGATTGTTTGGCCTTATTTGAGTACCTAAATAAATAAAGAACTTATAGAGTTAAATACATCTATACTAATATATAAAGCTGAAGAGTTTGTTTGTTTGTTTGAACCGCTAATCTCAGGAACTACTGGTCCAAATTGAAAAATTATTTTTGTGTTGAATAGAAAATTCATCGAAGAAGGCTTTAGGCTATAAACCATAGCTGCAACTAATAGGAGCAAAGATACAATTAAAAATGTGAATAAAACAGGGCAGTTATAAATCATAAGTTATATCTTCTACCCACGGGGACGAAGTCGCGGGCAACAGCTAGTTCAAATATAAACGAAGTTTAATTACCAGTAAATTCTTACTGTATGATCAAAAATCTTGTAAAACTTACAATGACTTATAAATGCAAAGCAAAATAAAGGTATAAAAGATAAGGTTTTGTGGCGCAACTTGGGGAGTGGATAGACAAATCGAGATCACATTAGTCTTCAAAATACCTGAAATTCAAAAAAACAATTATAAATTTCTTATTCAATTGATATATTCTGACACAAACCTTATGCTAGGTTAAGGCTAAGTAAACAATCAAAATACATATCAACAACACCCTGTAAATACGTATTATTATTTTGGTAATAAAGTCCTTTCGCAGTAAAGTATGATTTCGGGAGTTTTTCAAAATTTCTAGATTTTTTCTTGTTTTGTAAAGCTACGATGAAATAGGCAACTGTATAAATGTCTGTCCAATCAATATTTATATTACGTATAGAATATATTATAATGAAATCAAATTGTTATAAAATTGACGAAGTTATGCTAAATATTATAATTTTGTTTTTATTTTAAAAAAATGATTTTTTTAGAAAAATGTTTGTGAATTGATAATTAACATTATTAATAAGAAATTCTGTTTCCAGGCTGATAGTAAATACTTTTCTGTGAATAGTAATTTAATGGGTTACAACCATACACATTCTAATAAATGTACATAACTGACAGAACTCAAATTCATCCATTTAAATATGAAATAAAATGTCATCCTAATGTCCAAAATCCCACAAAAAAATCAAAGAACTTCTTCAAAACTAGACATTATCAAAGCTGCCAGTTAGTTGCACACTGAACGGCAACAATTACGGCATTATAAATGCTTTGTTTGTTAATTAGTTGTTTTCAGTTCGTGTGGCGGCATCCCCTGACCCGCTACTGGATTACCATAAGCTAGCGGCATTTCATATTAAACTAATACATTACAACAATGCAGTCACCATTGTTCCAATTGAAGGATAGTTCAAGAACAGCCTAAATTGCAAATGCGTGTCTACCCCGTAATTTCCGTTTGATGGCCTCCAACCACGTCTTTCAGTAATTTGGTACTTGATGTAATCTAATAATCTAAATCTGTTTACTCAGTCAGACAGATTTCCAAAAAAATACTGAATACGTAGTTTTCATTTTATCATATCATTAAAGTAAGTAAGATAAGAAGCACTTAAGTTTATTAATGGTAGGAGTGAGGGGCTAAATGTTTTTAGTTTTAAAAGTAAAAAGCCTACTGGTAACTGACGTCACTGAAAGCACGACATTTGAAATCATTGTATCCCCTTAATTTTTCTTTGTTAACCAGATAGAAGGAAATGCTTTCCGGTATTTTTTGGGTAGATTTCTGACAGACGAAACATATTTTTTGCCCTGTTGTATTTGAGTTGATCGATTAGGCCAGTAGTGATGCATCAAACAGTTCAGAATTGCAACAAGCTGATGATAAAAAAGGCGAATATAAAACGAAAAGTTACCCTTAAAGAGTGCAAAAATTAACTGGTAGCAGACTGGTGTGACATTAGTACATTCAGTGGTCACAAACAGGTTAAGAGGACAGGGAGTATCCAACCTCTGCACTCTTATTATAAAGATTCTTAGGGATATTTTCACGTCGATCTCTATACAGAGTATCAAAAAACCACTCCCGCACCACGGTCTGTACTCAGGAATTCAATCCTTGAAAACGATCATAATAAACCGTTTCCCATCCAAAACCCACCTTGCTAAAGGATAGATGATATATACAAATATTCCACTTATTATAAATGCATTAATATGATATACAACAACAGATTATCGTCTTCACACCTATGCTTGAACTCCCAGCATTAGAATTGCTAAGAAAGTGTGTATTGTTATAAACTAAGTAGGGAAACAGTTTCGGGTGAAACTATAACAAGTTGCAAACTTAACTTTGATTACATAACTTGGGAGCAGCAGGTGATTTCCTAATGCATAAGTTATTACTTAAATGGTAACAGATGGATGGCTCCCATATATTAAAACTAAAGTATTTAGGACGAAAAATGTATGGGGTGTAGTAAAATCGGGATAGTTGTGCATTGTACATTTTGAAATCATGCCATGTCTTTTGGTGAAAGAGGAGCTCGTGGCTAAGCTATAGATGCACAAGTTTATCGATCACAGGGGCAATTGACACGGTCTGTGCGAGGATCTGTAACCATCTATGTCATAACGAGTTCTTCCGTGTTTCGGAAGGTACGGTAAATTGTGGGTCCCGGCTGTTTTTCATACATCTTTGACAGTGGTTACTGATAATTAGAAGCTAGAAAATCAGCCAGACTTAGTAAAGGTCAGGTGCCCTGGGTGAAAAAGTAAAATGCTTTATATCTTAAACCGAGCATTACTTTAAGATTTCATCGATGTATATGTCGAAGCTTAAAATCTAAACAGTCTTAGTAACATAAGGTTAAAATGAATAAATATTTATACACTGAACGTGCTTCCAATAAACGTTGCCATCGACATCATTTAAAAAACGGTATAAAGTAGAATATTATAACTTATTTCGTTGTAGTTAGATTGTTTTTCGTATTTAAAACATGCAATTCAGCACACGATAATTATCACGCTATCTTAGAAAGAAAATAGTGCATCTGATTAAGAAAATTTTGTCCAAACTCAATTTTAATCCTCAGTATTTTTCTTGAACTTATTATCACCAATTATATATGGTTTTAAACATTCAGGGAGCTCCAAAAACTTAAGGAACAAACCTTCATATTTTTATACTGAGCGTCGCGGTCGTACCTTCCAATAATGTAATATACAAAAAAACAAATCCTCAGTTACAAACATTTCCTAAATTAATAACATCATCAGAATGGTTCGAAATTTCAAACAAAATATGATCAAGTTATTTCTCGAAATACAATTTTGAAAATACAACGATCATTTGCTTTTGATAATACCGTTACGCAAAACGTTCCAAAATAAAATAAATTTTATGTTCCTCGCGAAATTCTACAAAACGAAATTGATATTTCGTCGTAATTTGTATAATGACGTCAGACTAATAATAAATTGGAATATAATAATTGTATTTACACTGGCCTAGTGGTTTGTGGCCCTGACTGCTATATCGGAGTTCGTGGGTTCGATTACGACCCAGGAAAAAGCCTGCATGATAACCACAATCATTTGTTTGGTGTCCGGGTGTAATTTCTCTGTATTATGTATGCATTTAGAAATATACCTATGAGTATGTTTATCATTTGTCTAGTACACAATATATAATACAAGCTTTGTTTTATTTGAGACTTAATAGCGTTGTGTGAAAGTTGGGGAATATCATTATGTATATCTCAGTTTGTTAAGGGATAAGGTCATGGAACGACTTTCTTAATAAAAAGTTACCTGGGAACACAGGTCCAACATGAGGCCTTGTTGAGAACTTTAGTCTAAAATGCAATGCATCCACCCTTTTTCTGTAAAAAAACAGACATGGACGGCCCAATTATTATTATTAATTTCGTGACAAAATTCTTAAAATAAATTGTAATTTGTCTTCCACCTTCTGGCCTGTGAGATAAGGTGTGTGAACCTCCAGGAGTGCGGAAGACGCAAAGATATTATCTTTAACAAGTCATGCGTAGGGGTTTGATCAATATTATCTGTGAACGCAGGTTGGGGTTCAATTTTTCCCTCCCAAAGAGCTTTAGCCCTTTGTTGCCTTCTTTTTTATTGGTTTTAGGCTTTGATCTTTACTTAGGTGAAGTTGAGGCATGCACAGATTGCGATAGTTTAAAAACATTTTGCATGTTTATTTTATAAAAGAATTAAAATGGTTTTTTGTGCTTTGAATGCAATATTTATTTATTATCATTGATTTAACGAAAACGCACTAAGTGTGTAATACAAAAAAACAATAAATTCCACATCAAATCAAGCGTATGTATCTTACAAAATACCTTAATATGTAGTTTTTATAAGTATTATATTCCTTAAAAGCAATATAATACCTATAAAAACTTTCATGTATCAACTAGCTGTCTACTAATCTTCTTATCTTTATGAAGATCTGTCTATTAGTTTAGCGGTTTTGCATAAAAGACTAACAAACATCCATTCATACATCCATCCTTTCGCGTTTGTAATATTATTAGGATGCAAAACTATTTCAGTATAAAGTTCGAGCCAATATTCATAAGCTACCAAATTATCAAACATATGTACGTCTTGAAACACTATTTCAGCACATCACGTGAAATCCATTCACGTGATTGACGCATTAGAAATAAATAGTCTACAAATCTAAAGGAATCAGTATTGTGGAATATTACACAGTATAATACTAACCAAAGGCCAACCGAGTAATCGCCGGCATTTAAATTCAATTGCTATGATAATTTATGTATGTATGTATGTATTTGGTAGTCAAATATCTCTGTCTTTGGTGGACTGTTGCATTTTGTTTGGGCCTCGGATAGATTTCCACAACATTTCCTTTATTATCAGGGTTTTTATTTTTGGTTAGGTACGGAAGGGGAAGTGAGTAGTAAAGTATAAGGATAGGGTCAACTGTTTTTTGTACTGAATAGTGTTTAGATTGGTCTTTTGGTTAAGAGGTTGGTGGTCGTAGGTTCGATTAACAATCAAGACCATGTTTTTCTGTGATGAGCATTATTATTTTCTGTGTCTGGGTGTAATTTATCTATAATACTAATTTATTGTCTAGATTATATTCAAAATACAATTTTTGCCCCGATGTAGACTAAATGAATTTATTCATAAGTAGCTTATGTGCAAAACAGCACAACAGTATTACCGTCAAGTCACAATAAGACTAGGTAAAAGCAGGTTGACATCCTCAAGCGATCACTATTAGAAATAATGGAAAAAAAGGGAGTTTGCTTGATTGGAATGCAAAAATACTGCCTTTTATTACCATAACTCAGGCAACCAAAGCCAACATTATTACCACAGCTCAATATATATCTGACCAATAGTATTTTATTCAAAGTATTCATCTAAGACCTAAGTATTATATTCTAAACTAGCTTGTGCCCGCGACTTCGTCCGCGTGGAATAGTGACTTCCGGCAGAAAAGTATAGATAGCTGTGTCCGCGACTCCGTCAGCGTGTAACTCCTTGTGTATTAAGTTAATGTATTGGTAATATTTATTATTATTATTTATATTGGTAATATTGTTTAGATCACGTTCACATAAGGCTTAACCCTTTATAAGACACAGAACTTAAAAATATTTATAGCTTTTAAACTTTATAATAATGTGTTAAGGTTCAAATTCTGGTGGCAATATAAGTACCTCTGCCTTATAAAGGTAAGGCAAAGGTACCTATAAAACGAAAATACTTTAGTGCAAAGCTTCCGGGTAAACTATATTGAAAGTTGACCCGTCCGGCACGTGAACATAAAGACTTTTAGAACTGCTAACACGGGAAAGAGCAACATACAACTGACCATGTGAGAAACAACTGACACTGAGATCTACTCCAGCAACACGAAAAGTCTGCCCTTGAGCCTTGTTAATTGTCATTGCATAACACACCGATACTGGGAATTGCGTCCTTTTAAATTGGAATGGAAAATTATTTGGTATTAAGGGTATTCTGGGAATAAAGACGGTTTCTCCTGCACCGCAACCTGTTAAAATTTGAGCCTCGATTATATTTTGTTGCAACTGGGTTACTTTTAGTCGAGTTCCATTGCAAAGTTGTGGTGGTTTTAAATTTCGGAGCATAATAATCGGTATCCCAATTTTTAAACAAATTTCATGAGAGGGAAGTCCGAGCATATTTAAAGAATTTAAAAATTCTATCGGGTAATTAGTGGCTTCTTGTTCATCGACCATTCTATTTATTGATCTATAAACTTTGCTTTCCCCCTGTATATTCGACAGTATTTTGTTATTGATCTCAGATACCAGGTCATTGCGAGGAGTTAAAATAGATCTTTCGCATAGCCAAGAATTGTCCCTATTTAATATATTTGTTACGTCACCGTAAACCGACGATATAAGATGTGGTTGAGATTGCACCATACAACATAATTCAGGCGTCAGTATAAGTTTTCCTTGGTGTAGTTGTGGATAGGTACCTTCACCAATCTTTAATAATGTGTCAGAAAATTGACTATCATCCGGGTTATCTCCAGTTCTCACTCGCATATTTATAGTCAAATGCACCGATTGTATATCTCGCCATAAATAAGAGCTTTTCAGGCAAGCCCTAACCTCATCAGCTCGGGTTCCCCGTGGTATTACCGGTAAGGTTTGTCGGAAATCACCACAAAATAAAACCGTGATACCGCCCATTGGTCGATCATTTTGTCTTATATCCCTTAAAGTTCTGTCTACCGCTTCTACTCCTTTTCGATGGGCCATCGTACATTCATCCCATATGATTAAACTACACTCGCGTAATACCTTAGCTTTGTCGCTATTTCTTGAAATACTACAGGTTGGATTTTCCGTGCGATCTAAATCAATTGGTATTTTAAACATACTGTGAGCAGTTTTACCTCCTGGTAGCAATGTTGCAGCTATCCCTGATGAAGCTACGGCAAGAGCAATTTTACGCTGATTTCGAACATAAGCCAATATTAATTTAGTCAAAAAGGTTTTTCCAGTTCCTCCAGGTGCATCTAAAAACCATATTGTTCCCAAATTATTTTGAACACTATTGCACACGCGGTCATAAACTGAACGTTGTTCTGCAGACATCATTGGGACACCGTTTTCTAATGTTGTCAGCAGTTCCGTTAAATTGTAACCAATCTCTGCGGAATATTCCCTATTAGTTACCTCTCCGACTGAGGTTGGTGTTGGCAAACCATATTCACAGAGTGATTTACCGCCTACTGCTGTTAAGTCATCCTGAAGAGCTAATAAGCACTGATTTATGGCAAGATCACGGAAATTATCATTAGTTGTGCATTCATCATTGTTAGGTATATTTCTAAGAAAGTCTTCTGAAAATTTTTCTTTATATTTTTCCCATAATGTTACAGCATCTGACAAATTACAAAATGTGAGTAATGTTACAAATAAATGGCGTAACCGTCGTGGATTATCACTAACACAGGATTCTGCTAAAGCGTCATCCCAATGCTGATCATTTTCAAGCAAATGACGCGCTTGGCAAGCTGCTTGATAAGTGGGATAAACAACATCGTCTACTTTTCTCAAATCTATAAATGAGGTTGGTCCTCGCACGGTATGTAATAATAATCGCAAATAGAAACACTCAGTGTTGTTAGGATGAACGGTGTACACTCTACCAAGAACATGTTCTTTAAAAATACCTGACTCGCCATCTACAGGCTTGCCACGGCGTCTTCGATTAAAGACACCCCGTTGCTTATCGTAGGTATAATACGATGGAACTTCCTCATACAAAAGAGATTTTGCAAAATCATCAGTTTGGCAAAGTCGAAAGAATGCTAATAAACTTGTTTGTCTAGGGTTCTCTAACCGTTCTGTGACATTTTCGGCGTTGAAATATATACGTTGGCCGCCTTCAAGATGAACATCCAGATGAGTCACAGGTGGATATCTTTCGTGAATGTTGAAACTTAAGATCCGCCACACAGCTTCTGAAGAACTTATATATCTGCCTGACTGAAATCTTGTAACTTCATCATGTTCATTTCTCAAAGCAAATGTAGCTTGGTCACTGCCCTTATTAATATACTTACAAATATATTTTATTGACTCTACACTATTACACATTTCAACATTTATGTGAGCTTGAAATGCTCTGGACAACACAGGAGAATACGGAACGACCCACCTATTATCTAAAGTAACTTGTTGTCCAGACACTCGCTTTTCAACAGTAAAACCATCATTATCTCTTGAACGGCGACGAT
Organism: Trichoplusia ni; assembly: GCF_003590095.1. Classification (NCBI taxonomy): domain Eukaryota; kingdom Metazoa; phylum Arthropoda; class Insecta; order Lepidoptera; family Noctuidae; genus Trichoplusia; species Trichoplusia ni. Next base: position 7,931,148 of record NC_039495.1, on the reverse strand, counting down.
ATAATGGGTATCCATCATGTCCTGTTACAGTGCCATCCACTAAGGCTTTTGGATATCTTTTAGTGCAACGACCGTCTTGCATGCAAGGAGAATTCCCGTTAAACGAACCACATGGACCATGTATCATATGAGTTTTAACAATGTCGTATAACACGGGATCTGCAATCGGACTTGGAATTTCAGCACTGATTAAACTGTCTACATCATTAGGTCGAACCTTATCTTTTAACCAAAGCAGGATATGTGCGTGAGGTAAGCCGCGTTTTTGCCATTCAATACTATACATATAACACAATACTTCTCCAAAAATTTTATCTTTGGTAAGTAGATCTATCATTGATTTTAATTTTAAATGAAAAACTCTTGCTATGATATCATGGCGGTCATGCGGTGCTTGACCCTCAAGAAGCTCCCGAGTAATTTCATCCCACTTAGGATTGGTAGTTACAGTAATAAATAAGTCGGGACGTCCATATTTTCTTACGTAACAAAAAGCATCTTGAGTACGTTCGTGCATGTATCGTGGACCACCAGTAAAAGAAGAGGGCAAAATAACTAAACGACCCATATTCACCGTATCGTTATCTTGCTGCATGGCGTCGCGAAGGTGCACGTATTCTTCAACGCGCAGCTGCCTTTGATTAGATCGTATATAAACTAATCTTTCGGTTTCAATTTTTGCGTACATGTCTACAATAAACTGATTGAATAAGCCACGAAAACGTTGAAAGTATACAAACCTATTCCGTCTTACTTGCAAGTGGTAACAGTAAAATTGAAGGCATGAAATCTTTTTATTATAATTAGGTGCGCCTGTACGCGGATCAGTTTGGTATAAAGCAAAATTATAACCATCTTCCCCTCGACAGTATATCAAAGGATATTGCAAACTGTCGTAAGCCCTGTGGGTTTCATAAATACGTTGCAAACGATTATCTCTGGAACGGATAACGATATCACGCCTATCACATTCCTGGTCGACCAATACCACAGCAACTTCATTCGTGGATGGAGCATTATAACGCCCAGGGTGTTCCTGAGTTGGACGCCTATCGGCATTTATAACAATTTTATAATTGTTATCATCATCTCGAGGAAGAGCTTCTAATGCCGATTTAAAACTGCATACATACGAATTAACCTGATGCAACATGTTCTGAAGTTGTGATATGAGTTCAGTATTTAAATTCGGGAAATATTGATTTCTTATATTCGACTGTTCGTTGTAGTCGGATACAAAATATATTTGAAGAAACTTAGGTTGGTTTTCAGGCAAAAGGGATCCTATCAAATGGTAAACCTGACCTTGTATCTTAAAAGTAGGCATGAAATGACCTTCTGAGATTTGTTGAGCGCCAAAGGATGTCATTTGAAATGCACTATTATAAGTGCGAATATTATCTAAAAACTGTTTAGATTGTATATGTTCCCCTAAAAGTAGTGATTTCAAAGGTTCCGGTGGGTCTTCGAATGAAGGCAAATTTATTTTACCTGTAGAACAACAGAAACCAGCTGACTCCTTACTCCACTTTGAAGCATTACAAAAACGACATACCACGTTCATATCGCCTATTACAGAAGATGATCCATAATCAATTGTGAGGTTATAAGTAAACCCACTTTTATATTTGTCGGACCAAGCCACCGAATTTCTAGATTGATCTTCTATGTGTACATCTAAGTTATTAAGGCTATGTCGAAATCTGTCTGCAGTAAGACGGGCCTCTCGCTGTTCGTCCGTTTCAAGAGACCGAATATTTTCGATTCTTAATCTTTCATTAGACAAACTTACTGATCGTTCTTGTCTCAAAGAATTATAATATTCGCGTACCGACTCTAGTCGTTGTTCATGCTCATGTGCGTCTTCGAGAGATCGAATCACATTATGGTGCACCCTATCATTTGTCAAACGGTCTTCATATTGAGTTAAAGTTTCAGATTCTCGAGATAAAATATGACGTTCGCGGTCAGCTGTGAGACGCAATTCCCTCTCAGTGTAGGTTTCTGACTCGCGAGACAATATATGACGTTCGCGGTCAGCTGTGAGACGCAATTCCCTCTCAGTGTAGGTTTCTGACTCGCGAGACAATATATGACGTTCGCGGTCAGCTGTGAGACGCAATTCCCTCTCAGTGTAGGTTTCTGACTCGCGAGACAATATATGACGTTCGCGGTCAGCTGTGAGACGCAATTCCCTCTCAGTGTAGGTTTCTGACTCGCGAGACAATATATGACGTTCGCGGTCAGCTGTGAGACGCAATTCTCTGTCAGTGAAGGTTTCTGACTCGCGAGACAATATATGACGTTCGCGGTCAGCTGTGAGACGCAATTCCCTCTCAGTGTAGGTTTCTGACTCGCGAGACAATGTATGCCGTTCGCGGTCAGCAGTGAGACGCAATTCTCGTTGTGACGCAGTTTCAGCATCTCGGGATAACACATGTTGTTCTCGGTCAATGGTAAGCCTCAGCTCTCGTTGAGAAGAGCTTTGAGACGCCCGTGATGTAGCTCGTCTCGCTCTGTCAGCTGCTAATCGCATCTCTCTCTCTGGAGAGCTTTCATTGGCTCGAGAGGTTGAGGCACTAACTCTCATAGAGTTTAACCGATGTGCTCTTTCCTCTGCCGATTCTTGAGAACGCGCATTTCTCATCCTTTTAGCATCTCTCGAATTTCGAGATAAAGATGGTCGTTTTTTAGGTGGCATTATGTATTTTTAATCGACGGTAACTGAAGCTACCTTACACTTACAATTATATATAGTTATTATGTAATAATTACGAAAATAAACTATTAATATAATAAAACACTACCAATTACGAAAATAAACTATTAATACAATTAAACACTACCAAAATATCTAATATAATAATAACGAAAATAAACTATTAATATAATTAAACACTACCAATTACGAAAATAAACTATTAATTTAATTAAACACTACCAATTACGAAAATAAACTATTAATTTAATTAAACACTACCAAATTACGAAAATAAACTATTAATACAATTAAACACTACCAAAATAAATAATATAAAAATTACGAAAATAAACTATTAATATAATTAAACACTACCAATTACGAAAATAAACTATTAATACAATTAAACACTACCAAAATAACTAATAGGTGTACCTACTACTAATACTATTAATCTAATACCTATTATATAAACTAACAACAAAACAATTCTAAAAATAAACTATTCAAAGACTAAAAGTCGTGCTGATAAGCACGGTTTGCAAATAACAATTATTGATTGTCAATAAGGTCGAACAGTCTGAACGTCTATTCGCATCAACAGCCAAATATTGTATGACGCTCGAGCGCGGACCCCCCGCCTTTTTATACCTCCCGCCACGACGCGCGTCGAGCGCGGCAACCGATACACAAAAATAATCCTTATAGCATGACTCTGTATTCACGCGCGATTTCTTATTATTTCATGTATAACTTTGGTGTTTCTACACCGATTTACATGATTCTTTTTTTATTGAATAGGTAATAATGTTAACTTTTTTAATTGGGGATGAGTGATAGTGTTGTAAACGTTAGAGTAGACAAATACAATCAGAAATCTCCGAATTGCTAAGCTATCGGGAGTTTCACGTGTTATTGTGAGTCAACCATAAAAGTTAGACATATGCTGTCGAGGAATATTTTTTATATAATTTTAGGGAGAATATTTCCGTCATACATGATTTCTATGTAGCTTTAACCTATAAGCCTGCACACGTGACGGAAGCTTAAAAAATGGAGTAACTTACCCCGTTTTCCCAATATTTCCCTTCACTGCTCTGCTCCTATTGGTCGTAGCGTAATGAAAAGTATACTATAACCTGCCCAAGAGTATGAAGAATAATTGTGCCAAATTTCGTTAAAATCCGTCGAGTAGTTTTTGTTTCTATAACGAATATACAGACAGACAGACAGACAGACAGACAGACAAAAATTTTACTGATTGCATTTTTGGCATCAGTAGCGATCCCTAACCACCCCTTGATAGTTATTTTTTAAATATATTTTATGTACAGAATTGACCTCTCTACAGATTTATTATAAGTATAGATATAGATATAGATATAAGTTTTACATTATATTCTAATACAACTTAGTAAAATCACCCCAGGCGAAAATATTGTGGCGCCCACTTGAGGGAAGCAATATCAAGTGTTAGTTTTTTGCTGATCCCAAGTAAAATTATATTAAGAATTTCATCGTTCCTTTAGCGTTACGTTTGGCGGTGGAAGTATTCTACCTCTAACATAGAGCACAGTTCTGAGGGTTTGCGCCAGGAGAGGCAAGAGACTCTAACTTCAGACCTTGGCGCCCCCCAGAATTTGTCGCCCTGGGCCATCGCCCCATCACGCCCCCCCCCCCCCCCCTAACGCTGGAACTGTGTATAATAAAGATAGATTGATCAATAATAAGCGTCCTCTCCCCTAAAACTACTGGGCCCGATAGGTTATGATCTATTTATAAGTATTAACACCTAATAGGAAAACATGTGGAATGAAATAAAAACATTGAGTATTAAGTCCGTGAAATGAAATGAAATCATTTATTCTGTAAGTAGGATATATCATCACTTTTACATGTCTTCTTTTTTGAGAACGCTGGAGTCGACATTTCCTATCTGACTACCCTGAAAAGAAATGTCGAAACAAACTCAGGGGTTACACCTTTAGGTAATAGATCAGGTCATATCTATATCTTCTAATATATAAAATTCCCGTGTCACGATGTTAGTTACCGTACTCCTCCGAAACGGTTCGACCGATTTTTATGAAATTTTGTATACATATTGGGTAGGTCTGAGAATAGAACAACATCTATTTTTCATACCCCTAAGTGATAAGGGTTGCACACACTAAAAAAAAAATATTTTATTTTTTGGACGAAATTGTTTGTTTTATTTTTTTTATAATGTGGCATTAAAAATACATACAACTAGAAAAAAAATATTCGGCAAAACAACGTTTGCTGGGTCAGCTAGTATATTATAAAACCCTAACTGGTGAAATCTTTTTGTAACAGTGGTGGTACTCATCACTGATACATAGGCACTCCGCTGAGCTCAATCTTCTGCTCTCCTTCTCCATTCCCCGTCCGCTGCTTTACGAATATCATCACCTCACCTAGGTACAGTTACTCCTAGAAGACCAACAGTAGAATCCAATATCACCCAATAACCGAAGAATCATTTAAGACTGAAACTGTAGACAACAAAGTTTTCTCACTCAATAAAATACGCCTAAAATATCAGTTCCCGCCTAACTGATATTCTTAGTGTCATGTTTGCCGACATTCGGGAGTTCGGGCCACATTAAATGGAGGCGTTTAATTAAATATGCTTAATTAACAAAATAGGTGAGACCCGTTTTTTGAGTTCACGCACTTGATTAAAAGAACGCAGGTTTTAAAGATTTGATCCTTTTTTCTCATAGCAGGTAAGATTTCTTAAACACTTTAAAAAAACATAAACACAGTTTATTTACTTTTACGTAAGTTAAAGTTATTACAGAATATATGAAGGTTACATTTTTGTTCTAAAAAAGACAGTACTTTTTTGTGCAGATCTGATTACTACTACTACAAATGAGATCAATTGACACATTTTTTTTATATTGAAGTATCAATAAATCCAAACATTTTAGATCGCAAATAACTGCCAATAGCCGAAAAACGTCATAACTTTACACGCAAGCAAAATAACAACACACAAACAAAACAAAAACTAAACGCATTACATCAAACAAGACTTTTAGAAGTAAAACAGTTGATTATTTCCCCGAGAACCACTTTGCATGTAAAATATGTGGCAATGCAGTTTTAATTGTATTTTCATATTAAGTACTCGCTGTACCGGAATTTTATTACACCACTTTGAAAGATGCAAAGACTAAGTCTTTGTCACGTAAATATGAAGTCAGCACAATATTCAGGTGTGTTTTGTTTTTATCGTTTTCATGTAAATTGTAGAGACGAATGGATACTTCAGAATGTCATCGAACGTAAAAATATCTGTGTTAAGTCGTAATATTAATGCTCTTACAAATATTTTATGGGAACTATGTCAGCTAAATAAAACGTTTGTGGGAAGTTATTTCGATTTTCTTTTTAATGAATTTCGTAATCCTACAATGACATGTCAAATATTTTCCTTGTCATAGTTTTTTATTAATCTGCACTTTTGTACACAAAAAACCAAATACAGTAAGTTATAAATATCGATAATATATGTTGTTTTAGACTTGGGACAAACATTAGCACAAATATATATCAATTGTCAATGAACGACGAGCTGTGCCTTTGTGTATTTCACAATTCAGCTGTCTGTATTACAAAAATAAAGCAAAATCATTGTTAAAACAAAAGAATACTCTAATAAACGCAACGTGTTACCTCCCCAGTGCGTCCATCCAATGTTTCTAAATATCATTTTCTCTTCATCACCTCTCCGCCGCTGTGCTTAGCACAATTTATTGCTCTTCATAAAAGCTGACATTTTCCGGAGTGTGGAGACACCTCCGTTCAGAAATGCTAATATCTTAATGAGATTACAGAATATTTGAATGTTCCTTAGTAAGTGCTGCGACGGTCTTTTGTATCTATTGTAGGAAGGATAGGTAGGAAAGCTGCCCTGTTTTTTCACATTTTCCATTGTACCTATCTTCTCTCCTATTAGTCGCAGCGTGATGGTTTAGCCTAAAGCCTTCCTCGATGAATGGTCTATTCAACACAAAAAGATTTTTTCAATTTGGACCAGTAGTTCCTGAGATTAGCGCGTTCAAACAAACAAACAAACAAACAAACTCTTCAGCTTTATGTATTAGTATAGAGTATAGATATAGATTATAGGATTTTTTATGCAGTAATAAAACTATTTGATAAACTATTTGGAGAGACAAAAGAATGTTCAAAATAGTGATCAAAGTTTGTTAGAGGCTTCATGTATTAAAGATCGCTCAAAGCAATGGGACTGCCCATTTGGGTACCATTTAACTACCACTTCCTGGGACGTTCTCATTTGAATTTCACTTTTTCTACTCTGGAAAAAACAGGGAGATACACGGACTCTTACCAGCTAAAACCACAGGAGGTAAAATTTTCACCAAGTCCCAAAGACCACAGGATCATTAAGCAAACTAAAGACACATATTATTAATGTATCTCTTTAAAATCATAAAGGCGGGAATACAAGTCCAACATGCAGAGACTTTACTATAAATTTTAATTTAAATGTGATGGTAAATTGATCAGGGATGCACTAAAGAAGACCAGACATGGACGACCCATTCACAGCTATAAATACATATATTGTTAATTGTGGAAATAGAACTAATTTGTTTTATTATTAAAATTATGTTAAACGAAAGCGTTCGTAAAGTAGAGTCGTCGTCTTTTGGGAAATTAAGCATATTTGAACCTAAGTATGGATTTATCTCAAACTATCTTATCTCAAACCAGCCTACACTTTTTACACCTCCAAAAAAATTACACAACATTTTCCTACGTGTTGTAACTACTATTTCAATTTACAATACCGTACACTCGTATTTGCAAACCTTGTTAAATTAATTTACATTTAATGGAGTGACGTCATTTGACACGAAATGTACTGAAATGTATAGTATAAATAAATGTATAAACAGATACATTTATTGATAGGTAATGTATTACAAGGTCAATGTACAGTCAAATTCTTCGTAATCTTTAATTATTTATTGAAGTATGCTTTTTAAACAGAGGTTTGGGTTCTGTCGGTTGTCAAAAACCAAATGAATGATTTGTCACTCTCATTTTATTTGATTAATTGGACCAAAATCTTAATGAAATGAAAGAAAATCAAAACATTTGTTTCCAAAAGGGTTGTTTAACGTTTTAACTCTTAAAACAATTATTTTTCCTGAAAAGTCCTGTGAGAAAAGTCTCAAAAATATACATAGTTTAGTAGATTCTGGATTAAAAAACACCTACATTATTAATTACAGAAAAAAAATACAATTCGTATACTTCTCTTCTCTTCATCGACTTGACTTTTGTAATTATACATAGTCCGTCTTGTATCTACTTTTTCGTATAAATAGTATTAAATAAATATCCATCTAGGCTACAAAACATTGCTAAGATTATTGGAAAAAACTTTTAGGAATTACCTTCTTAGAATAATTATAAAACTCATCAATTATAACGAAATACTTCTATACAATCCAATCGAGAATATTCCGAAACGTTTTCCCTATCCCAAATTAGAGGCGACTCGAAATTAGGAAACCCGGATCAAATTAAACTAAACATTAATTAGAAAACCATTAATTAGAGCCAACACGACCGACCGCTGTAATTGAATAATCGGAAAAAGTCGAACAGAGCTGCGAGGCCGAACTATACTTGTCTCGTAATAAGTAATGAGGAGGCAAGTTGTGGAGGTACGAAGGAAAAATTCTTTCTACAAGGTACATGAAAAGTCGTAGTGCCCTTGCGGCTTTGCAGTTTGATATAGGTAAATGTATGTTTTAATAATATTGTGTAAAAGATTAATTTGTAAAAAGAAATTGAACTTTCTTGTTTCAAAGTGGTTTCTTAGGTTTACGCGAATGTTAGACATTGAAATGAAACTACTTTTACGGATTTTATCGCGGTTTAATTTTAGATTTTAGTTGGTTGATGGTTACGGGCAGACTGAGATGGCGTTCGTCTTGACAGAAGATGTTGCTCGTTCTACCTTCATATTTTAATTAACTATTTGTGGTCCGACCTACGCAGTATGAGCTCACTTCGCAAAGGTTTCGAAACGTCGGGAACTAAAATCTAAAATTAAACCGCGATAAAATCCGTAAAAGTAGTTTCATTTCAATTTCTTGTTTCAAATTAAACTTTCAATTACATGTTTTCGACGAACATTTCGATCGATTGCGTTCTTTTAGAAAGAGCTACTTATTTCGTAAACATATACCTAACAGACGTTTTTAGAAAGGCATACAAGGATAAGACTAATACTGTTAGTTACGCTTTTCAATACAGCTACGCTACAATAGGGATGATGACAATTTTTTTTGCAGTGTCAGTTTCTTGTAGTTTTTAACATAACATTTAAACATAAATTGACCAAATTACAGTGAAACAACTTACTCGTAACGTCACGATTGAGTATAAATTTTACTCTATCGTTACGTCACAAGCTAAACGTCGCTAGCGTCCTAAACTTTAAAGCTGTTAATCTTTGTCAATTCTAGTTATTCTGAAAAAGGAAAAAATACGTGTCTCGTACTTTTCAATCATCTAACTGAGGGACTAATGAGATTTTTTCTTTTTATACCCAGTCATGATCCCTATTTTCGTAGCTCTTGATGCAGACGTAAAATATAGTCGGCGACGATAGAACTAATCTCCCCACCCCGCCCCGCTCGCGTTCACAACTAATTGTAATTGTTACTAGTTCTATTTTTGTACCGCCAGACAGTTCCTGCCATTTCTCTTGTGCTGTCGAGAATTTGTTACTAGGCAATTCGAATCCCTCTGCGTATCTTATAGCGAAAGCCGAATTTAGTATATATCACTTTGTTACTTGTTTTTAAAAGTGAAGCTTCTCAAGCCATTCTAACAATCATGAACGTCAACGTAAAGAATGCTCAAATGTATTGAGTTGACAGTTCTAAGTCACGTGACTAACTGATTTTGAAAATGTCACTTTGCTAGAAAGGCAGTTTTGACCACGTCATATTCTGTGCAGTATCTGTAGTCGATCGATGCATCACTGTGCCAATGAACAATATGCTCAACTTGCCGCATGTTCAAGTCCTGCATAGAACAAGCATGGTAATATACGATCCATTAATCAGGTACAAACTATAAGTCATTTGAATGTCAGAAAACCTTTCGAGACACAAGCTTTGCACGTAATATGTCATTTGCCAGATTTACTTATTTCAAAAGTCGGTTCCATCATCTGTGAAAAACACGTTTATATAGTTACCGTATTCATCATCCCCTTCTTGTCCTTATCCTAATCCTATATTCTCATGAAAATCCCATACTTTGCACCTATTTGCATAATTTCACCGTAAAATAAACAAATATTTGTACAATCATTACACCTACATCATTAGTTACCATAAGTTTCCCATGCAGCCCTCAGTAGACCACATTTATCACACACAGGGCAGACACAAGGGATATTTGTTTGTCCCTTCGCGGAGATTAATGAGTATGTGGTACTATTTTAAACAATAAGATCATTTTAGTATGTGTTGTGGTGGTCTCGCGGTTAAGACTGGCTTTGGGTAAGATTTCATTTGCGAATCTATTTATTATCTTCTTCTAATATATAAAATTCCCGTGTCACGATGTTAGTTAACGTACTCGATAATCGACTAACATCTATTTTTCATACCCCTAAGTGATAAGGGCAACCCTTACTCACACTAGAAAAAATATTTAATTTTAATTAAATTAAACAAAACGTTTGCTGGGTCAGCTAGTACTACATATATATACATAGATTTTAAATGTGGCTTAGTTAAAGTTAGTGCCAAAAATAAAAAATAGTGTAAAAATTGAACTTGAGACGTCTGTCCGAATGACCGCCTGTTCATCTGTCACAAAGCTACAGGCATCTTATCAAAGTTAATTTATAGAAAGAAGGAATTGTATCAGATAATGCGTTTATTTTGCTACTACCTATAAATCGAAATCGAAGTTCAGCAACAGTTTAGTGCAGTCATAAAGATGGTTGATCCTTTGTACAAAATCTACTTTGTTGCGAGTCTAATTACGTCTAAACCGGTGTTTAGTTAACTATCGATATCGCTGTCAATCGGCAAAAAAATATGACCTCAAAGTCCTGCAACATTCAGTTAATTTCTATTCCATAAAATTAAGTCAATTTTCCTCGTCCCAAGAAATCACTTAACAGATCTTTTGTCTGTTAATTTATACTGAGTGATCTTTAATTAGGTATTTGAATTGATTTATCGAATTAATTGGGTTGTCTTTGAAAAAGATTACCATTTTTTTCAGCACTTTGCAAGATGTACTTATTACTGCCATAAAACTTATCACAACCTCCTATTGTAAAAAATAATATATAATAAGAGTTTAAGGGTTTCAGTCAGTTTACTTACTCTAGAAGGAAAGATAGCAGTCAAAAACATAACTGCAACAGTCTTGCTTCAAGAGGACTATGCCACGTGAGATACGCAGTGCAGAGAAAATAATAAAAAAAATGCTGGTGCCAAAGAATTTTCCCTGTTTTTGTGAAAAAAATCACATTTAGGTATAACAAAAAAGAAACACACCACATTCACACACACATAGGGTTAGGTTAATGCGCTGCCGCGGGTGTGTAAGTCCCGTAATTTGATAATGAGTCGCAAACACATGCCTCTAGCTTGCAGAAAGCATGAAATACAGAGCCATGGAGTTACGGATGAAAAAGTAATTAAATTATGATACCTGAGGTGTATTTTTTGGAATTACCAAAAATAAAACATTCTGAAAGACATTGTCGCGACAATCTAGCTGTTGCCCGCTTGCCTAAAATGCTCCCACGGGAACATTAAATCGGGATATAAATAATAATATGCGTTAATCCTGGTTAAAAACTATTCGTGTATCAAGTTTCGTTTAAATCCGTCCAGAGGTTTTTGCGTGATAGAGGATCAGACATCCATACACACAAACTTTCGCATTTATAATAGTGGTAGGATTTTACCTCCAAGAGTTAGATAAAATAATACTTCATCAAAAACATACTAACATTAACCTGGTGAAGCAGTTATATTCAGATGGCAAATCTTTTCAAAAACACCATATTTTATCACGAAAATTTATAAGAACAAAAACACTGAAAATATTTTCAAAGCCAGTAATAGAACCATCAACTTCATCACCTACTTTTATTTCGTCCAAATTCTCAATTTAAAACTGACATTTAAACGTCACAATTTCGTAGTGACGTAACTGATCCGGTTCCGTCTGCAGCACGTCTATCAGTGCGTCAATTACTGTGACTTGACGACTTGACACGAGGATTGACGTCGCGTCCAGTGTAATTTCGACAGGGGAAACAAGGTATGACGCTGTTATGGAAATATTATGTAATTGAAAGTTGATGTGATAATGCAATATCGGTGTTCATGTCATATTTAAAGAATTTTGTGGATGTTGACTTTTATACCAATAGGGATTGAAGAAAACTGGTAGCCGACCCCAACATAGTTGGAAAAAGGCTAGGCCAATGATGATATTGAAGAATACTGTCAAAATTTAACTAATTGTAGCTACCTTGATCCATCCATGTCTGTTAATATATTATATAGAGCAAGAGTGGATGGCAGCCGCTACATGCACCATCGCATTGTATATATATATAAAATTCTCAAAAAGGCCTCTTTTTGGACATATTCCAGTACAAAGGTGTATTCCAGCGCAAAAGGAAAGGGTTTCTTTCCTAGAAGTGACGACGTCAATTAAAAGATACGAATAATGAGTGTTAGGTACACATATTGTTGACATCTTAAATTGCTCCTTTTTTCCAGTTACTCCATTGGATACCAGAAAAGAACAAAGCCATTTACTTCATGTTTTCCGAAAATAGAGGGGCAAAAAATCTTATTAACATGAGAAAATACAATACCTACTTAAAATAATCCAGTTACATTTTCACCGAACAAGTAATCAGCAACGAAGATTAAAAAAGAAAATTATATTCGAACCATTTTCCTCAAAACTTTTATTTGAGGTTTTGCTCCCTTAGTAGGTGCCAAGGAACACCGGGGCAAATTACTTCAATCCATTTATGTAGCCGGGGACCGCAGAACAAGCGGTTTAGACAGGCCCCAGACTTTGCTAAACGAAGCCTTTAAGGGTATAACTTATGCGTTTACACTTACATAGGCACACACTTACATAAGCATTGGCCACTTAGTGTATTTTAAAATGAAAGTAATTTTCATAAAATTATGAAGAGCTTAGTCACTGTAATTGGTTTCAATAACATTTAAGCAATTTTGTTTCTTTAAAATTCTGTTATACATACCCGTAAGAAGCTTGATGTCGTAAAATAATAATGGTAAATGATTGTATATTCAGAAAAACTTAAATCATCTATCAGTTCCTTCCCCTTAACATTAGACGCAAAGTTTAGCATCTTGGTACTACAAATAAGCTGTATTTGCCTCTAAAACCACTCAACAGTATTAGCCTTAGAGGCAAAAAGAGGGGTGCAATGTTAGTTTGATCGTTTGAAAACTACACACTTCCTTTGTGCTATTGAATTTTCTTTAGATACCCAACCTTCTCAATAATTGATATGGTGAAACATATCAATTTAAAAGCCCTCTGTATAACATTTTAAAAGGCCTCTACAAAAAAACCATCGAAATCCATTCACTTGTTTCAGTGTATCTGTTATAAACTAAAAGGTCATCAACGAGTATAGAAAATTAAAGCACAATGTCAGAGTTTTAGGTGCCTGTGGGTGTCCGACATGTTACGCAGTTAATTGAAAGTTCTTCAATTATGACCATAGAATACCTTCGAAATTAGAATTAGTGAATCCTTTAGGTAAGAATAATAGTTACCGCCTACTAAATTGTGAAGCAATCTACTAAACTTGCAAAACCAGTCAATCTACTGCTTGTGTTATTAAAATCGCTGTAATACCTGTGGATCGAGTCCCACATTTCAGGGCCGGCCCCTGTACCATAAGCTCTTGAAATAAAACTGTCTCTACTACGAAAGAGGGACGCCGCTGTGCATCGTAGAGCGCCATCTCACTCCAGCTACAGGAATTGCCTGAACGCCGAGTTCGTGGTACAGGGTCGGGTCCAGACGAGATATGCGTTCCACATAACTGGCATTGTTACTTGCATTACTTAAACAGGTATACCCTCAACAACACATTTACAGTCAGAGCAAATCAAATGTCAAACGAAAATCAACCTTTTGGCTATGGTGTTAAGGTCCGATTGATGTTATACTGATGGGATCACTTTTCGGTAAACTGAAAGTTGATAGACTATAAAATTGAAAGGATTTTTCGGACGAAATCTTGTTTACACCTGAACCTTTCGGCGTTTTTGTCCTGAAAAGGTTTGTTGGTTTCTTCAATGTTCAGAATGGTATTTTCGTTTAAAATACACAACTTACAAGTTTCATACGCAGGTTAAAAGTCGAAGTTTTCCAACATGTTTAACTTTTTAGCTGCATAGATAAACGTGTCCGAGTTGATGGGGTGTGAACGTAAGTATTAATGTAAGCCAAGCCCTTGTATTTTACAAAAACATTACAAAAAAACGTAGTGTCGTTAATTTCTTTAAAAAATACTCATATTCTCAACCTAGTTCCAAAAAACAAAAGATCGTCGACAAAACTTCATCCATTCCAAAAGATCTCAAATGGAGCCATCAAAATAGTTGTCATTACGAAGTTTCGGAACGAGCCACCGGGAGGGAGTCACGCTTGTAATCCCGAATAGCTCGGATTGTTACTAAGTGAGGTAAGCGGAAGTGACGTCAGGGATAGCACCGCTATATCACTAATTTCTGGTCCTTAGGGCAAGTTCCTGTTAATTATGCTTTTATGTTTTTCCTTTTTGTTTTAGGCTGGGTACACATGGAGGCTTTAGGAGTTTAAGTCAAAAGCTTGAGCCTGACATTAACTTTGAAGTTCATTTTTAGATTCAGTTTGATAAAGGGCAGATAGACTATAAGACGGACGAACAGTAAAGCCCCGGTTACGGAACCACAAAAACAAACGAAATGTGGATGAAAGGGTTACGGCTTATGAGCTATCTAAAACTCCATGGCCTGCATGGAGATATAGATTTTTTCACGTGACTTGTCGAAAAGCAATGTCTTTCCCGTACTTAAGTCTTCTATGTGTGACTGTACTTAATGTAACTGACATTAACTTTTACATATACCGACGATCAAGTAGTGTACATCCACGTGCTTTATGTAGGCATACTCGAAAGTATGCCTACAAAATATCTTGTATCGCTGGCCTCAGAGTTAAGTTGGAGTGATAAGTCAAGAAGTTGTTTATGTGTTTCTTGAAATAAGGTCATTTTGAGGAATCCTCTTAGGGATGTGAAATACTGCCGTTGATTAAGAGTAGGTATACGAAATGTGGAACTTTTTAAAACTCAAATGATAAGTAAAATGTGCTTAAGTCAATACTATAACACCAAAAACATTAAATGTAAAAAAATGCCAAGTCTCTCGATGCAGTCTTTCCATCGTAAAAAGTTTTGAGATCTCATAGAAGCCAAGTCCTATTCAAAATATTTTGTAGTTATAAATCAACATTTAGTAATTGTATCAATAGTTTTCTTTATATTATAATTATAGTGACTTGGCAATGAGCACAAGAAGAAACAAATAAAACGGCATATTTGTAGGAGTTGAAAGTTACACACACCGCATGCGTAAACATTAATATCACAAAATTAATTTTCTTTTGGTTTATCCGTGTCGTCCCAACCGAATTTCGGCAACGGCAGTCAGTCTTAGTGTACTCTCGATTCATTTACTTTCATAAAGCGATGGCCCGTAAGGTATTCTTAATTATTGTATTGGAGCATGTAGTCGGTAGTGACCATCATGATTCACACATAACAAATAATCTGATCACTGGTCTCGTCAGTAACATTTGCACATAATTCCAGGCATCAAGCAGCTTTTAATTTGTGCTCATTGCCAAGTCACTATAATTATAATATAAAGAAAACTATTGATACAATTACTAAATGTTGATTTATAACTACAAAATATTTTGAATAGGACTTGGCTTCTATGAGATCTCAAAACTTTTTACGATGGAAAGACTGCATCGAGAGACTTGGCATTTTTTTACATTTAATGTTTTTGGTGTTATCTCATTTATTTTTTGTAAGTGTATTTCTTTCTTTTTTTTTAGGTGTCATAATTTCTAGGACTTCAGCTACTGCTTTGCTTAGAACCCATTCTCTATCTCTATCTCTTTTGTTTCTTCTCTGAGACTTCGTTACTTCTAATGTAAACAAGCTTAAACTTATATATATATGCATATATATATCTACTAACTTACAAACTATAGCTAAACTAAACTAAATAACACGTAAAGTTCTCCGAATATCAATTATCACTACAATATTTTTTAGTTTCGAAATGGTTTTTCATAGACAGGTGGCGCTATCAAATGAAAATTATCGAATTATTCTGAAGTACTACTTGGACTGCGCTTTGTAACGAAACCATAGCGCGATTCAGACACGTACAACGCCATCTATCGAACGCGCATACAATATTTATCGCAATACAATGGAGTTTTAGCTTTATTAATTTAATGAATTATGAATTTTATGTATTAATTTGTATTAATGATAGTCTGTGTATTACATTTATATTATTCTTTTCTATTCTATGTATGTATTCATCCAATTGAATAGGTACTTAAACAACGAACAAAGTTAACAATGCAGTCAAAATCCATACATAATGTTCTTGCCAAACCGCAAATATAAAATTGCTTTCTATGGCATATTATTTTTTAATGTTTTTATAATTTTTCCTTTATATGTGGCTAAGGACCTATCTTGGTGCAAAATTTGAAGTTTCTAAGTCTGCTAGAAGTACCTTAGATTTTTGATGATCTGTCAGTGAGTCAGTGAGTCAGTGAGTCAGTGAGTGACAAAATGGTGTAACTTTGATCGACCGTAACTCCTAAACCATTAATTCAATTGGCATGTAATTTCGAACTTAAGCTTGTTCTAATGCCTACTATTATTCCCCGAAAAGCTAAACTCCTAGCTTTGTCCACGTCGAAGATACAGGGGGGGCGAAACAGCCGCGAATCGCTTCGAGAAAAGATGGTACGGCCGTGCCCGTTTTGCTCGAGACTTGGCAGGGGCACTGCCGTGCCCTCAGATTTCGTCGGTTACGTGGTGACTTCTGTTATTGGAACTGTTGTGAGCTAACCCCCTGCACAGTCAACTGTAAAAGAATCGAAGAAATTATTCTTCGAAATAGTATTACAAACAGTTCCCAGGAACAGAATAAGCATTTTCGATTTAAAATATCAATTTGATTCTCAAATGTGTCGCCGGCACTCGAAGCCATAATGTTGCTAGAATTAGCACAAAATAGGTACTCAATGTATGGCTTTGCTCATCATCCCCCTAGGTAACGTCAAATACACGATACAATAGAATCCTTTGACAATATCCACATGCTAGGTCCAACAATTAGTAAAATCCAAATACCTTTCACAACTAAAAGAAAGAGATAGACCTAAGCAGGAGCATCACTCTATCCCTCTCTAAAACAAAACAATGACTTTAAAGAGGTTATAATATACAATCAGGTTACAATTCCGTACAACACTGGATCCGTTTAATTTAACGTTACCCCCAAGTTAACTGTACATAATTAACACAGTACCTTTGGAATGAACAGGGTAATTATTTATTAACATTTCCGGATTTAGGTACCTGTGGTTGGTACCGGGTTTTGAGTGATTCAATTTTCTGCTTTTTATAATTAGGCATGTAACTACGTTGGGTACTTTTCAAATCTCGGCTTTGGTTTATTCATATTGAATTCTTTATTCTTTTGTTTGAAAATGAGCGTTGATTTTGTAGCCATAGCAAACAATACAAGTTTTTGAAAGAAACGTTTGTTAAAAACATTTATGCTCCAGGCATATACTACATCGAGTTTACGAGAACTTCCTTTTCTATTTTTTTTCTGCTCTCGATCAAACACAACTGGACGTACATCGGTATCCATAATATCATCTGAACCAATCCAACAACCATTATCAAGACCTCATTCGTGACTTATTGGCATCTAGTCTCACTTTACCGTAATTTGTCTGTAATAACTACCCTAAACTTATGGATCATTAAAACACACCACACACCTTTGACTAACCTGGGTAAAACTGGGTGATTAGACGAATTTTCAAACTTTTTGGACAATTTACGAGACAGAATAAAATCATGATAAGAAAAATCTCAAGCATCCCCCAAAAATACACTTCTGTTCACCCCATTTTACGGTTCACGGTCCAAAAAAAAAAAAAGTACACTTACAAATAAAAAGCCACAAATCTAATAAAACAATATATTTACATTAACAAAGCACATCACGGATCATTATGGAAGAGATAGGCTGGATGTACTTCAAGTTGTAAAACGTGAATACTGTTACGTTACCGATGAAATGTATCACTGGAACAAAAGGAAACAATTATAACCATCTTATATTTGTAGAACAAGTATAAGAGAACTGACCATGACAAAAGCAGTACGAATGAAAGTGTGTAAGAGAGAAGCCGCTCTACAACGTGTTATATGCCTTCTCGCTTCTACAAATGCAGTCTTATTTTGAAAGGTGGTGGTAAGAGATGAGATCAGTTTAATCCTCGTATTAATTACGTCAAATATCATCAACACGTCCCGGCCTTTTCCCAACTGTGTTGGGGTCGGCATCCAGTCTAACTGAATGCAGCTAAGTACCAGTGTAGTACAAAATGAATAAGTACAACCTAATCTAGACATTAGATCTATTTTAAGTACAAAAATAAATTATAGATGAATACATTCATGATACCGTTTAAAAGTTACCACCTCGTGTGAACAAACCAACAAATTCGGAAGATCATACATTTAAAAAAAAATAACTGCCACAATAATAGAAACATCACTCATTACCCACGTAATAATTCAACGTATCATCATTACAAAACCCGAGACACCACAAAAGTAACCCTATTTTCAAACCATTAAGTTCGCTATTTGTAATTCACCAGTGCCATGTCCAGTGTACTTTTGGAAATGCCTGTCCTGTCCTGTCACGCCTAGCTGAATAGCATTCCCGTTCCCCAGCCTAACATTTTAGTAAAATTAAAATGGCTAATGCAGTATTCACGAGCGCTGGCCGGAAAGCGTTAGTTGAATAATTTTTGACGTTTTTATATTCACGACAACTTTGGAAGTGGAACGTGGCGGAGGCTGGTTTGCAAATTAATTAATTAAATTTATTATTTTTGGGTATGTTTGTGATATAAACTAGGAATATGGAAACAGTAAAATTTGTACCAAGCGTAATAATCTGGTGACACTTGGCTTATAAGGGCGACGGGAGGAAGATAATATTTTGAAGAAAAATACCTACAACCAAACTTGATGAAATTCATGGGACCTAAATGGCAGATATTTCACTTTTAATGACAAAGAAATCAACAGGATCTATAACTCTTAGGATATCAATAACCTGGAAGAAACAAACTTAAAAGAAATACATTGAGAATTGAGGATTCTCCTTTTGGATGTGGGTTGAAAAGAGGGAGGTTTTAGCCTAACAGTAAGACATTCTGGACTAGTAATAATAATATATCTATTAATTATTAATGCGCTACAAACTCTATCACATTGTTTGTTTATTTAATTGCTAAATAAAATAACTCAACCGATTATAATAAAATAAACTACGAAATAATTTGAACTTCAAGAAAGGACTCGGTCTACATTTCAGGAAAATATAGAAATTCTACGAAATAATTTCAGCCTTTGCATATCAGTATTGTTTCGGTCAATATGTGTTGACTAAATAAGGCTATTACTATGCAGACGGGTTCCCTGACATCTGTTCAGATGCATGACGTATACCTACATACAGCATTGCGGTGCCTCAAACACGGTATGTAGGTAGGCAGGACATTGTTCAATACTATACTTAGTTCTAACTGAGCAGGAATTTGTACGCGTGTAAGTTTTGTGTCTTACGTATGTACAAAGTAGCTGACATAGCAAACGTTGTTTGTATGTATTTTTAATGCCACATTATTAAAAAAAAACCAATCAATTTCGTCCAAAAAATAAAATATATTTTTTAGTGTGAGCAACCCACTGTATAACCCACCCCGGATATGAAAATTAGATGTTCTATTCTCAGACCTACCCAATATGTATACAAAATTTCATAAAAATCGGTCGAACCATTTCGGAGGAGTACGGTAACTAACATCGTGACACGGGAATTTTATATATTAGATAACAAACGTCCTACTGCTGGTTGTAATAAAAAACACCACGTTCTCCTGCTGGGCACAGATATCTTCCCATATAAGGATGGGTTGGGCATCAGTTTTTTCTTAATCCAGTTTTGATATCTATCTACGGCATATAAGACTGTTACCTGATCCTAACATGGTGACAATACCCACGACGCAAGCTGTGCTCAGAAGAAACTGCCTGCTTTCCGGTAGAATAATCTTGTATGTATCTGTAAGAATTAGATTATGAATTATAACCTCTTATTTTTTTTTAAGGGAATCAGCTCCACCTGGAGATTTTTTTCAGGTGTCGCGGGGATTTCACAAAACCTTCAAACCATTACTTAAAGACCCAGTCACAGAACTCAGTGCATACTAGGATATTCGTGCAGTCAGCCATTCCATGTATATCTAGCGATTAGATAGGACTTACAACTAGAATAGAAAATATTGACAATCATTTTACTCGAAAACACCTTCACCTTTTACCTGATAAATGATGGATCATTTTATAGAAAAACAGATGAAAAGTTAGTTTTTAAATTCTTATAACTTGCCTCTTTCCAAAACCAGTAGAGCGAAGTGTATCTTCATCACCGACAGCACAAATATGTAAACGCAGAGAAACGTAGAGTTGATGATATAAATCTGAAAATAAATGCAATTTTATGATTTTTCGGATTCGGATGTGCAGATAAAGAGTTATCAAAAAGGTGTTACTACAAGTAAGTAATAAACGCTTTATCAATGCAGCGGATCACTAAACATTTTCGCGAGGGAGTGAACCTGAAAAATGCCATATCTTTTATTTCATTAGAACACTCATAGCTAACAAAGCGCTATGCAATTTTACGGGCGAAGGGGCTTCTACCCACCAGAGCCACGGAGCAGTCTACATAAATATCAAAGTCTTACCCACAGCAGCCTTCTTTTCTCTAATATAATCGAAGTTAACAACATCGCGCCACTTAAGGACAGAGAGATCAGACCTCCAAACGACATTACACTTATCACTGAAAAACAAATACAAAGTCAATAAACACACAAAGGTTAAAAACGGAACCCTACTCTACAGCTATTGTCCGTCAATCACTGTGTCCGTCCGTCACCAGACTGTATGTCATGAACCGTAATAGCTAGACAGCGGAAATTTTCACCGATTATATAATTTTGGTATCATAGAATCTACATATGTAGATGATACCAAAAAAGATCTCAAAATAAAAGTCGAGTTCGTCTCGCGATCCCGCCGCGTCAGCTCATGATTAAGGACTCCGGTTGAGTCCGAAACTAGTCGGGCTACCCCGATAAATACGCGTGAGTAAACCGTTACATCATTTAATAATAAAAATCGAGCTTAAACAACGATTCTAGAGTGATATATATGTTGGAGAGTGGCAAACCCAGGTGTACAACTTAAAAACACTATTCTCAGTTCAAGTTAATTGAAAAAGCATCCTAAAAATTATATAATAATCACTTACGCTTCGAATCCTCAGTAGCATACAACATATCGTATTCAGTGACGTGAAAAGCGACAAACGTGAGGAGGACGATCCCAGTGACAATTTCAAGGCCACCGATAAGTACCACAATAGGCAACAACCTCCTCACAAGGCTTCGTTTCACAGTAATAGGCCATGCCTTCCCACCAGGCTCCCCACAACCCTGGAGGGACTCTTCCGTATTCCCGTCTCTTGCATTTTGCTCCTGTAAATAATAAGTATACAAATTCTGATCCAGATGCTTGGCAAAATCAAATCCCGGTGAATTTAGCATTTTCTTAGCATTAATTTATTGTTTTGGTTGTAATTTTGACGTTTCAGTGTTTTTTGGCATGGTACAGTTTCAGAGAAAAGTTTTTGTTTAGAGAGAAAAAAGTTTTTATGTGTCGTTGGAGCTTTTCAGTAAAAAGTATGGTAACCTAGACAGACCCCTTTTTTAGGTTGGGAAATTATCAAATGTCTCCTTCCGCTTTGGCTTGAGCGGTATAGCTGAGTGTTAGACTTCTATTGACTAAAACCCATGCATGTGCCTTCCTTTTCAATTTGAGTACACTTTCGGTCAATCTCGGTCTGGCAGACATCAGCCTTAATGGGCTCCACAGAGCTTGCTAACTTCTTTTCTCTGAAGAGCAACCTACCACTCACCACCCGCAATACTTATATAGACCCCTACGAATAAGACAAGGTAAATTTAAATCTAATTTCCCGCTAAGCACGAAAACAAACAAACAGTTTCCCCAAAAGAAAACTTACATCAATTACAATTACAAAATCCCCTCGAATAAGCACTCTCAAAGATCCGAAGAATATACGCGATCCTAATCGAATCTATTATACTAAGCCCGAAAAACGTGGGAGTAATATCGTAAGGAAAATCAAATTACTTGATAAAGTATCCATTGTCTGGCACTACTTCAGAAATTGGACGACACTTGACATTTTAAGATGTATTAAAATCGCGGTCAATTTCGGGGCCCCTCGTAATTGGACTTACGATGGTGAATTGGGCGACCATTTACGCAAATTAAAAAAGAATTGCTTGAATAATCTTTTTCATTAAGAACTTGTGCTCTTTGTGTTACTGGCAGGTTTTCTTAATACTGTGGGATACAAAACTTAGTATATTTTCGCTGCGCTAGATAACGTGGTAGTTAACCTAAATGTATCATCCGGGTGTATGTTCATTGATTTTTTTGAAATGCCCCATGATGCAAATTTTGCATTTACATGTAGTATATAAAAATGTTACCTCTAGTGTGATAGTCACAAAAGACTTTAAAAAAATGGCCTGTTTGCATTAAACTAACTTTTATTTTTGTATTAACGACTGTAATGTTGTAAGAAATTTCTTTCTCTGTACCGCGGGATGTTCCTACCAAACTCGGAACAGTATTTGTAGATCAAACAAATACTAGTCCTACGCGATCATCGAACCCGCATCGACACGTTGCGCTCATTAAGTTTAGCGTGGTGACCTAAACCAGTCCACTATCCATGCACTCAAAATCATTATTACTTATATCCCACTTTCTTGCGTTGAATAAAGAGAGAAACAAATCCGTCGTGTGATTTAATTTACTAATTCACTGAAAAGATTTTTCGTCTACAACATGTACTTGGTACTCCATTACATAAGTTACTCACCTCAGCGGAGGAAAAAACTACTGACACGTATTATAACTTAGTGGTTAAGTAGATAGAAACGTAGAAAAGTTGGCAAGTAACTACTATTTCAGGCTCACGCCACTATACAAGAAAGTTCTGGCAAAAGTTCCAATCCGCTCTTGAATCATATTTTCATGACTCGTTTGGTTTACTCCGAGATGCAATTAAGCAGAATTAATGGTTTTTATTCTAGGGGCGGGATACTTTATTTGACTTTTTACACAACCGATCATTTATGGCAGTAATTGTGTGAGTTTTACTTTTAATTACAATTCATCATCATCATCATCATCATCCACAGCCTTTATCCTCCCACTGCTGGGCATAGGCCTCCCCTTTTTCGTGCCAATTTCTACGGTCCTGTGCTAACCTCATCCAGACTCGACCCGAGACCTTTATAATTACAATTGCAGCAAGAGAACTAAACTATAATTATAAAATAAGCTTGCTTGCTTTACTTATTATTTATTTAGCTTGTTCCTTTATAAACTTTCTATCTCGTTCCCACATACTGTTTCAGCGAAAGTTTCCCTAGCGTGGTACTTCTGTTTTATCTTCTTAGCGACTTTGCACGGAGAGTCTCATTAAGTATTTAATTTAATGGAGCTGAATGCAGCACTGGATTACGTGAACCACGGGCCGCCTAATGTGGGTGTTGATGTACGTGTGTAGGCTTTTTATATTATAAGCCGGAGTAACCCTGTTATAATTTTACCAAGTACGAGTTGATGAGAGTGTTTTTAGCATCTGTAATTCATTGGATGAAATAAACAGATTATTAATTACTTAGAAAAAAAATGTGTTATTTTATGATTTGCGAATTATTTTCGTGTAAAGAAACGTATTATTCAGTTAGGTTTGTGGTTTACTTGCATTAATTTATTTGAAGTCTACAGCGATTAAAAATCGAATGCAGCAATTGTGGACAGTCATTTTTGAGTACGAAATATTGAACAATTCACTTTGATAATAGTTTTGGGAATTTCTTTATGACATAATATGATAGAAAGCGACTTCACATTATCCTATCCTTTAAAAGATTTTATTATTTCATAACAACCATAATTCTCACACCACACTATGGGAGCCAACGGATGGACGGTGCCGTCGTGGGCGACCTAGGAAGCGGTGGCGAGACGACCTCAACGCTTACCAACCAGGCTGGTTCCATGAGGCCCAGAATAGAGAGTCGTGGAAGGATTTGGGGGAGGCTTTTGCCCAGCAGTGGGACACAGTAGGCTAGGAAAAAAAAACAAAAGAAAAAACCATAATTCGAATTCAATAAACTTTTAGATATTTATCTGTGGTACTTACTCTCACCGCTCAAACCATTCGTTACACCATAAGCTCTTATAGAAACACTATTTCCTTAGAGGAAGTGAGACGGCGCTCTACACTGCGTATAACGCCATCCCTCTTCCACAACAACCACAGTTATAATCTAAGGACTCGAGCCAAGGGTACATGTCCTAATGAAGTACACTTCACTTCACAATAAGCTCGGCTGTCGAACTATCTGCCGCCGGTAGCTGATAGGATGGTATTGGACATCGCACAACTTTGTTCCACAGTTGTAGAGTTGTAGAGTTGGGCCTCAGAAAACCTCAGATATAGTTGTTCGATCCCGGCGTTTCCAAATCATTGGTTTTTGTTGTACTTACTTGTTAAGTCGATATCGATTACAAAGCGATTATAATACGGTGTTAAGTAGGTAAATTATTTTCTCAAAATATCTCTCTTTTATTGCATATTCAATGAGTATGAAATTGATTTTTTTTGCTTGATCTTTGATTCTCTTGATTCTTAATAAAAAAATCAACCAAAACTAAAACAAAACCGCACTCATCAAAAGCCAGACAAAAAAGCGCAAAAATATAAACTCTTTACTTAAATGCTTTCAATATTCCCAATTAATTTCCTTTCTAATTCATCAACTATTACTGCTATTGAGTTAGCCTTAACAGAGTCTTATAGTATTCGTCATCGCCTCTGGGAATGAACCGCTTAACCAAATTAACTCTGAATACATTCAGTAATTAAGACGCCGATACACCGACAGCCTAGTATTCGATCTAGAACGGAAGCAAGTCAGCAACTCGGTGCAGACACAACTAATCTTCGCGCGTTACCTGCTAGTTAGGAACTCACGTATACTACACTACACTCGACAGTCTTAAGTCGACACGAGATAGAAGTGACATCGTTTTGGTGATAATATTGCTTAAGTAACATACATATGCTTTAAATAAAAACAACGGAGCTTTTGATGGTATTTTATTAGAGCAAATGAAAGCTTTATCGTGTTAATCGAAAAAAGAATCAACAAAATCGGTTCATCCAGTACGGATTTCAGAGCATAAACACATTAAAAATATGATGAGTTGAGAATCTTTTCTTTTTTTTTTAAATTGGTTGTAAAGATTTCACTTTGTTGTAATAGTTTGACAAGTAATTTAAAATTGGCTGAACACCCAGGAGACTACCACATAAAGTAACCATTGTACAAGTAGGTATAATTGAGTCTGTTCTGTTGTTCAAATGGATACCATCCATAAAATATCTAATAAATGGAGTTCTTTTTACAGCGACTGTAAGCAAAAACGAATGAAAGATTTTCTTGCAGTGTAAAGTCTTGCTTGTGTCCAACAGACGTTCAATTTAGCGCTCAAGATTAATTCAAAGGTTCCTTTCACACTTACTAACTCCATCAATGTTTAACCTATTAAATACATCCTTTGAGGTTAGCTGTTAACTATTTGAAAGATACTTGCCTTTATATCTAATAGTTCCTCTGAACATAGTATGGGCGTCTTCAATACCGTAGAGTGCAGAGTACTTAGTGCTGTCTCTGTTGGGGAAGCCTTCGAATGCAAATCCAGGCAAGAAGTTTAGTTCTCGAGCCACGGACATCAGTTCACCTCCGCTTAATACTTCTACGATCTGCGCAAAGTAGGTACAATAAATTGATGTAAAGTATTAAAAAAAGTTAATTCTACTGATAACTAAAAAAATAATATGATAAGTAAATAATAATAAATCTTGATGGATTATGACTTAAAATTGCCACATACTATATGCGTAACAGCATGCGACATTCAAAATCGACCGACCTGTTTTTTTTTTGTCATAGAAGATTTTATTACCTGTCCTTTACTGAGATACTTGGCCGCAGATATGGTATTCAGCAATACGCCTCGAGGATTCCATGAGAATTTATATCTAAGAGCGTTGTCGCTAAATTCAGGTGCTGGCAATCCTATAAATATAAACAAAAATAATCATATCTTTTAAAAACTCTCTCTCCATTTAAATTGATACTGGCCAAAACTGTTGACAAAAAAATAAATAAACAAAAGTTGTTTTATTGTTTGTTTTTCTTGATAATGTAAATAAATCCAATAATATTTATAGTACTAACCTCCGCAATAAGAAACGAATGAATCAATCCTTCCTCCATGGTTCTGAATATCGTGAATGCATTCTAGCGCAAGCAGGTGATCGATGCCGGGGTCCAATCCAACCTCATTCAGGAAAGTAAGACCGGCATCCTTTGCACTACAGTCAGTAAAGACGATATTATAGTAAGCTATAGATGACAAATGTTCACAAAATGTAATAACATTACCAAATGCAGCCCGCATATGAGTAATCGCTCTTTGGGTCAGCCCGATTGACATTTTTTTCAGGTTTAGTTGTTGTTGTAGCTAAGATACCAGTAAAAGCTTAAAATTCGAGCGATAAAATTATATCAAAGAATTTATTACCTTAAAACACAAATAATAGATGGAATGTCAACAGGCTTCGGTTCGCGGAATTAAAAATATTACACAATCACTTACGCTTTATGCAGCTCCTGCACCTCAGGCCTAACATAAGAAGCGGTGACCATATGAGCTCCACTGTCAAGGCAAGCCCTCGCTACGTCACCGTGAAGGTCGTACGGCAAGAGAGACACGACCACTCGAGCTCGTGACGTCAGAGCCCGAAGAGCGGTCTCGTTCTTAGCGTCGAGGTACTCAGATGACACTCCATAGCGATCAGCTAGGGCATCTGCTTCTTCTTTGACCGCTGATGCTGTTAAAGTAAAAAAGGAGTTGAGAAGCAATCATAAAGGCACTTAAGACCCCGTTACTTAATAGATCTTGGTATTACTACAACATATCTAATGAACAAATTGGGACTGAATCTAATAAAACACTCGGAATGCTTTATTTAAAAAAAAAGTGGCGCTTTGCGATTAAAAACAAAAAAGGTTACACTGAGCTGTTTGCTATGAAAAGAAAAACTGTAAATATAGTATCTATAAGTTTTGGATACAAACCTACAGTGATGGCAATATTCTTGTCACGAGACAAATATTCCACAACCGGGGCAGACACTAGACCACTTCCCAAAATGAGGACAGGGGACTGTTGGTCATTACCCTCAACCTTGTGGCGGGAACGACTGAAAACATACATAGATAATACATATAGGTAATCAATGAAAACAAACAAAAGGTTTTAATTAATATTTAATATAAAAAATAAGTTTTGAACGTGACAAAATTAAAAAATGCCGTAGCCACACAGGTACTTTTAACTAAGTATTGGTAAGTTCTTCATTACTTTAGTTTTTATATTTAGAGTAGCATCCTAAAGTACAATAAAAACACTTAAATACAAACAGTTTCCAGATTGCGTTCGTGCTGGCTATGATATTAAAATCATAAAACTTTATGAAAGACGGACACATTTTAATATTAATTAAGCATAAATATTCTAAACTGTTAAGAACTGGTTTGGAAATGTAAAAAATGAATAAAACTTACGTGTTCGCCATTCTGAGTTCGTTGATATATTCGAAAGGCGGCGTCAATTTGCCGTTGCTTGTTATTATAGCCTGTAAGATGAATAACATTGATAACACAATACATAAACATAGGTATACAGTACTAAAAAAGATAACATGCCACACAAAGGAGGTTTTATTCAAGAAAAAAGAAGCGTTTCTTTTTTTAATGTCGGCAGCAAAATGTCGACTCTACATCTAACAAAATAATAATAAAGAGATATGCTTTATATTTATATATTAGTCTAAAAAGTATGAATCATAAATAAGTATGGAGTCAGATGCTAATATCAAAGAGCACTTGTTCAAACTAACTTGTTATATCGCCATTTTGACTCTACTTTTTGATCAAGGCCGTTATTTGTTTTTTGTAGTAAAACTGACGGTTTAGGCTTTATTTATTATTTGAAACATGACATAGTTTTCAAAGAACTCATCTCTTCTACATTTTTGCGTATAATGTGATGGGGTTATAAATAAAAGATTGGCCCTCGTTCACGTTTACAAAATTATTTATAGGTTGGTATTGAATTTTATATGAAATCTTACTGAGTAAGACAAAGATAAGGTACTTATTGGAGTAGGTCATGTATTATCTCATTAAGTCATTCCAATAAATGTAGGTATTAGATAATATCTTTACAACTTACTCCTTGAACAACTGGTGAAAAGTTATGTTCTTCCAATGGCTTAGTAGCGTCCGATTTCATAATATCTTCCGCGTATGGGTACAATAGGTCACCAAAGAAGTCCGTTGACTCACGAGGTAATTGTGTTGGCATATTGTCTATAGAACATACTAGAACGCCAGGCCCCTTGAAACTGAAAATAAAATTGAGCTTTGTACTCATCATCCCGTATGGTCTAGTGGCTAGGATACCTGGCTTTCACCCAGGAGGCTCGGGTTCGATTCCCGGTACGGGAAGTACACTTTTTGTGAAATAGCGGCATATTTATTAAGATTTACAACTTACATTTCGTACAATTTGTCATTAGAAACTTGTTAACTTAATTTGTTTAGTTGTCAATTTATTGTATAACGAATAAGTCACGTTTTTTATTCGCACGTATAAAAATTGTGTCTATTTTGTTTCAGAAAACAAAATTTTAATCATTTTTAAAATGGATGTAACTACTTATACACAAATGTAAGAATTTAAGTATGAATGAATGAGAATGCGATCAACATTAATTTGTTAATAGAATATTTAAATGCATATCAATGGTTAAAATGATGTTTTCAATTTTTGTTCCATATTAAAAAATACTGGATTTCTAACTACACCTATGGTTTTTTTTTATAAATCGACGTAAGTAGAAACGGGCTTAGCCAAAAACATAACAAACTTACCTTTTGGTATCCTTATTCCTGTCGGCGTCATAAAGACAGAAAGGCGTGTCAATAGTGGTGCACTCGTTCATAAACTCGATAGAGCCGCCGGGGTCAGCTGATATGTCGCAGATCGCCAACATTCTGTGTAGAGCAATGTTTACATGAAGAATGTTGCTTTTTGTCAAGCTGCCTAATGTCAGTTTTTTAAATTAGTATCAAAAGCGAGCATAAAAAAAAGAAATATCGAGAGCTTAAAAAATACAGCAAGTGTTTTGTTTTTACATAATACCAAATGTAAATTAACAAACATTTTCAGTACTTAAATTTCTTCGGTATAACCATCATTGGAGCAATTGACAATAGAGAAAAATCTTTATAGTGTACATAGTCTGGTCACCAAATATCGCCCCACTAAATGGCTAGGTACGTATTGTAGTTACCTGTGTGGCAGTGCAGGAGCTCCAACACTCTTGGGCAGCCATGGCGTGTGTGACGGCAGCAGCAAGTGCTTCGCGTCTGGGATCGTCAGCAGCTTGGGGCTGCCCACCGCCCAATAGATGCAGTTCACCAGAACGGACGTGTATGGTGCTATCTAAAACATTAAATTGCCTTGAAATTGGTAATTTTTCTTTTGGACTTGGTCGCAGTTGGGTTCGTTATGTACAGTATGTTAATAAAATAGTATAAAGCAGTGCTTCGCATATTTGAATGGATTGGACAAGTTGTTGACAGCGCTAATGTTCAGTTGAACTTTGGATGATTTTTTTACATAGTGTTTTAAGTTGCTTTTATAAAATAGGCAGAACTAGTTATAATGAAAAGAAGAAAAAAGTACCCACGCAAAATGTCAACTACAAAAAATATGTTAAGTTAATAAAATTGGAGAAAACTCTACACTATGACTATCTGAGAATGTAGATAGACCAAAAATAGATTCACATAAAATAACATAATGACAGTCTCCATGTACCTAGCGAATTTATAAAGGCTTAGTTGAGATAAATTGTATGATGTGATAAGCGGAGAAGTAAAATAGAAGAAAAACACATTTTGTAATACGACTCTACCATAATAATGTAGGACAGTTGGACATTTAAAACCAGTTTAAAAATAGTATTGGATAAATGCAAAGAAACAGTAAACAAAATAAGCTATGATACGATTTTGGTACTTCCTAAAATTAAAGCAAGTTTTAAAACATATGAATGGCCGATAAACGAGCAATCACTCAATTTTCATGTTTTGTTTGATTAGATATAATGACACAATTTGTTTTGCAAGTTTATTTTGTCTTTAATTGTTGATGAGATGCAAAGATAAAAATACGCGTACACATATGACCTACACAACAGATTTTATGGCAACTGCGTTGTGGCCTATTTATTTAGCGTTCTTATTATTTATCAGTGTGACGACAACATTAAGTCAGTAAAAATAATCAGAGAGATTAAATATTTGCTGGGGATACTTTAAATATGTTGTCAGATTGAGAACAGTCGACTGCTGACGTCAACTGTACGAAATGCTTAAAATTTAATTAAGACGAAAAACAAGAATTGAATTCGAAAGAAGATAAGACTGATGAATCTGAAGGGATATGAAATCCGAATAGAAGTTATAGAATGATTGTGAGGAAGTATGAAAACCGGCGTAAAATCCTACGTGCTTTCTACACTATTAGAACTTATAAATAAAAACAGCAAAAGATCTACTTCGTGTCTGAAACTCAAACTACTAAGGAGATAAGATATTTCAAATCTCATACCTTT
Source organism: Trichoplusia ni (assembly GCF_003590095.1). NCBI lineage: Eukaryota > Metazoa > Arthropoda > Insecta > Lepidoptera > Noctuidae > Trichoplusia > Trichoplusia ni. The sequence goes on along the minus strand of NC_039495.1, from coordinate 7,900,002 downwards.
TGCGCAAACGTGGAAATATATCTTTCAGGGTGCTCATCATACTCCTGGGCGTCATAACCACCTCCATTTTTCCTCTCTAAGTGATGTCTTCGGCGTACTTCGCAGCCATAAATTTTGTTTGGACCTGTAAGGATAACACAATTAAATTCAAGCATACCAACTATATTCTCCATGTTTTCAGGTGTTTCATTATAATAAGATAACTTACTGCCATGTTCAGCCACTTTTCTTAACATCTCTGGAGGAACATATTCGTGTGGTAACTCCTGGAATATTTCTTGACTTCCCTATGATCAAAGAACAATCATTTATCAAAATTTCACAAGATAAAAAGTTTAACTATCTACTTCTTTGAAAAATCCGAAAAAGCATTATTTTTTTGGTACCTGAGATACGTTTCCAGACCCGGTGAAAACAAATGTGATGGGGCCTAAAGATTTGGGCATCATACCGAGTGCGACCTCGTATCCCGCGTCCCTTATGGCTTGCCGGGCCATGCTGGAGTTCCTGTAGTTGTGTGAAGGTCCAATGTGCTGGAAATAAGAATAGGAATAAAGGAATAAAAAGGAAAATAGGATAAAATGAGATTTTACTAACGACGATTTTTCCAGTTGCAGGTGAGTTGGGATGTCAAGCCTTTAAAGACTTCAATAAATAAAGGCTAAATTTTACTCAAGATTTTCACAAAGTTCCCAGAAATTAAACTTATACCTGTGATTGTATTAGCAAACCCAATGATAGGGACTTACCATGAACGGAGTATGATGTCCAAGAGCCAGAAGGCGGAGGCCAATTCCATGTAGAATGTTAACCATGCCGGCAACGCCTGCGTACTTACCGAAAGCAACCACGCGGTTACCAGAGTCATCCATTAGCTTCTCATAGTCGATAAGTCGAATGTTCTAAAAAAGAAAAGCAATCATTATAACAACGTATTGCACATTGGGAAATACGAGTATTCGATGGCTGTGGTTACTTTTATTCACACCACGTTTGTCACATTCATGTTTAAGAAGGCAGGCAAAAAGCTCTGTTTACAGTTCTGTAAATATGTAAGAAGAAATTCATTCCATTTTGTCAGAATGGCTAAAACTATTTAGGCTCCATTAATTGTGAAGTGATGTAGACTCCTTACCTTTTTCAAAATGGCGTCTAACATTGGCATATTTGCTTCTTGGGCTTTTATGGTGTGTGAGAAGAAGCAGTAAGTCTTGTTGGGGATCAGAAGGTCTATCGGTGTCTGCTTCACTCCCAGAATAACGCTGGCCTCGCTTATGTCTTCTTGGACAATCGCTCCTGCATTTATGTAAGACTGAAAAGTAATATCTTATGAATAGCGTTTCTTCGCTTTTGGTTCGAAGAAGTGAAATGGCACCACACGTGTTTTACGGCGAGGTGGTTGTTGGCCCTCGGCGTGAGCTAACTTATTCACTGTGATAACTGATTTTCACATCATCATTCTGACATGATCGAAATAAATAAATTTAAGGTTGCTTCAGGCTTGTATAAAATGAAAATTGTAAAGTTCAAATACTTTCTCTTTGGGAAGCTATTTACCTGCATTGGATATGCTCTTCGGTTTGAAGGTTGCACAATAACTTTGACGCCCTGTCGAACCAGTCGGTTGACATTGGTTGGCGAGAAAGGTGCTCTCCTCTCCCATACTGACTGATCTTCTCGACGTATTGCAATAATGCGACTAGCCTATAGAAAATAAATGATTTATTTTGTGTTACTAATTTTCATAGCACTAATTGTATTTATAAATTGTTCTCAAATCAAAGGAGAAAAAATATATATTAAAGTTTTATGCAATTATAAATTGAATCTGAAGCTGATTATGTGAATTTCATAAAGTCGTAAATATTGCGCAATTATGGACGTCTTCAAGTTTTATGTTAAGTAATATCCTGAAAGATTGGAGATAAATTAATAGAAAAGTAGTAACATTTAAACATTAAATTAATGTTGTTGAAAGGCAGGAACAACTTATGAAGATAATAAAATTATGTAAATTATTTTCCTGTATTACTAAGAAAACACCTAAATCATGGTGATATTTACGGGAAAATACGAGACGTTCTACAAATCTCAAAACACATAATATATGTAAATACTTATCAGTGATTTGCCAACCTTATGAATGTTTATACAAGGTGTGTTATTATTACATCGGCTTATAATTCTAAATAAATCGTGAGTTCTTGACACACCCCAACGATAGTGGGTGTCAACAAGTTTAAGGTAACAAACAGAGATAATTAGAACAAATGACTGATAGTAGATGTGCTCATAAAAATATTCCATACGTAATGAAATATTATCATTGTGGATATTACGACAATAATTTATTATACTTTTATTTTCACTTTCTTTTTAAAGTCAGAACACCATTTAGTTTAATCATTTGCATATAGAAGAGGCTGGATAAAGATACAAAAAAAGTACTATAAAAAAGTAACTATGTAAAAAAGTTCTATTATTTTCAAACTTTAAAAAAATATGTGTGAAGTTGAACAAAAACGTTGCAAGGAATCTCTAATTTAAACAAGGAAAAATATAATAAGATAATTGGCGATTTTCCTTTAAGTAAAACTTCGAGATGCTCGTAAAAAAAATATTTAAAAATGTATTCATTACTTTGAAAATGTCTTCAATACTAACATAGTTATAAATTTCAATTCAATACTAACAAATAAACTGCACATTTGAGGCAAGATCTCAATTAAGATAAAGTGTGATTATAATAAACCATATCTCAATTTCGGAATGTAAAATTTTAGGAGAATGTTATTAAGAAAAACCCCACGTACGTTTGCCAGCGTGATCTTTTCATCAGGTACATATGTATAGATCTCATTAAGATAAAGTTATCATTTAAATTGTACAATTAAACGGTAAGTTCATATATCGGGCATCATAACAGTAACGATATCAGTTGCTACCTAGGAATTAAAATAACTCAAAACAGCCTACAGAGCAAATAGTTAAACAAAGTCAATATTGACCATGTTTGGGTATTACTTTCATTATCATTTCAAGGTTTTCTTTATATTATATTCAGTATGGAATATTGTATTTTCCACTTTTTTCTTGACGCTACTTAAAAGGTGTTTGGCCAGTGCACCGATAAAATATTTTTTAAAACAGACTTCTTGGTTTTCTTCTTAATTTTTTTTTTGTTGGTTGGCTCTATTGCCACTTTCGACGAATAGTTTACAAGCGAAATTATATAAATCCATGCAAAGATTTTTCGTAATCTTGCTGTAAAACTATGTGTAGGTATTGTTTTTGCATCATCCGATGTTACAGATATTTATTTTATATTACACTAGGTATATATTAAGTACAAACATATAGGTACCCTCGATAACATTATTACATCATTCGTAGCTAAAGTTATTTGGGTTAATTAATGAAACTGATATAGGTATACCGAGTTGGTTGATAGTTACCTATCTTAAAATGATGATAGTGGCTCGGGGAAATGCTTACTCATACATGCTTAGTGATTGCAATGCATTGGCACAAAGTTTACATTACAAGAATATGGAAAAGAGAAGATGTGTTATTGTTTTATAACCACCATTAGGTTAATTATGTTTTTGGTAATAAATTATTTCATATTTATGTAGACGCACACATCAATAAAAACACTTTTCGTATACCTTATTCACTAGTGTAAACAAAACTTTCGCTAGATATCTCTGTGCAAGTGCTACGCAAAAACTTCGTAGATTAAATCGTAGCAACGTGCGAAGATCGCTTCTTTTTACTAATTTTATTGTATATAAATAGAGAGATCATAATTGGGTCAACATAACTTTGATTATTTTTCTCTCCTCTGGACAAAATTATACGAGTAATTACTTACACAGCCCACGTTTAGTTGTTTGTTTTTTTTTTCTATATTTTCTATTTAACTGTTATTTTATTTCGGATTTAAAACATTGGTTCCACATTTAAATTCGCATATTCCTCCCGTCATTTATGTGAACTGGCCGACTGTAACCCAAATGAAAAATTAAAAGCTGCTTACCTTAGCTGAGGAATAATACACTACATGTTTCAAATAAAGGCTCTTCGACCGAAGAGCCGCTGATTTGTGTAACATAATAACTTAAAACAAAACGTCGCGAACTTTATTAATAAAATTATATATTAATATGTGCTAACGATAAAAGCGTTCTGTATCTTACGAGGCGTGTCAGTTATCTATTTTGTTCTCCGTACGAAATAACGAAGCTCCTTTGAGAAAACATTACAATCGTCATGACGTTATCACTTGTGATAGTGATACCGCATTTGTTTGCGTACCATCTCAGATTGTTTTCGTATAATTAGGAACCAATACTGAACATTAGTCACTTTAGGATAGCATTAAGACATACAACGGACAAAAGCTCTATGGGTAGGTACCTACTTATTATGCGCTGACAAATCAATTGCTTTATTTTCTAACTTTATTTATTTTTAGTGACATACTTAATTCTCTCTGGAGATCTTTAAAAATTATTAAACTTATACATTCAATAAAGGACCCCTAATTTATCAATGAATAACTGACGCTAAATTATTTTTTTACAGTCTTACCTACGCCTGATATATATTTACTACTAAATAAATGTGTTTAACGAAGGCACTTCTTATGCCAATCTACTAGTTGTTTAAGGGTTTAAAAGTAAACCTCTCATTTACGTTTAATTTATATTTTTTTGGTTTTATAACAGCGTTTATTTTTGTAAGACTTATTATATTATTATTAATTTATTTTTGCATATCTACTAGTAAATATTCTCGCGCGCCATAAAAAATCTTTTGAAAGCGTCAACAGATGCAACAACCATACAGAATCGACAGCCTAGTGGAATGACCTAAGACTGCCAAGTCAAAGGTCGTACATTAAAATCCTGGCACGCACCAATGTCTTTTCAAATCATGTTTTTTTCCAGGATGATGTTTATAAACTACTTCAGAAGAATCATAATAATTTCTGGAAGAGCGTAGTTTTTTTTTAAGTCCGAGATCTCACTTTTTTTCGATCCGTCTGTTAGTTTCCATGGCTTCACTATCTCATAAAAAACGCGTGCGATGGTATTCTTGAGACTTTCTGAGTACCAGGAGGGATACACATTTTGCTAAGAAAAAGGTTAAATAAAGTAGGTATAGGGGATCTACCTACTTTATTTAAGGGAACGTGAAACTGCTCTGTCAAGATATTATTTTTTCGACAGAGGTACTAGCTTCATTCCGAGAATTAATACATAATTTACAGTGAATTAGTAATTTAACAGGATCCAACGAGGTAACAGATTGAATATATTTACGCTACTTCACCTATATTATGAACAAGGTATCATAAAAGACGAAAGATTGAAAATGTTGCGTGTAATGGAAAGACTATATCAATGCCATTGACAACCCTTGTCCCTAATACAGACCTAACAAACAACAGAACTTACATTCTCGATGGTTTCGGTGACGGAATTTTGATAAATATTGAAAAAAATATTTATCTAATATCAGTATTGCATTATGAAAAGCACATTTTAGATTCTTTCCCGTTTTAATACACATTTAATGCGTTTTAAATCGACTGACGAAAGATTAATAATCTATAATAAAAATCTAATCCAGCTGGATGGAAACGTCAATAACGTCATTGGATTTTTTTACTTTTTAGTTGTCATTTTGAATTGTGGGAGTATGGTACTGCTTGTGAATAAAAAAACAAATTACGCTATAAAACTGAAACAATACCGCGTATTATCAGGGAATTACCTGAAAGACGCTTTGCAAAACAATATTTTAAAATTTTAGGGCAAGAGAGGATGTCTTTAATTTATATTGTTTTCAAATAACAAAACATTATTTCACATCGTTCGTCATGGCTCGCTTCCTGTCGGAGGATAAATTAAAGGGTTTCGAGAAATACAAAGTAAGTGTATTTTTTATTATTTTACTAATGTAGGTTTGAGAACCTTCGTTATTGATTTACTTAAAAATAAATGCGAAACATCTTTATTACGTTAAAATTTCTCGTATTAGACCGATCGGCATTTCTCGGAATATCCAGATTACTAATATTTTAAAAATAAATTTTGTTTACAGTACAACTCGGTGGACACCAGCGTACTCAGTAACTATGTTATGCACCCGTTTTGGAACTGGTGTGTTCAGGTAAGTTTCCACTCTTAAAAATATAAATAAATATTTATAAACTACAAAAAAACATGAATAAAGATAGACTTAAGTTTTTTGTCACTGTAACTTTTTAATTAAGCTTCAAATAATAATTATAACAATAAATAAAGTTTCCTTATTATTTAAAATTAAGGAACAGGTTATTGATTAAAATGTATTTGCAGTTTTGTCCAGTGTGGGTGGCTCCAAACCTGCTGACCTTCACAGGTTTTCTTCTCACTGTGCTGAACTTCTTCGTATTCTCGTATTATGACTATGGATTCCATGCCATGACTGCGGAAAATGTGTCCAATGACTACATACCGTCGTATGTGTGGGCTGTTTCTGGTGTCAACTTGTTTGTGGCGTACACATTAGGTGAGTTTAACTAATTATTTTAAAAACTTATTTGATATTTAGTATGGAAAGCTATCTCTTGAATAAATCGGTAACCTAGGTAAGCATCCTCTTAATTATAATTTTACAAATCTGGTTATAGTATGATGACAACACTATTGTCATCAAAAATTGTGGACTTCAATTTTATTTATTCAAATACAAAATAGTAGTTAACTGTAGTATATTTATATTTTAAATTGCTTCTACTATTTTGTAACATACTCCATGAATAAATTAGTATATTTCATATAACTAACATACATCTGTATAATAATTACTAATCTATGTTACAAAAATATGGCTTATAGTCATTCAGTTAAAATTACCTATTAATATTGGGTAGGTATTGCATTTTACAGTTACAAAATTTGTTTTCAAAATATGTTTAACCGACAAGAAAAAACATTCAGGTGTTTTCTTAGATTTTAAAGAGGGATAACATTGATAAAGACTAATTAGTTATTTTATCTTCTAAATACGTTTACGCGATTATGGTTACTGAGTTCCATTTTTTTTTATAAATACTGGTAAAAAATGTATGTCTAAGCAAGACATACATTTTTAAAACACGTAGAATTCATGAGTTTTTTTAATAGTGTCCCAATGCCGAAAAATACCCTTTCTTTCAATAATAATTCAAATATAATTTCCGTAATGAATTTTGATTAAATTACCAAACACAGTTTTTACAAATTGTTAAATAAGTCCTCCGTAGACCACGTTAAAAAAAAAACATTTCGCGCAACGTAATCCAATCGTCTTTATTTAACACAGGCACAACACATCAAATATTAGAGATGCTCTCTCTCTCTCTTCTTACAATTAAATTGAGCGGCATAAAATCAAAAATTAACCGGTGTAAGATAATTTAGCTAATGTGCACAGATTTTTGACACATTAATGATGTAACGAATAATTATAATCCATTAAAAGGACATGGGTGAGGGTTGCAACGTCATAAAGTTAACCTGCTTAGTCTGACCTTCGTAGCTTCGTTACACCACTAATGAGTAGTAAAGGTCTTCATGACAGGTATATTTTACAGTACAATCTTTAGTGAGATCTACTAAACATATTTCTTATCATTTAAAAATATATTTATGTATAGTGTAATATATATAAGCGAATAATATTCTTAAGATAGATTCTAGAACTCAGCTAGAGTGTGAGGCGTCCGAGTGCACAAATCACGATCATTTAGCTCGCACAAGGACCTCAAGCTGCATTCGCACTACGCGCCCACTTATTCAATAAAAGCGGTACCAGTGATTACATAACTCGTCCATATCTTAATTTTCTCGTGAAAACTGCTAGTACTATTTTATAGTTCAATAAAATGATTTTTATAGTACTCTACGTTGGCGTACAACTAGACGTGAAATTGCGATTTTAACACTGAATCAATACAACAGTGTCTACATAAACAGCTAAAATTAGACGTGAAGAATTTACAGGCTTTATTTTATTTTATCAATTTTACTGTTTTCTTTCATTATGAATGCCCTTAGCAACAGTAAATATATTTTTCGAAAAGTAGTCCGTGACCGGTTACGGCATTGGATGGTTTCCTATTAATTTCTGCTATATATTGCTTGGTTCGCAATTGAAAAACATGTAAAGGAACTATTGCGCAAAGAGATTCTGTTGCGAATTTACTTACAAAGCAGAGCTTACTCTCAATATTTTTTTTATCACATTTACCAATTGTTATAAGCCCTCGCTGACTACAAACTTGCTAACAGTCGATAATTGCATTTGAAGACCATCAAACCAATTTGTCGGTTTTTACAAATTCGTATAAAGTGCGTAATTTAATGCATGTACAATGTTCATACCGATTAACGGCTTGATTAAACTAGCAGGCGATAAAAGGAGTAGTTAGCAGAAGCCCTAATGCCTAAATTGCAACCAACTATAAAATAAATGGTAGCAAAAGAATATTGTTAGTGAGTACATACGAGATTGTGCTGTCTCCGTTTGATCTCTCATTCTTATTGTTGCCCTTTGTTATCTAATGTTAAATTTAATGTGTCGTCTTGATAATACTAGACATTTCATCACATCCTCGTTCAAACTTTAACTGGGTTTGTTTGTATGTATTAGGTAATTGATCAATATTTATGTTGTCTTATTGCGCTCTTTAAGATTGCGTGTGACGCGACTAGTGAAGTGAGTTTTATTTTTTGTTAACGTCGCAATATGTTCTCATCAGCTTTAAACATTAAGGGTATTAATGTCATCTAATGTTTAATTACCTAACATCGAATACCTGATTTATCTTAATAAAAAAAATTATGCTGATATTTAGCAAAAGCGTAGTCCTTTTTTCACATGTCTAGGGTCCTATCAGCTTCAGTTCAGCGAGAGGACTTAGAAAAGCTATCAGGGCCACAATTCCGCTATTTACAATTGTCGATGATTAAATGGAAATCGAATGAACTTTGATATTATTCGTATTCTCCTAAGCATTTTGCCAACACAATAATTAGATAGTGCTGCAAATCATTGACAACATCAAGAATCATACACATGCTGTCATGCGTCATCTAAAAATAATATCGTATTGCGAACTATTTATTCTAGATTTCATGAATAAGTATTATCTATTTATTACATAGTTAGAATGTGTTTGTAAACAAAGTCCTATTTATATGCAACGCTATGGAATGTATGCTTACCCATCTAGAAGCGATACGTATAATAAGCATGCAAGACTATTTACACGAGACTTAGTAATTAATGTTTAAGAGATTTAATCTTAAATGTTGCCTGCGCATAGCTGTTTGGGCCTTTCAGGAGTTTGACCCAAAAACGTACCTTCTACTATTTCACGATCTATATCATTCAATTAACGGCTTGTAAACGCAGTAAAAAAATAAATTAAAATATGTAATATTTAAAAGGCGTGTATTCTACCCCTAAAGAAGGTGGCCAAGTACAAGTATGTACTGCACTGCTCAACCCAGTTACCTGAGCAACACGATACCTCTCAGACTGGTTGTCAGACTATCTTGCTTCTGACTACCCGTCACGACTGTCAAATATATATGAATAACAGCCGTGACCCACTATTTAACATGCCTTCCGAAAAACGGAGGAACTCGTTATGACAAAGATTGCAACCCATCTAAGGGAAGACTGCGTCAAGCGTAGCCTGTCATCGATCAACTTACGCAGTTAAAGCTAAATTAGGGCTGTGGGAATGCCCACCGTGTCCACAACTGTAGATCTGCGCAATTTTATTTTAATTTCTCATCAAGCTCATAAAATATCATTACCTGTTCCATATGTTCAAAAGATGTTACCAGTTCAAGTTGGGCGTCTTGTGAATGAAATACCGGTTCTCAGAGATTTGCAAATGATGTAAACCTTGTTTTACTCGCGAATCCTCAATAACTTAGTGCTCGTCGTTATTTCGGAGCCTTTAGAAATCCTAGGCCTTAAATAGTTAAATATTATGTACTTTTTGTTATCATTTTCAGTCATGACTCGTCAGATATTAGAAGCTACTGATATTACGCTTAACATGATCGTACGTATCTAAAAAAACCGAGTGCTGAAATGACGGATAGAAAAGATTATCTACCTAGTTGACGTCAATTAACTTGAAACGCCTTTGTACCCTAAAAAAATAGCACCATCATTATATAATTTTGAATATCGATGCGTTTATATTTTAGAACTAAAACGTGAAATTCGATCTACATAGATTACCATTTCAATCGCACGAAACAATACGGTGATTTGTTTACTAGGGATATTGTGCGGTTATAATAAAATCCAAGCCATGTTTTGAAAATCTTACAATCGTTCCGGTTGCGAACTGCCGTGGCCGGCGTGCTAAACAGGTTATCGCCGAAATAATAAAACCACGTGTGCTAGCGAATTGCGTGACAACTTCACAATATAAAAGTAAAATAACTTAATCGCCACTCTGTATCTGCAAATTGTATTCTTAATCAATCAGCGCTTTTTATACTTCTATTCTTGTTCTTTTTATCAACTAACCCATAGCTGTAGAACTCTTGCAGCAGTAAAATAGTCAGTACTCTCCTTAATTTGAGATGTGTTCCGCAGTTTTAGCGCAAGTTTTCATCGGTCTATAAAGAAAAAAAGTCTTGTTACCTATCTGTCTTATTAAAGAAACCGTATTGGAAATACACTGGTACTTAATCTTTCTTATAAAAAACAATAGAAAAAAAATAAAGATTTTTTCTGTGTGCTCATAGACGCATCCTTGACACCAAATTATTTACACATTTAGCATGAAAGAGTTTAATACTGCTGGCAGGATCTACCTTTTATATCCAATTTAGTAATGTAAAGTCTCCAATCAAGAGTACAAAAGGTCTGTAGGCGTGTTGAACACGTGCTTTGTAGAGAGCAGACATGTGGAAAACGATAGCCGGTACTGTAGGGCGTCAAACAAACGCCCGACTCGTATTTACCAAGTATTTGGTTCGTGCAATCATAATGCCGTTGACCTTGCTTTACACCCGAGTAAATCAACGTAGGATACGAATATTTTTGTAAAGATGACGCCTAACGATTACTTATCTAATTTATTTAAACTTATTAACTTAAGCGAAAAAGGCATTGAACTAAATATTTAATCGTGCCGTTCCTAGTCTAAAATTAGATTTCTTTCTACAAATCAATTGAGACATTCTTATCGAATTTACAGTAACGTACAGTTTTATGTTTAGTAGTTAAATCTATCATATGAACACTTAATTATCTTATTCAGTATTATAAATAAACAACTTAATTAAGTGTAATTACAAAAATAGTGAAATGCACGCTCCATTATCGTGAGTTTCATGAACCCATTGAACTCTTCGGAAAATTTGACCCGTTTACATTAACCTACCAACACAAATGCAATAAAAATTTGACAGCGGAGAATTAGCGGGTCGCCGCGACAATAGCTACTTAATATTAGAATATTTTAAAATATATTAATCGACTTTAAGAAAGCAACACGTTTGATTACGCGGTGACTCCTCAACTGATAGATTTTTATTTCCGTTAGAATAGCTCTTTAGAGGTGGTGTTGTCAATTGTCAAGTATTGTAACCTTTTTGTTCCTTCCCCGCATTCATTGAAATATTAACTTAAGAATGTACTCTATATTGACAGTCTAGTATAGTAAGCACGCACTATTCCAGACGGCATCGATGGCAAGCAGGCTCGTCGCACCGGCACCAGCGGGCCGCTCGGAGAGCTGTTCGACCATGGCCTGGACTCGTATTCCGCTGTGCTTATACCTACGTTCCTGTACAGCATATTTGGAAGGTAAGGAAGCTGATTCGATTTGGAAGTTGCGATATTGTCTTTCAAGTGACGTAATTTGTAGAGGGGTATTTGCCAAAAGGCGAGTTTACAAGTTGTCTTACGTAGAGACGAGAGTAAGAGTATCCACACAGCTTGGTTTTTAACAAGAAAGCCTTTTTAAATATAACAGATACGCGTGCCAAGCCTACCAAGCACGCAATCTTGGCGTTCGGACGATCTTAGATATTGAAGGTACGAACTGTACCTGCAAGTCTGTGATCTGTATAACCGCGAAAGATAATGTGTGAACTGTTAAAAACCTGTATGGAAGTACGGAAAATCTACCATCAGTCTAAAGTGCAACTATAACATCACATATTGTCAGGTATTCTCCAAATGAGCTAACATTATAATTGCTATAAACTCTAAATCCTGCGCAGACGAAGCCAGCGCCAGCTAGGCAGCTAGTTATCAATATAAAAATTATATATTATGTAAAAAAGTTAATCTATCATTGCATTGTTGTTAAATTACCCATAAGTACTATCCTTGACTCTTTGATCGCACGCGCGTATTCTAGTGTGCAAAGTACACACGGAAGAAATAAAAACAACACATCCATTACATTAGTGCATTCAAATATTATTTCATTTACATTTTTGTAACTCACCTGTTCAATTTGTATGAAATCTTTATTATCATGAATCGATTGGGTTTCCTATCGATACTGATCTCATATCATACGGCGATTGATTGTCTTATTTTCATTAAAACTTGATTTTAAAAACTAGCTGTGAGATAGGGTCTTCTTTTATATTTTAACATTAACTGCTACATGTTAACTGTTAAAATGGCCTCTAAGTATGTCGCTGCGAACAACTTAATTGTTAGAAGTTAAACAATAAAATCACCTTGTAGATACACGAACTACCTGGGGTCAACCACTTCCTCGTAACTTCTGTCCTTTGATTTTTTTGTTGTGGAAAGAAAACTGCCCTCTCCGCGCCGTCTCCGTACCATAACTGTCCGAGTTGTATAGATCACCACACCGAACTTGCTAAACGCATCGTGTCGCGGTTTCGATCCTCATTCATGTCATCCATGAACGCTTGTTCTGAGTCTAGGTATCTTTGTGCATGTGAATTGAATGTGTGTAGAACCCACCGCAAAACGAATTAAATTCGTGCGAAAGTCATTAAAAAAATCTTTATTCGAAATAAAACAAAACGCAACAAGAGTTCTGCTAACTATGCATCATAACATGAATTCATTCATTTATGAATGATATGACCGAGTTTAATAAGTTGTTCCGGATATCTGTTGCATTGTGTTATCTAAATACAAACAATGAAGTTTTATCGAAACATTCCGGATGCTTTCCCTTTAACCTTTATCCCTTTGTACAGTTCCATTTGAGTGATTAGAGAGACAGTTATATTGAGTACTGACGCTTAGTGAAAGAGATGCCTCTTAAGAAACTTTTAGAGTTACTTTTATTAAGTTCAGAAACACTGATACGTTATTTAATTTAAGTAACCAAATGCAGAAGGAACATACCATCAAAACTCTCCACAAAACCTTTTTAGAATTTTTTCTCTTTAGGTACACATACGAATTAAAGCGGTTTTTAGTAACCGTTATTACAGAAACCAACGATATCATCTCTATGACATGGTTTGTTTATAGTCATTTAATAATACACAATTAGATTATCTAAGTTGTACCCTGCGCCGGATAGGAACAGCGCGGCCTTGGACACATCTAATACAGCGCATTATATAGCCACTAATATATAATTATGTTCATATCACAAATCATGCCATACGTACGTCAAGATAATGTAGATATGCAATATGTGTTATTAACAACCCAACAAAAATGAAAGTAATCTACCTAATAAGGCAAGCTACTGACGCTTGCTAGCTTAACGATAAGTTTTTAATGTAATCATTTAAATCAGCCTATAGCGGCCCATCACTGTACATAGGCCTCCTCCAAATATGGGGTCATGCACTGGACACTGTGACCATATTTTTAAGCTTATAATAGATATGTGATACGTTCAACTGGCAAAATATAATTTTAATATTAGTACAGTCAGTATCAAAAGTCAATAAACATGCGTCCGATGTGTCGGACGTTTTTAAGGGACCAATAGAATCCCTTCATTTACCTCGCTTCGTTCACAGCTTACCGCAATTAGATTCTGTCACATACAAAACAAGTAGAGATTGAGAGCGAGATTGTATCGCGAGGTTCGCTACATACTTAACCAGGTTGTCCAAATCCTCACACCGCACATTAATAAGCATTTTCAAAGCTCCGCTACACATCCTCGCTTTACACATTTCTTTGCATCTTCGGTGAAAACGAAGCCTAAAGTTAGCCGTTTGACATCATCATCGAAATCGACATGACTATCATGTATTAAATGTAATCTTATAGTACAATTAATAAAACATATCTTAACTTATCTGTTATCACGTGTGTATTTTGATATCTCATTAATTATTGAGCGTAAAATCTGATTTATTGCATCATAATAATTGTTGGGTTAATTTAATAATAATTTATGGTTAAGTACTGCAGTTCGTTGAGTTAATAATTATTTATAATAAGTAGGTGTAATAATAAATTATTCTGATACTTTTTAATGCTATTAAGGGATACTTGCAAAATTTACAATAGGTAATACCTAATAAAGACCAATTCGCACAGTCTTTACAGAAATTATATATTTTTTTTGTGCTCAACTTTTACAAATTGAATACAATATTAAAACGATCCGCCTAATAACTCTTCCAATCGCCAACGTTACTTGTCCTCTCGGAAGAATATCCTACTTACAGATCAATTAATGATTTCATTTCAGAAGGTACTGTTTTTTCTTTTGTTTTTGCAGTAGAATTAATAAAGTCATATCTTGTTCCAGAGATGAAGTGAGCACGTTAAGGTTCCTGTTTCTGATTTGGAACATATTCTTCAACTTCTACCTGACGCACTGGGAGAAATACAACACTGGCGTTATGTTCCTGCCTTGGGGGTACGACTTCACCATGATTGTAAGTTTAGTTGCCTTGTCTATAAAATAGAATAAAATAATTAAGTTTCCCAAATTTTACTTTATCCTTCAAACATTGCTTTGGCACTAGCAACCTCGAATGAGATATGTAATTACACGTATGTACCAGTGACTTAAGCAAGAAAGCTTATTGTCGAATGTTTGACGGTTATTACGGATTTAAAGCGGGGAAGAATTCTTTAATTTTGCTTAGGTACCAATTAGGCACAACAAGTTGCATGACCTAAATTATTCCGTATTTTTTGCTTTCTCTCTGACGTCCTTTGCCAGTGGCTGTATTTTTTATTCTTTTTCTAGGGCTCTTGCATTCTCCTGCTGGTGACGTCAGTGTTCGGGCCGAAGGCGTGGCACGTGACGCTGCCGGGCGGCATCACGCCCGGCGTCATCTTCGAGTTCGTTCTCTACTTCTCCGCCATGCTCACCAGCCAGACTGTCATTCTGTGGAATATTTACAAGTAAGTACTACTGAAGGCTCGCTGATGAAGGCAGACAGTTAGTACGTGATTTTCTATATTATTATATGATATGGGCTTACGAATTAGATTGAAGCAATTGAACTTCTACGTAATTGATGTTTTACGAAGTGGCGATACAGCTAAAAATGTACAATCATTAAAAAAAACGAAATACAAATCTTGAATCTGCGTAAAATAAAATATCAAAAAAAACAAGCATACGGAGGAAAAATAATTCATTTATAAAACTATTTTGTGTCATGTTTCTAGGTCATATCGCGACGGCACGGGTAAAATGCGTCCTTTCAGCGAAGCGGTGAGGCCGCTAGTGCCGCTCATCATATTCTTCGTGCTCAGCTCGGTGTGGGCCATATACTCGCCTACAGACATCATCAACAGAGCGCCCAGGATCTTCTATATACTGACCGGAACTATATTCTCTAATATTAATGTAAGTACATACTTTTAATAGGGATGGAAAATTCTAAGATTTTTTAGCAATAAGCTGCTGTTTTTAAATGAAAAGTCATTTTTTTTGTAAAGTAAAAATTGTCTGTAATTTAATATTCTAGCTTTTTAGTCTTAACGTGAAATTTTGTGTGGTGTTAAATAATATTGCAGCATTTCCATACTGTAAAGTAGTAGTTTATTGTTTTGTTTTAACAATAATATCAAGAAAAACAATTTCATGCATTTTCTAGTCATATTCCCGCATTGTACTTACCAATAATTCCCTGTCCATTTCCAGTGTCGCCTCATAGTGTCCCAGATGAGCGACACCCGCTGCGAGGTGTTCAACTGGCTGCTGGTCCCGTACGCGGGCGTGGTGCTGCTGGTGCTGGGCGCGGCGCCGGGCGCGGCCGCCGAGCTGCTGCTGCTGGCCGCGCTCGCGCTGCTCTGCTCGCTCGCGCACATCTACTACGGGACCAAGGTGGTGAGTACGGACACCAGCCACGATCTTTACATTAAAGATGTACTCATTATGTGATGACTTTTTCTTTTTACTTTCTTTTACCTCTAAAAGGGTAAGATTACTTTGTTTTCCGTGGTGTTTGGTTTTTTGTTCACGACGAACATCGAGGATAATGCAGAGGTACCTCGGGCTCATGGCAACATTAATTTCAATGCTAACCCTCAGGGATAGCAAGGTGTGCAAGACATTGCTTCTGTTTCCTCTTGGGATGAGGATCTTGGAAAAAGTCTGAAATAAAAATATTACATTTACTTTATACGAGTTTTCTGTCTTTAGATGCATGCTGATTTTTAATACCTAATTATACTAATTTTTTGCTTTCAGGTGCAGGAAATGTGTCAACATTTCAATATAGAATGTTTCCATATCAAACCAAAGATTAAGTAATTTATTTTATATGATTCAGACAAGACGTTGTGGAAGAATTACAGAAATTTAAAATAAGTAATACTCGTGGTATGTGGTTGTATTAAGTAAAGGAAAAGGTATGCATACCATGCTGGTAATGGGAAGTGTACACAAGTATGAAGTTCGCCAATAATTGGCAATGCCCTTGCTAATTTACTATCACTTAAGAATTATTTTATTTATTAGTTGATTACCTGAAACGGTGAATATATTTTTGTTTATTGAAACATCAACTTTAATGGCTGTAAATTTCTTGCCTTATATAGGTATGCAGTTTTAATTTAATTTGTTTTCGCACATACCTCTATTGTAAGTATATTCCTTATTAAGATATTTTGTCGTGTACCTTTATCAATGAGATAGTCGCGTATTCTAAGAGACCGCATTCGTTGTATATTACGCCCTAAATAAGTATGATGTTTAAATCAAATCAGGGCAATTCTCAGTGAGCATTTATCTTACAAGTAGTAATAAATATTATAATATCTCTTTTCTGTATACTGAGGTTCAACAACATAAAATCATCTGACAATGTATTAATGGCAATGGATTTAATGTTCTATTTTTCCATACTTGTAAATATAATTTTAGTCCAGGGTAAATATTCGTATTTGTTACTGTGTCGGTAATCTAATTATATCGGGTGGGCATTTATTAAACATATTTATAAGAGCTATAGTCCTCATAAAGTAAGTCTAAATCAAAACGTTACTAGTAACGCTAGTCATGTTTATTAGTTATAAATTGTTACTCATGCCATATAATATGTCATACAATAGATTGTAATTTCATGCCAAATGTTTCCATTTAGGTTTAAATTTAGTCAATTTTATCAATTATAGATACTTTCTGTGAAGTAGTAGGTGTCTAGTATGAATGTATTTTTATATACTGATATTCTAGACTTGTAAACTCGATGTTATAGCATGTAATGTTATATTTATTAAGTAGGTACACTTGATTATGATCTGATATCTAAATCTCAGGTTGATATGCGCGTTCCTTTTTATATTTAATTAATTTTATTTCTGGGACAAGGTATGAGCATATTCCAATGTTTTGTGATGGCGTTAAGCATGATGATTTTCATCAAAGTTACTTCTAGAAAATTATTAATACCACTCACAAACTAGGTACTTGGGTACAATAAGTCTAAACAGTTTTAAGGGTACTATTGACATATTTATTATGAAACTCAGCAGTATGTTTAAGCAGTAAATACTTTCAGAAAAGGAGAGCAGTTTTATTATTTTGTAAGTACTGATTGGTGACACTTAAATCTTACTATAGTAGAATAATCATTGTAAGAGCAACATACAATAAAAATATAAAATGCTGTTATTTCAAGATAAACACCTAATGACTATAGATATTTTATCTTGGTCATTATAATACTGTCAGCCATTCCCCAGTAGAAACACATACAAGATTAAATGTTTTGATATTCAACCTCACCATACTTATTGTTCATGACAATTATCTATTTATGTTAATAACTTGTTGCTGAACAAACCTGAAAATTATGGAATATTTCCCATTCTGTATTTGTTTAGCTCTAATATATGTTCAATATTCGAAGTGAAGGTTGCTCAATCTTGTACCTGTTTTATTTTAATAATAATAATTACCACCTGAAGGTTTAAAACCAAAAGGTATGAACTGTAAAGTAACTCTGCCTCATCTACATTTCAAGTCTTTGTATTGTTAATAGAGGACTTTTATTCAAATGTTGTTTTATTTATTAAAAAATACCCTTAGTTTTGACCAGAAGCCAAAATCCACAGAGAATAAAATTAAAAAAAGAATCCATTGAGTTATAAAAGGCAGCTTACCTTTTATAACTCCTGTTCATTTTCTATATCTATAAACCAAAACAAGTATAATAGAGACAAATGGAAATTGTAAATAAGTGCATTGTTTCAAGACTTGAAACTTGAATTCAACTATTGTCTCAGTAACTAAATAAACACATGCTCTATTTCATATTGTAATTGGTTGCATTACTACTGTGACATCTATTTAAAACCAATTTTGACACTGAAAGCTACTACTTTATACCACACATAAATCATGCATTATTAAAACTATCATGAATTCTTATTACCATTCCTATTGTAAACAGTGACAGGCATCTAAGCTGTAGTAAAAACAAGCAAGTGTTTTACAAATACTCAAACATTTATTACAAGAAACAACAAACAGTTTAACATAAAGTACTAAGTGTTTCATTTATTTCATCACCCAGTGACATAAGCTTCCTCCATTGCTCAGGTGTCATGCTAATACCCTTCTTGCCCGGTAACAGCTCACCATTCTTTTCATAAAATTCTCTTATATCTATATATAACTTTCCTTTGAACTCCCTTATTTTAACCAACTTTTTGCCTTGCAGTACCCATGTTGGCTCTTTGTCATCTGTCCTGTTTCCCATTTTGGCTTTCTTTTCTGGTGGTGGGTTTCTCTGTAAGTAATAATAAAATGGTTAAAAGTAACATCAATAAAGTATCTTTCTAAGGCATCACATGATCATGACAAGACAAATAATTACCATTAAAATATAAGTAAATTTATGAGTTAAGGGCCTCATGAGTGATAGGGATAGTCTTGATTCGATATAGATAATAATTAATGCACAGACTTGTGTGTTTGAATAATATAAAATCATTTGGCCAAAGATCCATCTCTACAAAATACCTTTATTTACCGAAGCATTAACGATTGCCGTTAAAAGGCGATAAGGTGATGATTAAGTCATGATTTTCATTTCAACAACATACTTATCGTATCATAATCGAAACAAAAAAGTAAAATAAAAGTGTTGGCCATTTGCATTACACGTGTAAGTATACGAGAAAAATGGTCTATAACAAATAAACAGACCTATTTTAGAAAGCTAGTATGATGTTTAGAAACCGAAAATAAAACAAAAAGGTCTTACATCAACAGGTCCATCATCGCTATCAGAGCTGCTGGAGCTTTCCTGCTTCTTCTTGTTTTTTGGCATTTTATGGTTAAATATCTGGAAAAGCGAATAGAATTAATTATATTGATTCTAAACTTTTCATATCGCATTAATAAGCTTTGGCTCAAAAATGAACTACACTAAAGTGTTGTAAATTATCGTAAATTCTGATAAAATTTATTTACCGGTTCCTCAACAGTAGTTTGTCTTCCGACCGAAAAGTAACTTTTATTTTGTTTCTCTACAGGTACAGAGTTTGACGTTTGATTTTTTATGGCTTTAAGCATTAGGTATTCTAGTTTGGATTACAGGAAAAACACTCATTCTGAACGGAAATTACGTTATCCAATATATTATGATTTTTCAATATGATTTTCAATATGCTATGAGTTTTCAATGATTTTTTTATGTGATTATTGTATTAAGTACTTAGATAACATCTGTTGACATGCTCAAGAGGCCTTTAACAAAGACTGTTGTAGTTGTGGAAATGGGTTCTTTAGTCGAAAGGCTAACCATTCGATAAATCAGTATTATCATCATCACTCAATAAAATACTTAAACCAAATATATTATGAGCTATAAACAATGCTTTATCTACTTTTACTTATGGATGAATGAATATGTCCCAAGGAAAATAGTTAAAAAATTAAAGCTATTTTACAAACAAAATAAATATTCAAAAATAATAATAACGAATTTACACACATTAATTCGTAGCGCTTGTTTAATTTAACACCTCTGCCGTACTGGGTACAGTCGTGTACTCATATAATTGCACATATGCCTCCGGGGATCTGCTAACTAAACGAAAGCACTGCACTGTGACATGTGTATACTTTCATATTTTATTTTAGATTTAAATTAGAAATTTTATGCGCGGCTGAATTTATTTTATTGACCCATGGGACTAGTTAAATTGTAGGTGTAAATATTTTATTTGCATACGTACCTCTATTATTTCATTTTATTATGTTGTTTAATATTTAGTCAAATCCCATCCAAACGTACAATTGTTTGTTTATATATCAGTATGTTTATTGTTGTCTGCACGCACAGTGGTTATTATCACGCCAAACCCACGGTTCGCCACATGTACGCGCCTTCGGTATCAGCATAGAACAAGCATTTGTGTAATCTACGAATGCTTGTTCTGATTCTGGTTGACTTATTCTAGTGACTTAAATATTTGTGAATGCCCTCGCGACACAAAAATTAAATGTCTCAAAGCTTAGGTCTAAGAAATAAGAAAAATAATCATGGTTTTACTTAAGTTTAACAAAAGATCATAAAACAATATAAAAGTTCTCGAATGATAAAGCACCCTTTCTAAAATTTACTTTTGATAGTATTCAAATACTAATAATTTTCCTTGGTAAAAAT
Source organism: Trichoplusia ni (assembly GCF_003590095.1). Classification (NCBI taxonomy): domain Eukaryota; kingdom Metazoa; phylum Arthropoda; class Insecta; order Lepidoptera; family Noctuidae; genus Trichoplusia; species Trichoplusia ni. The sequence continues at coordinate 7,878,883 of NC_039495.1, read as the reverse complement.
CCAAGCAAACTTACAAGAATCAGACAAAATTTTACCAACATCATACAACATATAACTCTCCCAGTCATTTACCAATACAATCGCATTACACGAAGGTACCGTCAGCAAAACACCAGAACACTTTGCTCACAGTACTATCCCTTTATTACTCTATCCTACACTATAAAGTAAAAGTAGGGATAGTACACACACGAAATGGCACGGCAAAGGTGAATTGGTATAACCCCACGACTGCCGCTAGTGAATATATGCGTCAAATAAAAATGAAGTTGATATGCTACGTCAAATAAATGCGACAAACAAAAAAAAAGTTTTATTTGCGATGTTTTTTGCGTATGTGTACACTTGTAGTGCCTACGAGTTATATTTTTTGTTCGTTTCGTGGAATAGGTAAATATGTTACTGTATCGTAAAATTGTTTTTGATGTATGCCTCAGAATGATAGAAAGTTGTGGTAGTATTTATCGTTACAGCATGTTTTTGGTTACAACGATCGAACTAAAATTTTAAAGTTTAATATATAGTGTCGTTGCGTTAAGCTATAAAATTTTCATGAAGTTGTACATAATACTGAAGATGAGTTTTTATCTACTGAGCTTCAAAGCTTATGACGAATTAGAACTAAGTCCATCCGACAAACAAATAAATCAATAAACAAAAGATAAGATAAAATCTTTTGAGTGACTCGTAACGAAAGAACTTTCGAAAGCATATTTACAATATTCAAAGTTATCGCACGACAAAAAAGGGCCGAGCAGAAAAAAATCCGAATCACAAAAAGTCGTTTTGCAATACAAACTTTCAAGTACTATTAAGAAAAAATTTAAACAAGTTTTTAACTCCTAATTAAGTTAGCTGTAAAATGTTTCACAAACTTGTGCGAGCAACAATGATACAAGTTTTCAAGTGGCGCTTCTTGATTTTCTAGCTTGTTGGTTTTCGTTGGAAAAAGTTTTATTACAAAACATTAATTACATTTAAAATCAAACATGACATGTTTCTTGTAGCTGTTTGCTTTTTGCTGTTACTGGTTTACAGTTTTGTAGTTTATATTTGGAATGTTATTTCATATTTCCTTGCGTTTGTTTTTTGCTGTTAAATTGAATACATCATATCTATCAATGTCACTAATTTCATATGTAGACTCTCTAATATGTAGAAACTGAAAATCAATACCTTTTCTGTGTTTTTTTTTTCTGTATCCTCATATAAAAGATATAACGATAAGACTGCCACCACTATTAATTTCCATTAAATCTTATAATCCTCAATGTGCAATAAATATTACTCTACTTATTCCTAAGATGGAATCAAAAACACCTAGCCATTCTTAATAACCGCTCCAACACTGGTCTAAGTAAGACTCCTGATTTCAATGTCCGAAGACTAACGACACTCCTTCAGGAACACACCAGCGGGTCTGGAGGTAATTGGTGTAATAACGCCGGCGACAGTGATATGCAATCCGCCGTAGGACATGGCCGTCTGGTTAATAGCCTCAGAGGGAACCAGTCGACAGTGAAAATGATTCTTGATGGTCATGTCACGTTTTGATTTTATGCTGATGACTCGGGTAGATGGCGGTGTTTGTTCACTGGGAAATACTGTGGGGTAGAAATTTTGAGACGTGGAAAAAATGCTTGCACTTTACTGCATACAGAGAGTTTTTTTTTAATTGTACGCACTCCATTTATACAGAGGCAGGGAAAAATACTATCGAAATTATCAGCGTGTTATAAAAAACCAAGATCTAAATACTGTCCTTTTATTTTGGGAAAAATGTCAAAAAAACTTTAAACCTTTCAAAGTACTTATATTTTTATCAATGTAAAAAAATTAATACCTGATACGAAAAATCATTCTACTTTCAAGGAAAGACTTCCACCAGTCCTCTTTACTAGAAGTCCCATACAGTACTGGCCTGATTCCAAACAGCACAAACGTGCTTACGTTCACAGTAACACAATCAGAAACGGCCGGAAGCACTAGTTTTTTCCCCCTTAATTCCCGTAAAAGCCGCGAGCGCCGTAGGAAGCACTTATATATTTCGTTTTCCTGGGACGTTTGAAATATGCCTTTATTGATACCGCCAGGTTTTCATACTGCAGTTGCATTGTTATATGGATTCCGTTTGGTTTGAGTTAAAGGTCGCATTTATAATGGCTTTTCTGCATTGCGAGCGTGTATTTAGATATTTTATTGTTGTATGTTGAGCTAGCCTTGGAAATAAATGTAATTTTACCTCAACGGCAATTGTCTAGCACTTAAATGTTATGATGATTGTCGCTTTACAAAGTTTCAACAACAAATATGTGAGCATCGATGTATTACATAGTTTAAGTTGGCAGTTTGAGAAGAAGAATCTGCCATAACAGCATAAAATACAGTATTCAAAAACAACAATGTCAATTTTTTCCAACCAACAGTTGTGCTTCATAAAACAACATCTTTTTCAAGAGTAACGAGTAAATGAAAAACCTTACAAAGCTCCTAAGTGAATAACTTCAAATATAATTCTTATAACGGTTAAGTTCCGTAGCGAGATATACGACGCGTACCGGCGTCGGGTCGACCGCAATGATCGGCCCGGTTCCTGAGTAATTCAGTGGCCCGTCTACCTTCCCTTGTAAAAAAAATACAGCGTTTCAATTTGTTCCACCGGAAGAAAACATTCAGATGTCCGCTACTCAAGACGTTTTTCTTTATATTTTACAGAGCCCTTCTAACGTCTAGATTTTTATTCGTAGCTGTCTACGGCTACGGCGTAGCATGCTACAAGATTGCATTGTTGGCTACGGATTGAGATAATGGCTTTTTATTACTCTTGTCCCTATAAAATATTGTATTTTTCATGGAAAAATGTAATAAGATAAGTTTTTTTGTGTTTTATAATGGAAATCACTTAGCCATTATCAACTTTCATTTAAATCATATTTTCTGAAATAAAAACGCGAAACCATCTCACAAATGATTACACAACACGAAATAAAACTCGAACATTCAAAGTATATCTTTAGAAATACATTTGGTATCGGCAACATGTGACATAATAAAACGGGTTTACCTTTAAAATATACGGTGTAGAGCGTTTCATCTCAGATGCAGTCGATATCCAATCCACGACGGAAACTAGCTCGCAGATTTCTTTGACACACAGGAAATCATCTTTTCAAGAACACGAAGATACAGTTATGTTTTTGATTTGTTATAATTTTAGTCTACTTTTTTTGCCTTTTGAGGCACAGATTGAAGGGTTCGTTACAGTTTTGATTCAAAGAGATATATATTAGATTTTTTTGTGATCTAAAGATTAGTTTTTTTTTGTCATTTGACGTTTCCATTTTCATCGAAACACGTACTGTATTTTTGAAAACAAAGTATAGTTCCATGACAGATTTAAGAAAATCCTTATATTTAAAATTCAATTTTATTCAGCTCTTTGTATTTGACATTCGTAATAGTAGTAGAAATAAGATTTAGTATATCCCTTTACTAAAATCCCACAAAAGGTTCTTTAAATAGTTAAAATAACAACAATCACACACAAACAAAAAAAAATAAAAAAACAACACGTGAAAATCCAATTACAATAAGTCTCACGTAATAGATTGATTGTCAAAAGTTGTTCTTGAGGCAAACGAGTTTTATAGGAGACGAGTGGCAGAATAAAATCATGCGAACGTTCCTCCGGGCCTTAGGGACCGCTTACTGGCCTAGCCAGGGTTAATGCATAAGTAATGGTGGCGTGCGGGCTTAGGCCTCGGGTACATTAGGACAGTTCGGTTTGGCATGGCGAATGAGTTTTGAGTGCAGTCGGCTAAATATTCATGTGAGAACGTCGAGTTTAAATTGTACGGGAATTTAAAGGTTCTTATTGTGTATTTGCGTTGGATCTTTTCCTTTTTGGTTTCTTGCTTTTTATAGAGTTTCTTTTTCATTTTTAAATTCAAGTGTGATAGTATTTTATACAATAAAAGAAAATGGAAATTTACGAAATTTAATTCACTGCACATATGAGTCATAATCTTAAAGTAAATAATGGGTAAGA